>NC_080798.1:60219302-60531091 GCF_028018385.1 Neofelis nebulosa | reverse complement strand
TTCTGGGTCTCCCTCTCTCTCTCTCTCTGCCCCTAGCTGCCCCCCCGCCATGCTCTATCTTTCTCTGCCTCTGAAAAATGAATAAACCTTGAAAACAATTTTTAAAAAGCCCTAAAACTGGAGCCAATATGTGATGGCCTTAGAGCGTAACTACCAGAGAGCAATCTGGATTCCCTTTATGCAAGATCCTAGGGGGTGGGGTTGTGCTGCTGGAGCACGGGTGGTGTGCTGGCCGCCAGCTGAGGTTCCCACTTGCTGAGAGAATGACAGAGGTCTTCCTGGTCCAGGGAACACATGCAAACTCTTAGCTCTCGTGTGTCACAGCTTCGGAATGTTCGTGAGATCCCAGGGTGGCACCAAGAACAGGCTGATACTTGGCGATGTTGTGTTATTTTCAGTGTTAACTAGTTAGAGCATCTCAAACTTCTCTTGTACTTATTTTAAGCCTTGAAACAGCCGTGCCTGCCAAAAGCCTGCTTATCTTGGTAAAAGCACCGAACTACAAATAGATGGCTATTAAGGGCGACGGCTGTAAGCACCGAGACCATAGCATCTGGGGACAGCAGATTTCAGCATGGGGCCAGCTTCCTCGGGGTGTTTGGAGGGTCTGGCTGCTGCTGGTGTAATTCCCCGATCACGTCTCGATGCCCCTGCCCAGGGAGACAGCTGGGTGCAAAACAGCCCACCGATGCCCAAGTCTGGGGCGTGGGGCCTGGCAAGCGAAAGGCCCCCAGCTCACGAATTAGGCTTGCTCTTTAACGTTGTCTAATTAAAGGTAATTACCCTGACAGTACACTGTCCTTATGAAAAGTCATTTTGAGGTTATTTTATCCAGAGCTGCAGCCGTAAGTTGAGTCCCTAACTTTCCTGGCAGGAAAGGGGGTGGAGTTTGGCTACACAAGCCAAGGGGCTGGACCTTCAGGCAGGCCTGGGCTGGGGTCACCGGGTGACCTAGGGCGTTCTTGAAAATAGAAATTGTGCTTTCTGGCCTGCTGTTTCACTCTTCCTGAGGTGCACGTAAAGGCCGAAAGGGAGACCAAGCCCTGCGTTGGCCAAACGGCCAGATTCCACGCAGATTCCACGCGTGTCCACCAGCCTGCCTCAGCATGCCCCGCCCCTCCAGCCCAGGCCCCGCCCCCCAGCCCAGCCCAGGCTATAAACTCTCCTCTGTCTGCCCACACCTCCTTCCCCTCACTTATCTTCTCAGACCAGCTCACCATTTGCTGATCTCCTTGTCTGTGTTTGCATATGACAAGGCTAGGAGGCGCCACAGCCTTCTGGGCTTTGTGTTATGAGCCCGCCTGGTCCCCGGCCCGCCCGGGATAGTGATGTTCATCTACGGGGGGTCAGATGTCAGCATGAAGGAGATACCTGTCCCGGAGGCCCCGCTGAAGAGGACCCTTCTTTTCTGAGGGGGGCCTGAGCCCCAGGATTCCGAAGGGTGGGTTTCCATTTTCATTCCCTTGTGGAAGCAGATAGGCAGGAGGCCGCTGGCGGGAGGCTGCTTCGGTGAAGAATTCAGGGGAGAGCGTGAGGCCACGTCCACGGGCGGAAGGTGAGAAAGTCTGAGTCTACAGCTCTTCACGGGCTGAGAAAGGAGTAGTGGGGGTTCCCACGGGCCCCTCCCACCGCAGCGGCTTCCCACCCCCGGCTCTCTGTGGTTCACAACCCGGGAGATTTTTCTACATGGGTGTTTTTGGTGGGATGCACCCTCAGCCCTCAGGCTTGCCACCTGGTCACTGATGGGTGTGCTTTGGTGGCACGAGGTCTCTGGCTGGCCAGTGCCGCAAACGCCCCTCGTGCCACGGACACCAGGCGGGAACAAGCACAAAGGTTTCCGCTGCCCGAGTTCGTGGTCCTGTAATTTCCTCAGATCGTGTTTCCTGCTTCGAAGGATCAAGTGGAAAAGGCGTGAGATTTGGTGTGAGATCTGGGCTCAAATCCTAGCTCCCACTGCTGGGATTACCGACAACCTGCCTCACCTCCCCTAGTAAATGACGATGGGACCCAAAGCTACAAGGGCCAGTGGGCCCGAGCATCATGTCCCCTCCGGGGAAAAAAATCACCCCCCTGTGTACTTTCAGCCGCAGAAAATCTCCATTAAAGCCCTGCAGTTCGAACCCGCTGGGAGGTTCTCCCATCCGTCCTGCCTTCCTGCCTGCGGAGAGGCTCCTCACGCTGTGTGTGCCGTGGGCACCTGTACATTCAGACCTCGTGACTTATAGTGTTGTATACGCTTCTTTCTGTGTGCTTTTAAAAATTGAAATATCGTTCATGTATGTGTGCTCGGGAGAGTAGATCACCTCGTAAAACCATACAGCCTCTCAACTAGGTGAGACCCTAATGCTGTTCTAGACCAACAACGCTCATTTCCACATGAGGAAACACGGCGAGAAGCTCTACGATCTGGTCGAGGGCAGAATCGTGAACTGAATCTGCTCAGTGCTTTCTGCTTCTTACACTTTTTACGGCAAAAACAGGATAGAAAGCACCCCTCGCCAGTAGCCTCTGACACCGTCATAGCATCCGCCACACCACTAAATGTTTCCCTGCTTTCGCCACGCAGAGGCGTTGATGTGGGTAAGGCCACCCCGGGGATCTGCTGGGGTCTCCAGCCCAGTACCACGTGCTCCCTTCAGCTAAAAGCAAGATGTACAGGGGCGCCTGGGTGGCGCAGTCGGTTAAGCGTCCGACTTCAGCCGGGTCACGATCTCGCGGTCCGCGAGTTCGAGCCCCGCGTCGGGCTCTGGGCTGATGGCTCGGAGCCTGGAGCCTGTTTCCGATTCTGTGTCTCCCTCTCTCTGCACCTCCCCTGTTCATGCTCTGTCTCTCTCTGTCCCAAAAATAAATAAAAAAACGTTGAAAAAAAATTTTTAAAAAAAAAAAAGCAAGATGTACAGCCATTACCATCATATCTGCAGCAACTGTTGGTGGAAATCTGCTAGAAAAGTGCAGCCAGAGGCCCGCTAGCCTGGGGGCATTGGATTCGCAGCCCTCTGCCTGGACTCGGGGTGGCGCCCACAATTCCTCAGTTTAGAGCCAGCCTCCCCCCTGAGGGACACTCCCGTCTGTGTCCCTGAGCCTCATGCTAACAGCTGTTGGAGATGCCCCGCCGGGGACTCAGGGTGACTTAGAAAACGGTGTTCCCATAAAGTCTGGTCATACGGTGAGACTAGACTGACCATGGGCTGCGTTCAGTTCAGCCTGACGGAGAAGGTAGCCTGTTATATCTCAGGATTTGCTTAGGTGAGCATCCCCCTCGTTACATATTCGTTTTGGTGATGGAGTTTAAGCTGCCACTTTTTCATTCAAAAGACATCTTTTTTTTTTTTTTATTAAAGAAAAGTCTGGAAATGTTTGAGGACTGGTGTGCATCTCAGAAAGGGTTCTCTTCACCTTCACGGCTGCACCAAACGGGCTTGAGCCCCCTGCCGCCACCTGGTGGCAGAACTGGCCTCTGCATCCACTCTGGCATTTACGTTGAGCCTGTTGTGGGCCAGCTGGGGCTCGGTGACAGGGACAGGGGTGAACAGACAAGGTGCCGCCTCGCACGGGGCCCGCCTTCCAGTTTGTCATTTCAGCAGGACATCAATCTCTCCAGAGCGAAATTGTGTGACCTCAGTGTAGACACTGAGACAAACCCCGGTCCGACGACAACGGACAAACTAACACACCGGTCTGCTGGTTTCACTTTCCAGGGATCAGCGGCGGCCCCTTGGAAAACCACTACAGGCTAAAGCAGTTCCACTTCCATTGGGGAGCGGTGGACGCGTGGGGCTCGGAGCACACGGTGGAGGACCGCGCGTACCCAGCAGAGGTTCGTAGACGCTATCCTAGCACCAAAGACGTGGGTGCTTTCCACGTGCCAGGCTCGCTCGTAGGGCGGCAGAGCAGCCTGGCTGCCCAGAGAAAGGATTCCCGGGGCACGGGACTCCCCGCGCTCACGCTGGACCAGGCCATCCTGCCCGTCCCACCCACACGGCTATCCTGGGGCGAGGGTACTATTCATACTGTCCTCTGACGGAAGGAGAGACGGAGGTGCCGAGTGGCCACGTGACTTGCCAAATCAGCCAGCTGGGATTCAACAACAGAGTCTGTGCCCTTGGCCTGGCACGCAGCCACGTCCGCGCTGCTGGTCGATCGTGGACTAGAAGCTTCCTGTCTCTCAAGGCATTCGGGGCCTCTCCTGAGACCTGAAAATCTTCACGACAGAAATCACCTTCTTGAAACGACGAGACGTTTGCCACATCCCCAGATGGGAATCCGTAAAGAAAACGTGTAAGGATAAATGTTAGGAATTGGTTTTCGCGGGTACGGTGGGACGGCGAGCGGTGCCTTTTGACTCTCCCCGATATTTCGTCACGAAATTTTTCCAACGGTGACTGGCAGGTCGGCACAGGGAGAGCCCGCGAGGTTGCTGCCCAGATCCTACCACGAGCGTTTTTGCCCACATTCGCTTCATCACGTGTCCGTCCGCCCACAAACCACCGGACTTCCTGATGCATCTCAGGTCAGGGGCTGTTTTTGTGTTAACTTTTCGCTGCCATCACGGTGGAGGTGATGCTGTCGCTCGAACAGGCCTGGGATCCAGTCAAAGTAAAACATGAAACCCACCTGTGATCCCAGCCCCAGAGGTGACCTCCGGGGACGGTTTGTGAACAGGAAGTTACATCTCTGGTTGTAAGTAGACACAACTTGACAACACAGACACGAAGGAGCGGGGCCGGTTCCGTGCTTTTTACGCAGCAAGCCTTCTATCTCGGGAACTGTGTGTCTGCACGTGGTTTTTAATGATCAGCTGACTTAACGGAAGAGGCTGTTGCACAGAAGCAAGAGCAGAGCCTGGGCCCGCCGGGGGCTTTCCCTGAACCGGCCGAGCAGGGGCTGCGGGGCCCGTCCCGGCCAGGCCTCCGGCCCACGTGGGAGCGCCCGTCTCCCGTGGAGGTTTGGAAGGCAAATCCAGTCACTGGTGGGTCCGTGAAGGAAGCAGTTACAGTTGGGGCCTTGGGCCCAGTTGTCTTTGTTTCTGGGAGACTGAACTGGGACAACAGGTAGGGGGGTTCCAGGTGAGCCATGGACGGGCGGGGAGAGCTCACACCGCCCTCTGTGGTCCCGGTGCCTGTGGCTGGGAGCACTGGTGTTAGGTTGGGAGTGAGGGGCCGCCTGGAGCATATGTGGACCCCACACCCTCCACCAGGTGCCCCCAGTCCTGGACTCCAGCGGCTGCGTGGGGAGGGGCTAGTTGACCACGAGAGGCTGGAGGGCTTTCTGGACTTGGTGGTAGGGTCACCGTTCAGAAAGGCCCCCAGCACACCAGGAAATACGTGCCCACGCCCAAGCCCCCTCTTGGGTCTGGGCCAAGCTCAGCATCGGCAGGGCCACAAGCTCTCATCACACGGAAGCCTGGCCAGGCCCCGGCACCCTGCCTCCCGCTGGCCAGCGACCCAGGAAAGCGTCTGTCCCGGACTCGTCCTCTGCCCCTCATTGAAAGCCTTGTCAGTTGGCCAATCTTGATGGCGATATTGGACTCGGGAAAACCCAGGGAGGGATGTGAAGTAAGGGCATAGACGAAGTTCAAGGGAGGTGGACAGACGTAGGAAGAAAATGCAATTGGGACCACATGCTGACATTAAAACTTCTTCGCCGTTCATCTGAAATCCAGGATTTCACCGAGCGTCCCAGCAACAGGCAGCCGTCGCGGCACCGATTCCTATGTTACACCGTTCACATCGGCCTCACCGGGTGGTTTGCCCCGAGTTCGGGAGCTGCGGGCGGCGGGCCCGACTCTGCGGAACGGACGCGCGGGCTGCCCCGGGGAGGCCACGGCCGCCTCGTGTGAACGCGCGTCCTTTCTCCTGGGTTTCAGCTGCACCTGGTTCACTGGAATGCTGCGAAATACCGAAGTTACAAAGAAGCTATGCTGGGGGAGAGTGGCCTGGCCGTGATAGGCGTGTTCCTACAGGTAATGCTGGGGCGCGGCTCCCCCTGGCGGGGCGGGGCGGGTGCGCGGTGGCCAGGAGCTGCCTCTGAAACCCCGTCCGTGGAGAGTGCGGTGTGGCCCCCCTCCCGCCTGCTGCCTCTTCAAAGGAGCCTTTCTCGTCCGCGCCCTGCAGCTGGGGGCCCACCGTGAGCCACTGCAGAAGTTGGTGGGAGTCTTGCCAGAAGTCAAGCATAAGGTAGGCCACGCAGCCTGAAACCAGCAGCTCCAGAGAACCGAATTGGCTTAATTAACGATCGTTTGCAGGAATTAAAGGCCACTTTGGCAGAAGGGGGTGGCGGGGCTGGGGGAGGTCTGAGTCCACTTCTGGGAATGGGACTCACTGGGGCTGATGCCCGCGTCCACGGGGACGTCCACGGGGCCCTGCTCCCCGTGAGCCCCTCCCTCCTCCGTACCACGGGGGTGCCGGACTCCCATCTGAACTTCCCAAAATTCAGGGTTTTGCCTTGTTCACCTGCCACGGGCACTATTTGTTACTTAGTATTTTTCCTTACGCTGTCGTTTTTTAAAAATCTTTAGCCTTGTCCCAGGCAATGGCATCTACCAGGGATAACATTTGTTTTAAACCGACTGAAATAAATGCCTAACCGTTAACATTTAAGAGCGTCCATTCGCGGGCCACCCGGCACACTCCTGGGGGGAAAGTTAGCACCACCCCATCCCAGCAGAACAGGGACGCCGGGGGACCGGGGGGAGTCTCGCCACCTCGCCCGCTCGGCCCCCCCCCCCAGCTCCCCGCGTGCACCTTCCTGCACTAAAGCTCAAAAGACAATGACAACATTGCAGCTTTTCTCCAACAACAGCTGTGAAAGGACTTTGATGGAGGGGTGGAAATTCCAAAGAAATGTAGTTTATTTGTTCAGGTACCAAACAAAAGAATTCCGGGACTCGAGGAGTCACGGTGGTCCCTGGACGGATGGGCTCCGACCCGTGGTAACAATGACAAGAGTGGCTCCAGATGAAAGCTGGGGGCCAGCCCTTCCTCGCCGGGTTCACGGGGTCTGTGTGCTCCCCCTTGATGTTGACCTCTGGGCCGGCCTCCTGGGGCCAAGACCAGATCACCCCCCGCTGCCCCATCCTGCAGCTCAGGAACTCCGCAAGGTCAAGGTGCTGGGAGCATCGTCTTTCCCGCTGGTCTGCAGCCAGAGCAAACCCAGGAGGTCTTCCGCGTGCACGGCCCCCTCCCGCACGGCGTGGCCTCCGCCTCTTGGTGGGAAAGAGAGGACCTGGCTGGGAGGTGCTGTTTACGCCGGGGTCTGTTCCCTTCCACGGAAGCCCTGGAGCGCGTCTCCCCACGGGCCGACCTAGCGCCTGGTGGGCAAGTCTCACGGGAGACGTGGTGTCAGCAGGGGCCTCATCCGTGGGCCTGATGCTCCCCCTGGGCTTTGGTTCCTCCCCTGGGAAATAAGAGTGAGGGTCTAGGGGACAAAAAGCCTGTAGAGCGGGAGTGTGTGTCTCGTGGAGCAGTGAGGGTAACCCCGCCAGACTCCGTGGCCCCGCCTGCAGCCCACGCTGGGGGCCACCAACGTGGCCACTCTTTACATCTGCAGCCTCGGACGCCACCTCTGTGGCGTCCATCCTTTGGGCTTTGACACATGCACGGTCATGGGTCCTCCCGAAATTTCAATTAGCAAGGAACAGCGGTGGGTGCACGAGCCGCGGCCCCCGCCCCCCACTCCCGGGGTGGGACAGACTTGCTGCAGCGTCTGGGTTTTGCCACTCTTTACGTGGCTTTGGGAAAGTCACTTCCAACTGTCTTACTTTCTCCTTCGCTGAGGGAGCAGGAACTCTCACAGGTGGTTCTGAAACTTGGCGGTAACAGCCTCGGGAGGTGTCCGGCCCGTCAGCACTCTTGGGCGCCTCAGGTCTTGAGGACACAACGCTGAGCGGGAACCTGCTCACAAAGGTGACACAGAATAAGATTCTTTGTAGGAAACGTCCAGAACAGGCAAATCCGTGGAGACAGAAGGCAGATTTGTGGCGGGGGGTGAGGGGAGTTTAGGGTGCGTGATCGCTAAAGAGCATCTACTGGGGTTCTTTGTTTCCTGGGATCCTTTCTGAGGTGCGGAGAATGTTCTAAAGCTGACCAGTAATGGCCGCACGTCACGATCGTGAATATACGGAACGCCAGAGCCCTGGGAGCTGTAAACGTGTGGGTTCCGGGCTCTGTGAACTGTATTTCAAATCCACTTTCTTTTTTTAAGTTTTATCTATTTATTTTGAGAGAGGCGGGGAGAGAGAATCCCAAGCAGGCTCCACCCCGTCAGCGCAGAGCCCGACAGAGGGCTCGAACTCACGAACCGTGAGACCGTGATGTGAACCGAAATCAAGAGTCTGATGCTGACCCCACGGAGCCCCCCAGGTGCCCCGCTGCTGCTGTTCCTTATGCGTTAACTAGACTGCTGCTCGCACAGTGCACAGCCAGCACAGCCGGGCAGTGGTAGCCGACGGCGGGGGTGAAGCAGCACCCATCCTCACCTCCGACATCTTGCCTAAGGGCTCCGTGTCTGACTGGGGGAACTGCAGTTAGGGTACAGCCGGGCCGCCTGGGCCCCAAGCGCCTGTGTCTGACAGCTGGGTGGCGGGGTCTGGACGAGCAGGGAGGTCTCCTTCCCCCGAGGCCGAGCGTGTGTCCTCCCCGTGCCGGGAGACCCTCCCGCAGAGCCGGCCCGGAGCGGGGACCGCAGCAGAGCTGGGCACACTGGGTGCCGGTCAGTGCTGCGCTGCCCCGGGCCTGCCCCGCCTCTGCAGAGCAGGGTGGGGGCGCTGTACTCGGCCTGCCAAGCCCAGGGACCCCGAGACATCCTATCTTCACCGAGCGACAGCCTGCTCGAGGGCCTCTGGCTGGGGAACCGAGAGGTTCTCCTTCGCACCTGCTCCAGACGCCGTGCCGAGCGGCATCCGGACCACAGCCTCGGTGCTCCCACCCCTGCTGGTGGATTTCTTCAGGGGGCCCAGCCCTGGGCGGAAGCAGGGGGGTCCCTGTCTGCGGGCTCCCTGCCCCCCACCTCGTTCCTGATTTTGTTTCTTGCTTGCTCATTCCAGCTGGGAGGTGGGGGGGGGGGGGGGCGTGAGTTCTGAACAGAGACTCCCGAGCCGGGGACGTGCTGACAGCATCCCCTCGGGCTGCCGCACAGGGAGCTCGGCGCACGGTGGTCGAGGACAGCTGTCCGGAGAAGGAGGGTCCTGGCTGAGGGTCAGGGGACGCTGCCTCAAGGGGAAGACCGGGTGTCCCAGAAGGGTAGTATTTTCTGGTGCAGCCCCTACGGGAAACAGCCTGGCGGTTCCTCAAGCAATTAAAGGCGGAATTGGCGTGGGATCCAGTGTCTCCGTTTCTGGCTACTTACCCCCAAATAAGTGCAAAGCAAGGTCTGGGAGAGGCGTCGGCACACCCGTGTTCTCAGCAGCACTTCTCACGGGAGCCGAGGGGCGGAAGCAACTCGGGTGTCCGTTTAGGGGGGCGAACGGGTAAGCAAAGCGTGGGCCGTGCACACAGTGGAATGTTCCTCCGCCTGGAAAGGGAAGGGCTCCTCACACCTGCTACAACGTGGGCGAACTCAGAGGACACTGTGCTCCGTGAAACCGGCCGTCACGCGGGACAGTCGCGGTGGGGTCCTCCTGACACGAGGCGTCAGTTCCCCGAGACAGAAAGAGGTGGGGGGGGGGGGGGCAGGGGCAGGGGGAGGGGGGCGAGCTGGCGTGTGACGGGCCGCAGTTTGTTTGGGAAGACGGAGAGGTCCCGGAGATGGATTGCGGGGGGGGGGGGGGGGGGGGGGGGCGGGTGCCATGTGACTGTAGTTAGCGCCACGGAAAGGCACGCTCAGAAGTGGTTAGGGTGGCGAGTTTCAGGTTATGTACGTGGCTTTGCCACAGTTTTTAAAAATGTAATGTTTTCTTCACAGCCAAGGTGTACAAAACTAAGTAACTTTAAAGGAAAAGTGTAAGCATCGGGCGGGGGTCCCTGCTCTGCACAGGACGGTCACGTTTTCTTGTTACTGCTCCCAAACGTGACCACCACACCCCAACCCCCGTCTTTATCCCGGGAACAAACTTGGGTAAAGATGGGGTGCCATCCCCTTCCTTCCTGCACGCCCCCCGTCTCAGTCTGAGACCTGACGCCGCCTGTGGTCTTGGTCCCCCAGGGGGCGCAGGTGGCCATGGGCCCCTTCCAGCCGTCCTGTCTGCTTCCCGCCTGCCGGGATTACTGGACCTACCCGGGGTCCCTCACCACCCCTCCGCTAACCGAGTCGGTCACCTGGATCATCTTGAAGGAGCCCGTCCAAGTGGCTCAGAACCAGGTGAGTTGTGCCTGACCCAGCATAGCAGGAGGCACCGAACGAACCCACCCCTCACCCCTCTTGCTCTGTGTCCCCAAGATGCTGTGAGTGAGTGTCGTGGGTTTTATTCTCTGGTGTGTGTGTGTGTGTGTGTGTGTGTGTGTGTGTTAATGTTTATTTTTGAGACAGAGACAGAGACAGAGCGTGAGCAGGGGAGGGGCAGGGAGAGAGGGAGACACAGAATCCAAAGCAGCTCCAGGCTCCAAGCCGTCAGCACAGAGCCCGACGCGGGGCTCAAGCCCATGAACCGCGAGATCATGACCTGAGCTGACTGAGCCCCCCAGGCGTCCCTCTCTGGTGTGTTTTGGATATTCTCCCACAAGAAGAATTTTCTGACTGAAACAGAAGCCAGTTTAGATTGAACAGGGGTTCCGTTCTTCTGAGCCCGAGATAATAGTGTGGGAGAGAGACGGGGTGGAGATCGAGAGGCAGGGAGAGAGAGGCAGGGACTACACGTCAGGAAACGCTTTTTGGCTCTACCTGATCTCTAGCGGTCTCGAATTCGGACGTGGAGACTATCCCTGATGACGAACGGTTGAGTGGGCTCAAGGCTTGCTCTTCAGTCTCTCGGGCTGAAGTCACTTTACAGGAACGGAAGTGACATTGCAATCGGGACCTGGGTCCTCGCCCCTAATGGGACCTCAGTAGGTATTTTCGGGTGAACACATTAACCAAGAAAGGAATGTCATCGATGGATTTTGCAAAGCCGTTCAAGAAGAGGGATCCTTGAAGGAGAAGAGAAGATTTTAGGGTTCATCCTGCTCCCAGTGTGTCTCATGCTCCCTGGGCCAGTGGCTCCCCAGAGCCAGTCTCCATGGTCCGGACAGACACTCAGAAGACAAGCACACGACCGGGGCCAACTGAGGCGCCTGCGGGTGTGGCGTCTGCTCGTGTCCCATCGGCCACAGCGGGTCCCAGCGGGCAAGGCTGAAGCGGGCGGGGCAGGGAGGAGGTGAGTGAGCGCCCAGAGCAGTGTCCGGTCTCCCACAGATCCGCCCACACAGTTACTACTGGCCGCCCCAGCATTTCTGCAGTGCGTTCACTTTCTTCCTCTTCCTTTCTCAGCGTTCTTTCCCCCCCCAAAGTAAGTAGATAGATATTACCTGTTTCCATTTTAAAAATCAGAGTGTTTTTTCCTCTGGAAATCTCACAAGTGTGGAGACAGGCTGTCTGTGTCGGGCCACCCGGAGTCTGGGGACAACAGACCCGCAGCGAGCTCGCTGCCCTGGCCCCCGCCCCGCCTCACCAGTCACGCGCAGTCTTTCTGAGGCTCCGGCCTTGCGATTCTGTGACTGTCGTCTCACACAAAAGTCCCGGAAGGACGCCGTTTGCTGTGGGAAGCAGAAGTATCCTCTCTTCTCCCAAACCAGAACCGTCAGAGACACAAGGACGACCCTGGTCACAAGATGGCCCCGTGTCACTCAGGGACTGTAGGAGGAGAGGTGGTGACAAAGAGGACAGTGCCTGCACACTGCTGTCTGGGGGGAGTAGAAACACGATCGTGTTGTAAGACCGGGTGGGGAATGTCACACACCAACGCGGGATGAGAAGCCCCCTCACCCTGACCAGGGGACCTGGCGGGGAGGAGCGTGCAGCCCCTGGATGGTGGCAGGAGGTCGCCAGCTGGAGGGGAGGAGGAACACAGTGTGTCTGGGAGAGCCAGCGGGCTTGCCCCGGGTGGGCGCACTGTGCCTGAGCGCCTGAGCCCGTGGGCTCCGCGCCCCTCGCACCAG
Source organism: Neofelis nebulosa (assembly GCF_028018385.1). Taxonomy (NCBI): domain Eukaryota; kingdom Metazoa; phylum Chordata; class Mammalia; order Carnivora; family Felidae; genus Neofelis; species Neofelis nebulosa. Next base: position 60,519,023 of record NC_080798.1, on the reverse strand, counting down.
GGCGGGGGGTTGCGGGGGGAGGTCACCAGCCGGCCGTCCAGATCGAGCCTGCTCAATACGCCGTCCCAGCCCGCTTGTAACTGGACACGCGAGTGATTGTCACCGAGCCCCTGAGTATACTCAGAACAAACGAGATGATAAAGAGATGGACGTTCAGCTCCTTAAGAGAGAAATGACTCCATCGTTCCTTTGGCAGTATATCTAGTATGTTTGTGGGCGTGTGGACCTATTCGCCTATGTGCACCTGCGTATCTGTTGCTGTGTGACAGCCCCAAAAGGTGGCGGCTCGAGGAAACTATAACCACGATTACCTCTCCCGAGTTGCCGTGGGTCAGGACGTGCGGGGTTCCGGCTTGGGCTCGCCCGTGGCGGCGGCGTCAGATGCCGTGGGGGGCTGCCGTTGTCTGAAAGGTTCAGTGGGACTGGAAGGCGGCTCCCTCACGTGGCTGGCAAGGCGGTGCTGTCTGTTGGCTGGTGGGGGGGGGGGGGGGGGAGGGCCTCGGCTCCCCTCCCGGGGGCGGCTGGTTGGGTGTCCTCACAACATGGCAGCCGGCTTCTCCAGAGCAAGGGACGCGAGAGAGCAAGATAGCTGCAGTGCGTCTTCTGAGCCAGCTTGGGAGTCACCTCTGCCGCCTCGTGTTGGTCACGCGGGGCCACCCGGATTCAGTGTGTGGGGGGCGGCTGTGCAAGGCAGGAGGGACGCTCGGGAGCTGGTTCCCGCCGTACCTGCACCCAGCTCACTCCGCTTGCCGTCCGTTCCAGCTGGCCGCCTTTCGCACGCTCCTGTTTTCTGCGCCTGGTGAGGAAGAGAAGGCCATGGTGAACAACTACCGTCCACTTCAAGCCCTGATGAACCGGAAGGTCCGTTCATCCTTCCGGCCTGTGGAAGAGGGCACGAGATTCTAAATGCATTATATCCGAGTCAGCGGGTAGAACTGACTTTTAGAAGAGGAAGTTCTGTGTCCCAAGCTTCACAGTCTGATCAGACCTAACCTCTGACGTTAAAAAGAGAGAAAGAGATCGTTGTCTCAGTCAATGGACTTTTCAGTTGCAAGGAAAAGAAATCACTTCAAAGAAACTTAAGCATGGTGAGGAATGGAAATCTGGGACGCGGGGTATCTTGGGGCCCCGCGGCAGCGCCCTAGCAAGCACCCGCTGACTGAGGTCACCCCACCCAGCCCCTGGCAGTCTGTGCTTTCTTCTCTCTGCTTCTCCTCACTCATGGCCACCCCGTGCTTCCCGGGCGACGCAGAGACTGGGCCCCACGTGCGTCTTTCCCACCTCCAGATTCCTGGGTTGTGTCAGTGTCCTGGGGCTGCCTGCGGCAAATGACCACAAACCAGAGGGGCTAGAACAACAGACATGTGTAGCCCCTCAGTTCTGGAGGGCAAAAAAAAAGGAAAAAAACAAAAAATGAACAAACAAGTAAAAAGCCCAACATTCCAGGCGCGGGCAGGCCTGGCCCGCCTCCCAGAAGCTGCCCGTCTTCCTCGGCCCGCAGCCCCGCCTCCACCTTCAGAGCAAGGGCTGTCCAAGGTGGCTGTTCAGCGCCCGCTGCCGCCTCACGGCCGTTCTGGAAGGCATGTAACGGTTTCTCCCTGTGGGGTTTTGGGTTGTAATTGTGCTGAAACACAATTACGTAAGTGACCGTCTTACCCACATTTAAGCGAACAGTTCTGTGCTGTGCGGTGCCTTCGCGAGGTCGTACAGCCGTCCCCTCCACCCGTCCCCATCTGTACATCTTACAAGACTGGAGCTCTGCCCCTGGGACCCACTCCCCCCTCCCCCAGCCCCTGGCCGCCACCGGTCCGGTGTCCGTCCATCCGTCCGTCCCTGGGATTTTGACGGCTGCAGGAATAAAGTATAAATGGAACCCCACAGTGTCTGTCCTTCTGTGACCGGCTTCCTTCACGGAGCGTGATGCCCACAACGTCCACTCGTCTCAAAGCACGTATCGACTGTTCCTTTAGCAGCCTCCTGATCAATAGTGGTATTTGTGTTTCCGGAGCATCACAGATATGTCCCTCTGGTGGGGACGCACCTGTGCGGACGGCCCAGTCTCGGCACCCTCCGACATGCCCTTGCTGGCAGCTGCGGTGACGCACAGACGGACGGACTCGTGCTGGGCCGTCTGCTGAGGTGCGGCAGTAAACTGCGATTCATTTTGGGGAGATAAAGAATAAATAGACTGATTATGGTCCACAAATAGCATCTGAAATCACAGGGAAGCTATGACACGGATGCGGTTTGTTTTGGCAAAGATGGACATTTCCCCCAACCTCAGAACTTCCCGTGAAGTTCCGTGGCGCGGGGCCACGGTTTACGGCCTGGTTCGGGCTCCACCAGGTTCTGGCACCCGCTCCAGAGAGAGCAGTCCTACACTCCCTGCCACACGCCCTTCCCGCGTGACGCCCCGGAGGTGCCAGGCAGAGGCGACGGCACGTGCTGGGGCCGTCAGCCTGGGCGCAGAGCCGGATGGGGGGGCGGCTCCGGATGGACGGTCCAGGAGGGAAGAGGACAGTTTGAAGTTTGGTTTGGACCCAACACACTTCTTGTCTCCCGGGGAGATGTCACCACCCCTGAGTCTTCAGTGAGGTGGACTTTCGCCTGCGGGCGGAGCGTCCCGTGGCTGCCGCACGAGGTGCCACAAAACCACGGGCCCGGGGGCCTCTGACAACGTGCATCTGTCGCCTCACGGTCTGGAGGGCAGAGGTCGGTCGTGGCCACACGGAGCTACAGTCAGGGTGTGGGCAGGTTCCTGCGGGAGGCTCCGGGACGGAGCTGATTCCGGGCTTTCCCAACCGCTGGAGGTGCCCGTGGCCCCTGGCTTGTGGCCCCTCCTCCACCTTCCAAGCTGGACGCTGCCACCAGCCTTCACCACGCCGTCCCTCTGACTTGCGAGTCCCCAGGGCCCACCAGGATCATGCAGACTCTTACCCTCTCGTCTCCAAGTCCCTTTGCCACGTGAAGTCACGTAACCACAGGTCCCGGGGGTTAGCATGAGGACATTATTCAGCCGTCCACGGTGTATACGCAAAACCACACGGTGGCAACTTCAGCCTAGCAGCCCTGAGACTGGTCTCCTCTGGAGGTGAGGGGAGGGGACGGATTGGGAAAGGTATGGGGGGAACCGCAGGGGTCGGAGGAAAGGGATATTGAAAATGCTCCAGGGGCGCCTGGGTGGCGCAGTCGGTTAAGCGTCCGACTTCAGCCAGGTCATGATCTCGCGGTCCGTGAGTTCGAGCCCCGCGTCGGGCTCTGGGCTGATGGCTCGGAGCCTGGAGCCTGTTTCCGATTCTGTGTCTCCCTCTCTCTCTGCCCCTCCCCTGGTCATGCTTTGTCTCTCTCTGTCCCAAAAATAAAAAATAAAATTAAAATAAAATTAAAAAAAAAAAAAAAAAAAGTTGAAAATGCTCCAGAGCAGCCCTGTCCAATTGCACGGTCTGTGATGTTGGAATGTTCTAGAACTATACTGCCTTACAGTACTTTCCGGGATGATGGAATGTTCCAGAGCTGCACTGGTCCTATAGCACACACTACGGTGATGAGATGTTCTAGAACTAGGCTATCCCATGGCACTTTCTGTGATGATGGAATGTTCTAGAACTGTGCTGTCCCATAGCACTTTCTGGGATGATGGAATGTTCCAGAGCTTCATTGGTCCTATAGCACATTCTGTGATGGTGAAATGTTCTAGAACTGTGCTGTCCCATAGCACTTTCTGTGACGGCGGAATGTTCCAGAATTGCATGGTCCTATGTGGCAGCTCTTGGGTACGCACGGCCATTGCACACTTGAAATGTGGTCAGGGCAATTGAGGTATTGAATTTTAATTGCACATAATTTTAATTACTCAATTTCAAATGCCACACGCGACCGGCCAGTGGCCACCGCGTTGGACAGCGCAGCTCTCTCCCTTGATCTGGACGCATATATTACCTGGCTGGCCACTTGAGGGCTGGGGTTTCTGAGGCCCTGCAGACAGGACATGAGGCCACCTGGGGTGTCAACTCCAGCACTTGCGGGAATCGGTGGAGCAAGGTGGGACATTGGAACCCGCCACCCCCCTACCCCACCCCCACCCCCCGTGCAAACGGTCCTCTCCTTGTATCCTTCCTTAGCTGCCGAGGGCCTCACAAAACTCACTGCCACCAGGTGACCAGCCACCGAGGGAAGGTGGCTCTGTGTCCTGATCGGACACAGCTTGTTCATTTTCAACAAAAATGACTTAAAATAGACATGTTTTGACCCTCTAAAGGGTCAAATTTAATGGTGATGCTAGGTGAGAGAGGATTGGCTCGAAGCCATCAAGATAGATACTGAACGAGGAACTCACCAAAACGGACACGTTCTGTTCCATTTCCGAGCTGCTGTCCCCGGTCACAAAATTCATGGTTAAGAGGAGTTTACTGAACAACAGGTCACCGCTCGGGGCTGTCCCCGCCCAGGCCCGGGCTGTTCGCAGGCACACTCCGCAGTCCTCAATCCCACCGCGTGTCAGAACCGCACGGCGCCCAGCCCTCACCCCGAAAGCGTGCGGCGCCCCCGGGCCGGGGAACGGTGGTTTCGGGAAGGGGCCCAGGGAGTGCTTTGCGTGGCCGGCAATCCCGTGTCGCGGTTGTAACGAGTTCTGTGGAATTCTGGGACATCACCTCCAGGTCTGAATGGGGACACTGAGGCTCGCTCCAGAGGTGGAGACTCTTGGCCAGGAAGAGGCAGAAGCGGGAGAAAGAGCCGCTCTCGGGAGGTGGCCCTCCAGCGCCCTGCGGGGGGTTCACTCGGCCCACTCTGATGGGTGCGCGGCCCAGTAGGAGAAAAAGCGCAGCCTCACGTCAAAAAGATAAAGCCCCGACGTGACCCTTGCGCGACAAATCTCTTTCTACAATAGCCCGCAGTGGCACTCTGATGGACGCTTCCCTCCAGAGAGGCACCCGCTGAGACCTCCCGTGGTTTCTGAACGTGGCGTTGGCGGGTAACGAGGGCACCACGGGAGAGTCGTGGTTGGAGGTGGGGGTCTCTGAGTCAGGGTGGGGTGGGGGCCGTCCCTTTCCACAGGGCCGTCGGGGCAGAGGAAGGCCCAGGTGTCCAGAGGGACCTCGCAAGAGGGAGAAAGGGCCACCGCGCCCGGGCCCGGTCCTGCCCGCCACGCGGTGACGTCGTGGCCCGGCCAGAATTCCAAGAACAGGTGGGAGTGTTTCCATCCTTCGTTCATGCGGATGTGAGTCCTTCCTCCCAGTGCAGAAGCGCCTTTGTCTCCTGGTAGGTGTTCTCTTTTGTCGGTTATTTTTAAAAGCCGGCGTTCGCCCCGAGACACAGAGACTCTCCCAGGAGCCACACTGAGCGAGCGGGGACACATTGCACTCAAACCACAAACACCCCGACAGGAAAGACATTGATCCCAGCCCTCAAAGCAATGGTACAAACAACAAACACAGACGCCCCCACTCCCTGTCCTGAGTGGCTGCCAGACGCGGGGGTCAAGGTCCGCGGGCTTGCGGGCCGGGCTCTCAGGGTGGCGCGATTGTGCCCGAGGTCTGTATTGTACAAACTCTGGCCCCGACTTGAAAGCCCAAAGACTCCTCCCTGTGCTTTCATGTTCTTTTATCATTTTCTGCAATACAAACGTGCAAGCGCCAGTTCCCGGCACACGGCGGTCCCGCCCTCCCTCCCCTTCCCCTTCCTGACCCAGAACCAGAGGCGCCCCCCCCCACCCCCCCCACGGGTCGCAGGCCTCAGTCCCCTCCACGCTGCCCCCCTGGGACGGACCCACTGCGAATTCTTCGGCGGGCGGCCCTGCCCACCCCCCCCCCCACCCCGCGTCTCCCCTTCCCGGGGGCCTGGACGCCCCGCTCTACCGCCCGCTGACGTCTCCGCAGAAACACCTGGGCCCGGAGGCCCCCGGAGGCCCCGGACCGCACCTGGGGTTCCCAGTTCTGTGGACGCCCGCTGTCTGCATCTCGGTCAAGGGCGCCTCCACCCGCCCCCGGCACTAAGGCCAGCCTCGGGGAGCCCCCTCGCAGCTCCTGCCCCCCCCCACTCCCCCCTGCACCCAAGGCTCCATGGGCCCCGCAGGCGGCAGCCCTAGCTCGTCACGTGCTCCAGATCCGCTCTCTGTCCTCCGCGTTCCGTGCCGCTGCCCGGGCTGCCTCGCCTCCGGCTGTGCCGCCAGCCTCTCCCTGTCGCCCCTTCTGCCCAGACGCCCCCGCTCACAGCCGGTCCGCTCTTCTCTCCGCGGCGCAGGTCGTCAGCGGACCACTGACGGTGCTTCCCTCTCCACACCGGGGCCTCCTTGACACTCGGAACTGAGCACAAGCTTCTCCCTGTGAGACCCGCACCCCAGGTCCCTCCCGTGTTGCCCCCTGTGTGTGGGGTTCTCTCGGCTCGCACCGCCGTCCCCGGGCCACGTGTGTGAGTCGCTCATCGTCCTCCCCTTCTTCACCTCTGCCCTGACCACGGGCCTCCCTGCAGCCCGGACCGGGCACTCCTCCCGTCTGCGGGGCTCGCGCCGGTCCGCTGGTCCCCCGCGTGTCCCCCGCGAGGCTGGGGCGCCCATGTACCCGCTGACTCGCAGCACAGAATAAACGCTCGTTCTGCGGAGACCGAGCGAGGCGCCCCGACCCACGAAGCTCGGGCGCCACCTCCCCGTCAGCCGTGCGTGCTCTTGCTTCGGCGCCTTCGGGCATGCTGTTCCCTCTCTCGGGAATGCCCTTCCCTTCTGCTTCCACTCGAAAACTTCGATCGCCGGGCTCAGCCCAAGTGCCTGCTCTGCTGTGATTGTTTCCTCAGCACCTCCCCAGAGAGCTACCCCTCTCCTGCTACCACGTGTCCGATGGATGTGTGGGAAAGCGAGCGAGGGAGAGCATGAAGCAGTGGGAAGTACTGGGAAGCGGCGTGGAACAGCACGGAGCAGTATGGAACAGCATGTTAAAGCATGGAAGAGCACGGAGCAGTACGGAGTAGAAGGGAACAGCACGAGCCGACTTGGAACAGCATGGACAGCTTGGAGCAGCCAGGTTCTTGGCGCTCACCACAGAAAGCATCGTGTAGGGTGGTGAATGACCTCCTCCTGGAGGTTTCTGAGGTACAGGATTACATTCTCGCCTCCCCACATCTACCTTTCGGCCCTGAGTCCTTTCCCTGACCTGGTTTGTGTGTCATCTGCCCAGCGACCGCCGTGCCTAAAAGGGAGAGGAAGAGCCAAGTGGCCTGAGCGAGGAGCTCTGAAAACCGTGGCTTCCCAGAACGTGGGTCTCTCCGGACTCTGCAGAATCATAAGAGTGACTCCCCGGGCACACACATCAGCCCTAGCCCTGCTTCGTGCCGGGTCGTGGGGTGCGGGATGAGGACAGGGCGGGAGCAAGTTCGGTGTGAGACTCAGCTTGTCCACGCGTCGACTACCCAAGCGTTCGGCGTGCGCGTCCGAGGCTAAGCCGTAGAAATGCCCGGCCCCGAGCCCGTGGAAATGTCAGCATGCCTGTCAACAGGAAAAAAAGCTCTTCTGTTTCCGCCATACTTAAGATTATGTTCACAGACTACTGCATTGAAGATTAAAGCTGTGTACTGTTTCAATTATTCTGTCCGAATTTCCTGTGTCGCTTTGGGATTTTTTTTTTTTTTTTTTTTAGCAGCCCTGAAACAGAGAAACTATTTTTAAGTAAAGCAGAATCTTCTGATCCTTTTTACTGAATCCTGGAAATCCAGAAAGGCCACCCTACAGGTGTTCTAGGTCCCTGAACACACAAACACAAATCAAAGGCACGAACATCAAACAGCAGGCACGCCATTCAGGCTTTCCGCGTACACCCGTGATCGCCTAACGAGGCACACAGCTTCTCTCCGATCGACGTCCAGCAACCACTTACCGAACACCTCCCGTCAGTATGTTCCAGTTAGTGTGCAAGGCAGCTGGGATACACCAGTGAATCCAACAACAAGGCAAACCAGGCCCAGCCCCGGTGGAGCCTGCATCAGCGGGGAAGACGGCACGGAGGCGGGGTGGAATAAATGTGGGATATGATACGCTAGAGGTGACCAGGGCTCCAGAAAATGCAAAGTGGAGGCAGGGAGCCAGGCGCTGGGGTCAGGGTGGGCCTCCCTGAGAAGCTGGCATCCGAGCAAAGATTTGCAAGAGGTGAGGAGGTGAGCCTTGCAGATACTGGGAGACGGTTCTGGAACGTTCCAGAGCATCGGCGAGACCAGCATGGCCAGATGAAGCAAACAAGGGCAAAGCGGCAGGAGGGAAGGGCAGAGATCTGCTCAGAGGGGCCAGGTCCAGGCGGGCCTCGGGGCCACGTGAAGGTGGGACTTTGCTCTGCGGGGAGAAGGGAGAGCGTCAGACCGGGCGCGCGTTGCCCACGTTCCAGACGCGGCTCACTGGTGAACCACGCTGGCGGTGGGGACGGGAGGCCCTGGATGCTGGAGACACTTGCACCGTGGTCTCAGCCCCCCAGCTGTGAGATCCGGAGAAAGGGGGGTGTCAAGGGTGAGGTCAGGGCATTGGTACGCCGCTCGGCCTGGAAGGCTGGGGCAGAGGCGGAGGGGAGAGGGGGAGGGACCCCCCCCCCAGCTCTGGCTGCGTGTTTTCAGTGGCCTCCGGTGGTGGCAGCTACGCTTTCCGTGTCTCCATTCCTCACTCACTTCTAGAACCTCAGGAGGGCCAAGTGAAGTAAAACAGATGGCTGTGTGCCCTGCACCGCTGGGTGGGGAAGGTGGAAATGACCGGGGTCAGACCCTCAGCAGGCAGGCGCAGCCCCGTGGGCCTCGGGGAGCGGAGTGGCTCTGGGGCGATGGTGTCGCCTCTCAGACGTGGTGGGCAGGACCTCGTCCCGAGGCCCGTCCTGCTGCCTGCCCGTGCGTGGGGAGCAGAGGCAGGCCAGACCTTCCTACCGCCGTCCGTGTTCACTCGGGATGGGATTGGTAACGGGAACGGGACAGATCTCCTTGCCGCTTCCTTCCTGTGGGCCCGAGCTGGCCCCCAGAGCCAGGCTGACCTCTGGGAGCGACCTCCTTCCCCACCCCTGCACTCCGGGATCGAGGAAAATTCAAGGTGCGAGATGGCCCGGAGGTGGCCTGTCTGAGGAGAGAGACTCTGTGTCCCCACGACCTGCAAGCTCGCATCTGCGTCTACAGGTCCCCGTCGTGGAGGCTGCCGGGTGGGGCCTCCGTGCCCGCCTCCGTCTGTCCGTCCCTCCTTCCAGCCAGAAGCTGATTCTGCACGGACGTGCTCTCCCAGCTGCCGGCGCCTTTGGCCCCACTTGGTTCAGAGGTGCGGCAGGGAAGAGTGGTGTTCCACGGAGCTGGGGGCACACGGACCCACAGGTGCTCGGTGAGGTGACGTGGATGTGGCGTGGACAGGTCAGGCTGGCTCTCCCTGCGCCCTTGACAGCCCAGCATGAAGGGCCAGAGCCGAGAAGGGGCCCAGGCAGAGATTTACTCTCTCTCTACGGTATCTCAGGGACGGGTTTAGGGCCACAACAAGGCAGCACGCTCGGGGCTTTCCACGACAGAAGTTTCTTCTCTCAGGGTTCTGGCGCCCAGAGTCCAAAATCAGGGCTGCGTGCCCCCTGAAGCCAACAGGGGAGGAACCATCAGGCCTCGTCCCGCCTCTGGCGGCCCCAGCGCTCCCTGGCCATCCTGGAGCTTCACTCCAGCCTCTGCCTCCATTTTCACTGTGTCTGATCTTGTAGAGACGCCAGTCACTCTGGGTCGGGGACACCCTGCTCCAGGATGGCCCCATCTTCCCTAGTTACCTCTGCAACGACCAATTTCCAAATAAGGTCCCGCTCTGAGGTCCGGGGAGCGGGGGAGGGTAGGACTTCTATCCATCGTTTTAGGGGGAGACACAATTCAGCCCATATCAGTGAAATGGGGTGGGGGCCACCTCCCAGACGAGCCTGTGCGAGGAGGTGCAGGATAGAAGCCCAGCATCGGTTGCATATTATCCATGGGAAGAAATCAGACTAGGACCAAAATGTCCAGCCAGCGCTGTGACTTGTCAGTCCGGGCCTTTGGCATAAACCCCAGGAGAAGCCCCGAGTCCCAAACCCAAACCTCTTGTTTGGGGGGAAGGCCTGATTGGGTTGAGTGATTAACTGTGCCAGAGGCCGGGGGTGGGGGGCGTTAACACCAACTGGCTATGGGGCTATCAGGTCGCTGGGGAGTTTAAAGGTTCTGGGGCACCTGGGACGCTCAGTGGGTTGTGACCACGCTTGGACGGGACAAGGCCACCCCCCGGGCAAGTGACCATGGCTGAGCGAGTGACCATGCCTGGACAAGTGACCACACCCGGAGAACAAGCGCCCATGGTCAAGCGAGTGACCCCGCCCGGACAAGCGCCCATGGTCAAGCGAGTGACCCCGCCCGGACAAGCGACCACACCCGGAGAAATGACCCGCCTGGACAAGTGTCCACATCAGAGGATGTGATGGGTGTAGTGCTAGAATCACGTCTTTCACGGTTCCTCTGACACATCCCAGCTCAGCCGGTGCTGGAAGGAAAGTCCGATCGCGGAGCCTGGCACCTCACCAGCCGTCGCCCGCAAGTCCCCGGAAGAACGCCCTTCTGGTCAGGTGCTAGTCCCAGCTGCGGCTCAGCTGGGATGCGGGGCCCCCCGTCGGCGCCTCCCACCCACGCTGCACAGAAGAGAAGCTGGGTGGGGCCCTGCCTAGAGCACCACTAGCCACGGGGGAGAGGCCACATGTGACCCCAGGGCCCCCGAGTCCAGGCCCACTCTCTTCTCCGTTTCTGAGGTAGAAACACAAAATTGGCCACTAGCCATTTAAGTACACAATTCAGTGGCCTTAGCACGTTCACACCGTTGTGCCCCCCCCCCCCCACCTCTACTGGGTCTCAAGAGATTTCACCTCCCCGAGAGAAACGCCCCATCAGTGGTCACACACACACCCCCTTCCCGGGCCTGGCAGCCAGAGTGTACGTTCTGTCCCTATAGGTTTGCCTTTCTGGGCCATTTCACCTCCGTGGAACCCTTTGATCCTGTGCGCCTGGCTTCGTTCCCTGAGCGTGACGTGTTCCCAGTTTTTCCACCTTTTTGAGGCCGGATACGAATCCAGCGTGTGGCTCTGCCCCGCTTTACCTAGCCATCTATCGGCTGACGGCTGGGCCCGAACCCTCATCCCCGCTCCCCGCTGTTGCCGGCTCCATAATCCTCAAGGATCAGGCGCTCTTCTGAGCACATCGACCAGGCCACGCTTGGGGCCAAGGCTGAGAAGTGAGGCCCAAGCCCAGTGCCTGAAACACAGGCAAACCTGTGCTGTCACCTGGTTGGAACCCTTCAGGAAAACCCAGCCCTGCGATCTCTAACTTTGCTTCTATTACCCGGAAGTTCCCAGGGCTTTGGATCCCACCCGGAGCTACAGAGACTTGACGTCCCCACCCCTGTGAACTTGAGACGGTCGGGTGGCCTTGCTGAGCATTTGAATGGAGCCAAAAACACTCTCCGAAGGAGTCAGGCGATCCGCTCTTCGATCTTTGCCAGGGTGGGCGCGTTCCCACCCAAGCGCAGCGAGGCTGCCGGGAGCCTCCGGCAGCTGCGGAATAAAGCTCCCCTAAACCAGAAGAATCCCGTGCTTGTCAGCGCGGCCCGAGGGCGGACGGCATGGCTGCCCATGTGAGACGCGCTCTGTGTGCCCACCGCGTCACAGCTATGATCTGAGGCCCAGCCTGCGTCTGAAGCTGGGCCGGGCCACCTGCTGACCTCGCTGCACCTTGATTCGCCAGGCTCAGACGGGGACCACCCACAGGGCCTAATGATGTTGTTGCGGGACTCAAACAGCACGCAGCGTCTACACGTCCTGGCCCCGGCTGAACACTCGGTATGCGTGTGCCACGCACACACACGTGGGCTCAGAAACAGAACTTCATTTCAGATATTACCCTGGATGGTGGGGGGGGGGGGGGGGGCGGCGTCCCACCTCGTCAAGCGCGCAGACGGGAAAAGCTCACAGCCGAGCGCAACAAAAGCCTGGCTTTTAAAAACAAATTTCCAGAAGAAGCAAGGACACTTACTTTGTGAAAAGAACACAGATATTTCTCACGCAACTGAGAATAGACAGATGGGGGGGTGGTGGGAGGCAAGCTTCCACATCAGGGAAGGATTTTCTGCTCTTTCCTGGGAAAAAGAGTGAGTTCAAAAGGAGGAAAGATCCGCTAGAATTATGAATACTCGGTGGGTTGAGCAGCCGACTCTTGATTTCGGCTCAGGTCGCGATCTCATGGTTCTTTGTGGGACCAAGCCCCACAGCCTGCTTGGGATTCCCTTCTCTCTCTCTCTCTCTCTCTCTCTCTCTCTCTCTCTCTCTCTGCACCTCCCCCACTCGCACTCTCTCTCTCTCAAAAATAAATAACATTAAAAAATCTGGAGGGGGCGGCGTCTGGGTGGCTCAGTCAGTTAAGCGTCTGACTCCAGCTCAGGTCACGATCTCTCGGTTCATGAGTTCGAGCCCCATGTCAGGCTCTGTGCTGACAGCTTGGAGCCTGGAGCCTGCTTCGGATTCTGGGTCTCCTCTCTCTCTCTGCCCTGCCCCTGCTTATGCATGCACGCTCGCTCGCTCTCTCTCTCTCTCTCTCTCTCTCTCTCAAAAATAAATAATAAAACATTAAAAAAAAAAAGAAAAAGTTAGCACAGCCCTTGAGAAGCGAGCAGACTCACACCGCACTAACCAGCAAAGGGTCACCCGATTCCCTCCGGGGCCAACTTGAGCCAGCTTCCCTGGAAAGGTCATCAGGACGACAGTACAGGTGGACCTGTGGGGGAGGGTCGGCTGCCACTCTGCTTTCTGGCGCTCTGCGACCTGTCGTGCGTACTTTCCTCATGTGCTCCTCGAATGGTCACTACTCTTTCCCCCTTTTGACACATGTGGAAGCCGAGGCCCAGGGGGGCACACTGGGCACAGTGCTGGAGCTTCCTCTTAAAGCCAGGCCACTAGCCCGTCGGCCTGCATTTAAGCAAGGGCAGTCTGGGTGAGAGCAAGGACACCGGGGAGGACCGCCCAGGTCCAAGCACCTCACACCCCGTGAGACAAAGCGAGCCCCTTGTCTGCCGGAGCAGAGGGCCTGTGTGCAAGGCGGAAACGCAGCCTCCCGGTCCATTTGGCCATTTTGAGTTGTATTCACCTTCGGGGACGGTGGGCTTGCTTTAAGTGAACTGCACGCTTGGTGACGACTCGTGCTTGGAATGTTTGTGAAACACACAGAACCCACTTCCGCGGATGCAAGATTTGTAAGGCCCTCGACGCCCTCTGGGCGAGGGGGCCGAACTCTTTTCCGAGGCCAAACCCTGGTATCAGAAAAGGGCAGTCAGAGACGAAGCCAGGTGAGCAGGGGCGAGACTTTGCATAGACTCCTACTTGCTTCCCCCGGGGAGGAGTCGCGGACCAGGCTTGGCAGAGTGACGTGCGACTCGGCTTGGAAAGGGAAGCAGAACTCGGGGGGCTGGAGTGTGTCGTGTGAAACTGCCTTTCGGCTTTGGGGATCTGGCACGTGGGGCCTTCAGGAAGAAAGTTCGGGAACAACAGGGAAATATAAGAAGTTGCATGTAACACAACCCCCCCCCCGCCCCCCCCCCCCGTGTGCGGACGCACTGCAGGTGGCTGCCGTCACCATTTCGGTGTATAATTCAGCAAAGCTGCTGTTTTCTAGCCACTATTAACGCCTGGCGGCTGCTGCTTGGGACTTGTTCTGTGACGACACTGCTCTCGGTGCCCTGCGCGCGTTAGTTCATTTGTAGTAGGAGCTACGATCTGCACCGAGAGCACAGGAAACTGAGGCCCAGAGAGGGGGCCAGATTTGCCCAGTTCCTGGAGCTGGTGGCCCGGTGGACGTGGGGCCTGGGGGTGGGCTCAGGAAGCCTGAGTCTGAAGTGAGGTTTCCGCTGCTGCCGTGGACCTCCCCACCCCCCACCCCCAGCTGTACTGAGCTATGATCCGCTTGCACAGTGACTAGTTTCGGGGGCTCGGTGTCATGGTCCGTTTGCATGTCCTGCCGAACGACGCCACGGTACGTCTACCTAGCACCCATCACCTCACAGAGTTACTGGTGTGGGAAACAAAGCAAAAGAAAAAATTACATTCCCTTACTGCCCACAGTCGGTTGACAAGTCCCTGGGACGGGCAGGGCAACATTCCTCCAGGAGCCCAGCTGCCTCGATGACGACACTTGGTTAAGGGCAAAGGCGATCTTCACCCGCCCCCCACCTCCCAGGATCCCATAAGTCTCCTTTAACAAATACGAAGTCCTTTGGAAACTTCCTGTATCTCTGCCCGCAAGATATATGCTGGCGATCATCCTGCAAAGCATATGGCCCCCTAATACACATCAGAAGGATCTCATGACTAAGTTTTGACTAAACGGTAATAAATGACCTTTTCCTAGCAATAGCTAACCCCCCTCAAGGTCCTGGAAACCTTGCTTCCAAAATACCTTGGAGGCTTGTGCTGTCCTTGACCCCCTCCCCACTTGAAAGCGTACGATCAGTCACCTGTCACGACACCACTGCAGCTCTCTCTGCCCACGGGTCCTGTCCCCGTGCTTTAATAAAACCGCCTTTTGCACCAAAGACATCTCAAGAATTCTTTCTTGGCCGTCAGCTCCAAACCCCAACATTTCCATACTGGTTACTTTTATTAGTTAGTTTTAATACTTACTGCATATTATATTGTACATATTGTATATGTATGTGTATATTGTATATGTATATATGTACGTATTGTACATATATGTATATATACATAATATTTGTTACATTTCTGACATGCGCGCCTGACATGAAAGATTTTTATCTTTTTCTTCTGATGAGAACTTTTTTTTTAACGTTTTTTTTAAATTTTATTTATTTTTGAGACAGAGAGAGACAGAGCATGAACGGGGGAGGGGCAGAGAGAGAGGGAGACACAGAATCGGAAGCAGGCTCCAGGCTCCGAGCCGTCAGCCCAGAGCCCGACGCGGGGCTCGAACTCACGGACCGCGAGATCGTGACCTGAGCTGAAGTCGGACGCTTAACCGACTGAGCCACCCAGGCGCCCCTCTGATGAGAACTTTTAAGATCTGCTTTCTTTCCTATACATAAACATATACATATACATATCGTATATGTATATGTATATTGTATATGTATATATGTATGCATACATATGTATGTGTATATGTGCATATTGTACATATATGTATATATACATAATATTTATTACATTTCTGACATGCGCGCCTGACATGAAAGATTTTTATCTTTTTCTTCTGATGAGAACTTTTAAGATCTGCTTTCTTTCCTATACATAAACATATACATATACATATTGTATATGTATATGTACATTGTATATGTATATATGTATATGTATATATGTATGTATACATATGTATGTGTATATGTATATATGTATATGTATATATGTACATATTGTACATATATGTATATATATAATATTTATTACATCTCTGACATGCGCGCCTGACATGAAAGATTTTTATCTTTTTCTTCTGATGAGAACTTTTAAGATCTGCTTTCTTTCCTATGGGGTGCCTGGATGGCTCAGTCAGTCGAGCTTCCGACTTCAGCTCAAGTCACGATCTCACGGTTTGTGAGCTCGAGCCCCACGTCGGGCTCTGTGCTGACGGCTCAGAGCCTGGACGGAGCCTGCTTCAGATTCTGTGTCCCCCTGTCTCTCTGCCCCTCCCCAGCTCACACTCTGTCTCTCTCTCTCTCAAAAATAAATAAACATTAAAAAAAAATTTTTAATAAAAAAAAAAATCTGCGTTCTTAGCGACTTTCAAATACACCACACTGACTAACTCCAGCCCCTTGCTGTCCACGTCATTGCCAGCACTTACGACAGAGTTTGTGCCTTCTGACTCCCTTCGCCCTTTCCCCCGCCCCCAAAGCCCACATTTTGCAACCAGGAACCCGAACGCCAGGGCAGCTTTGCAGGGAACAGGAGAGAGTTCGGAAAGCAAGCAGGAAGAGTTCGCAGAGTGCAGAGCGACTGCTCCCTTGGCCCAGCGCCCGGCCTATCTTCCCGCAGCCGGGGGCCTGGGACAGGATCTCTCCTCCCAGGAGGCTCGGAACAGGGGAGAGGAGCCACCTGAAAGGGGTCATCCTTTACAAGCCCCACAGGGGACACAGCTCCGCCCTGATGAAGCACCAAGGACGTTTTCCTCCAAGGCGGTTCCGCTTCTCCAAGGACGATCCTCCCTGTTCCAAGAGGCCCTGGGAAACGTTCCTTCCCACACGAGGCAGTGGCCTAGACGCCCAGTTACACCCCACACCCTAGAAACAGGAACCGATGTTCCTCCAAGATGGCAGGTCTCCCAGGTCTCAAAAATATGGAAGCGGGGCCCCAGTTTAACCAGAGCACCCGTCAGATGGGGCTTTGGGATATTATATCGCAATGTCCTCTTCAATAAGTCAGGAACAGATTGTTCCAGGAAAAGATTCTTTCACATCCTGATGTTTAATAGTTACACTGCATCCACATGTGGGTACGGCAATATCTACCAAAGCAAGTCTGTTGGGTGTTTGGCTTAGTTCCGATATTTGCCATTATGTTTTAAAGCTATAATAAACAACCGTGTAGCCAGAAATACAGCACATTCCTTATTTCCTTAGAGAAATTCCCAGAAGGGGATTACTGAGTAGAGGGCGCACGGCTTTAAGGCTTTTGACAGAAATTCCTGAACTTTCCTCCGTAGAATGTTCAAGATATTCTCCCCACCAGCCCTCACGAGGATAAACGACACAGCTTTTAACAAATTAGAAGCTAGCGCTGGCTGCCACTGAAAAGACCTTTGTTGGGGCAGCAGTTCCTTTGAATCTGTAGGGGCAAATAGCACCTTAATGATGCCACCAGCAGATGGCACTCTTTGCTAAGATTTTAGAGTCAGGTTTCAAGTAAGGTGTTTTAAGATTTCATTCAACTTGTATCAGAGAACTCTGAGATATGTACATTCCAAAGCATGATTGCAGGAGGGAGTCTAGGACGTTACATGAAAACCAACAGACAGTGTCACATAACAGCAGGACCTTGGGATCCTGGGGGAGCTTGAACGCGCCCCTGGGGGCGTTGTAACCCTTCCAGGTTATGAAGGTCTCCCACATCCTCTCAGGAGCCCCGCACCCAAGCGCGTGTGCACACCCACGGGCACACGTGGGTCCCTCTGCCTCTCTCGTTAATTCTTTTCCCGGGAAAGCTGAATCGGACCAGTCTGGTTCCTCCTGACCAGCTCTCCAGGTCCTAGTAGTGCCGTCGGCTTATCAGGGCTGCAGCTTTACAGTTCTGTGTGTGATTATCGATCGCCTCTGTCTTGTTGGAGGAGGGAGGTCCTCCCGGTCATGTGCCTGGAGCCCAGGGCAGCACCCTGCAGGTGTCTGCTGCGGGAATGCAGACGAGGTGCCTGGGACCTTGCCTTAGATCTTTGCTAAGTGATCGCCTTCCTTGAGAAACCGAAATGCATCTCGAGGTGGCCGAGTTTTATCAGCTATGAGTGACAGAAACAGAAATTTAACATCAGTCTAGAGGTGAATAAAGCACAGGAAGAAGGGTGGAGGAAGGACTAGAAGTCCACGGACGTTCAGGGGTGGTCAGAAGGGTAGGTCCCGGCCCACTTACTGGTCAGGTAAGTTACATAACCCGGTCCAGCCTGTCTGTCAGCTACAAAATGGCTCTCAATCAGAATGTGTCCACGGAAGCCTCAGCACAGCGCCTGGCGCCTCACATGGGCTCAGTAAGTTTGCTCAGCCATCAGTAGTCGGGTCTCCTGCTCAGGAAGGACAGCGGGAAGAGCAAGAGCGGAGAGACTGTTTTTCCCCTAAGCCACCAGTTTGGACAACGTCTTGCCAGTTAATATTTGTGCTGTGTGATCTTTAGGAGGCCAGGATTTCATTCGGTTCTGGCATTGCACGTGTACAGCTGCCGTGGGGGGGGCGGAGGGGGTCTGGGTGAGGGTGGTCCAGAGCCACGCCCCTTGGCTAAACTCCCCCAAGATGGGATGCTGGCAGGCGCGCATGTCAGTTGAATCAGCACGCGTTTTCGATCCTTTCCTGCTTCCAGGCCTGGTGTGACTTGTCATCCTCCCCGCTCCTGACCACTAGCTACCTTGCAGCCATTCTTGGGTTCTTCGGGACCTACAGACTACAGGCTCTTCACGCGCGCCTGCCTCGAATTCCCGCGGGATTTGGGATTTGGGATTTTGCTCCTTCCAGAGATGCCCCATCTGGTCAAAGTAAGTGGGCCTGTGCAGACTCGTGGTTTCCCAAAGCCCGAGTCACGGCTTCTCAGAGCTGCGCGGTCCTGGACTCTGTTCTTTGTCGGGGAGATCCCCCTTAAGATGGTTAATTGTTAGCCCAGGAAGGGATCCAGAATGTGGCCTTGGTCCCCTCCTTTTTATTTTTTTAATGTTTATTTACTTATTTTGAGAGAGAGGGAGGGAGGGGCAGAGAAAGAGGAAGAGACGGAATCCCAAGCAGGTTCCGTGCTGCCAGCGCAGAGCCCGCCGCAGACCTTGAACCCACGAACTGTGAGATCACGACCTGAGCGGAGATCTTACGAGTCCGCCCTTAACCGAGTGGGCCTCTCCGGTGCCCCGGCGGCTCCCTCTTCTCCGAGCTCCGCTCACTCGCCCCGTGACTCAGCCCCCCCACTCCCAGGTCCCCATCTGGACCACCAGTCGGTTTCCCGCAGGAGGGCAGGTTCCGGACACCCTCAAACCCCGCAGGCCCGCGGGAGGAGCAGGCTGCGGCGGTGGGCGCGGGGGGGCCCCATCACCTCGGCCCACCGCGCCCCACCAGGCCGGAGCGCCCTCCGGCGGGGCAGGCGGGCGGGCCTCGTCTGAGCCGCCGTCACGCAGCCCCGAGCCCGGGTCGGGGGCGCCGGGCCCTCCGTCCGTCCGGCTCAAGGTCCTCGCAGGTGCAGCCCGCTCGCGGCGCCGCGTGGGCGGGGCCGCTTGACGCCGGCGGGCGAGGCGGATAGGCCGCGCGGCGGGGGCGGGGCCTGGGGGCGGGGCGGCTACCGCGTATAAAGGGGCGGAGCGCCGGGCCTGACGCAGCGCCGGGAGAGGGTCCTCGCGTGGCGGCGGCGGCGGCGGCGGCGGCGGCGGCGGCGCGCGCGCCTCGTGGCCCGGCCGGCGGCATGGCAGGCACCGGCCCGAAGCGGCGCGCGTCCGCGGCCCCCGCGGCGGCCGAGGAGGAGGAGCGGCAGGCGCGGGAGCGGATGCTGGCGGCGCGGCGCGGGGAGGGCGCCGAGGGCGCCGAGGGCGCCGAGGGCGTGACCCTGCAGCGCAGCATCACGCTGCTCAACGGCGTGGCCATCATCGTGGGCACGATCATCGGCTCGGGCATCTTCGTGACGCCCACCGGCGTGCTCAAGGAGGCGGGCTCGCCCGGGCTGGCGCTGGTGGTGTGGGCCGTGTGCGGGGTCTTCTCCATCGTGGGCGCGCTCTGCTATGCGGAGCTGGGGACCACCATCACCAAGTCGGGGGGCGACTACGCGTACATGCTGGAGGTCTACGGCTCGCTGCCCGCCTTCCTGAAGCTCTGGATCGAGCTGCTCATCATCCGGCCCTCCTCGCAGTACATCGTAGCCCTCGTCTTCGCCACCTACCTGCTCAAGCCGCTCTTCCCCACCTGCCCGGTGCCCGAGGACGCCGCCAAGCTCGTGGCCTGCCTCTGCGTGCGTAAGTACCGACCTCGGGGTGGCGGCGGCGGGGGCGGGTGTGCCCCGCGCCGCGCGGCTGAGGCCGCCGCTCCCAGAACCCACGTGGGTCTCATTCATTCGCGTGCCTTGGGAAATGAACGGTGAGTCAGCAGGGTCCCCGCCCTCAGGGTCCCCGGGACGTTCCCCTTCCTCAGCAGCTTCATTCAGAGGCTGGAGCACACGTCCCTGCCTCTGGATAGCGTCCGCTCCGGGTAGTGTCTGAAAACATATTTACCGTTTGAGGTTCTCAGTGCTGACCGCTTATCACAAAAATTGTAGTTAAAGAAAAAAAAAAAATCATTCATTTCTGCTCTCCAAAGCGGCTTATCAGGAGTCAGCAGAGGCTGGCTCATACAAAACCGGTGGGGACAGAATTCTGAGTTGCTGGTTTGGGCAGCAGTGTCAAAGTAAGCAGTAAATGTGGGGGAGTTGGCAGCAAATTAGATTTGTGTGTGTTGGGGGTGGAGGGTGGGTTTCGGGGGTCCCAAGCTGTGCAGAGAAACAGCCCCTGGTCATATTCCTAATGTTGGGCACGGTCTTGGTATGTTGGTGGGCACAGTCCTGGTTCGTTCTTCACCCATGAGTGCTTTCCAAAAGTCTTCTCGTGGGATTTCAAAAGAAATCATTTGTACCAAATGCCATGTGACTTTCCTGTCCTTTTCGGCTGGGGGTGCTTTTTACACCCGCCCCTTGCCCCCCTCTTAGGGGCCCTGCAAGGGGGAAGCAGCCAGCCTTCCAGAACTGCCTGCCGCCTGATTTGAGGATCTGCCCGAACGTTGATAGTGGGTACAGGTCCAGGGTGAGCAGGGCTCTGGGCATTCAGGGCCGGGGTCCCAGCCAGGAGACTCAGGGACCGGGCCGTTACTGGGAGTGGCTTCTGATCGGCAGTGCCTGCTGGTGCCACGGGGATTCTGGCGTGTGTGGACCGGGTTTCCCACGGGAGCCACGCTGGAGTGTAGGGGGAGGCACGTTTCCTACAGTGGGGAGTCCAGAAAGCAGAGCCCCACGTGCAGCTCTGCTCGGCTGCCTGACATCACACGCTTTGCCGAGACCCTGAACAGAGCAGCCATGCCGGCCGAAGGAGCATTATTTGCCTTTTTTGGGGCGGTCTCGCTCAGTGATGTGAATCTCAGCTTAAGAAAAACGTTGGTCTAAATCTAGGGAGAGTTACAGCAATAGTCGATCTGCTTGAACACAGGAAAACCCGTGGCTTCTGGTAGGTTTGAGATGAGGCTTTTTATGGGATGACACATTGGGCCGTGTAGGAAAAAGCCCGTCTAAAGGCAGGACGACTTTATGATGCAATATTATTACAAGGCGATTTAACGTCTGGGCCTAGAACGTAGTGAAGTAAATAGTATCTTTAAAGTGCCTGTTCTCTAGTCTTTAAAAATAAATCCCTTACTTTTTTAAGCTCTTGGGTTTGAGTAGACGGATTGCAGGGGGACTGTGGTGGGTACAGCCTTGCCAGCCGCCCGGCACCCCCCCCCCCACCCCGTGGCGCTGTGGCAATGCCAGTGTGAGTTGTGAGCGGGGGCTACAGTTTCCACGTGGTGATCAGCCCTTGTGGCTCTTTATCTCTGAAGCACCTTGTGGGTGGATGTGGGTGGCTTTCTCCCACGGAGAGAGGATTTTCCATTACAGAATGGGACGCGCCGCAGGCAGAGCACTAGTCTAGAGCCTTACTCCGTCTGGAAAGGGCCAAGGGCTTGTCCAAGGCTCACAGAACTCAGAGCTCGCTGGCACAGGCCGCCCTGAACTGAGC
This sequence comes from Neofelis nebulosa, assembly GCF_028018385.1. NCBI lineage: Eukaryota > Metazoa > Chordata > Mammalia > Carnivora > Felidae > Neofelis > Neofelis nebulosa. The sequence continues at coordinate 60,497,558 of NC_080798.1, read as the reverse complement.
AGGGAGAAAGGTTACGGGTGTCCAGCGGGGCACGCGGAAAGTGAGTGTTCTTCAAGTATCCCACAAAGGCCCGGGTTCTAGAATTTCTACTCAAGAAGAAGGGCGCTCCGCACTGCTTTCCGCCCCTCGCGCATCCCTGTGGGACCCCGTGGAAGGGCCTGGTGGCCCGTTCCTGCTAGCAGCGTGTCCTGGGTGCCAGAACAAAGTTCTCCGTTTTGCTGGTCGGTCTTTTGGTGCCCTGGGCATATCCTACCATAAGTTGCTTTCTGCTGCTTAAACAGTGGTGTTCTGAAACAGGTTGGCTTTGGTGTGTAGACTGGTCCTGCTGTCTCTAGATATCCGTGGGAATAAAAGCCCTTTTCTTGTAAGTCTGTCCGAGATGACCGATAATGGGGCCCCTCCATAGTGTGGCTCTGGGGTTTCTGGCGGTAAAGGTGAGAGAAACTCGCTGCGTTCACCTTTCATCTGGCCTGAGTCTTGGTTTACATTCTCGCTCCACAGACAGTTGGTGAGGTCTGCTTGAAACCTCGATTCTGCTGGGTTCGCCTTCTGGGCGGAAGTCACTCAGACCAGAGCTGAGATTCTCGCCAGCCTCACTTGGCTGTTGGCAGTTTTTCTGACCTCCCTGTGTGGGCTTTCTCTGCAAAATGGGTCCAGTGTTGAGGGCACCTGGGTGGCTCAGTTGGTCAAGGCTCAGGTCATGATCTCACCGTTTGTGGGTTTGAGCCCCGCATCGGGCTCCGTGCTGATGGTGCGGAGCCTGCTTAGGATTCTCTCTCTCTGCCCCTTCTCTGCTCTCTCTCTCTCTCAAAATAAATAAATAAACAAAAAAGTTGTTTTTAAACTGAGGCCGCAGCAAGAGCTGGCCCAAGGTCCAGACGCCTGCTTGGGTCCTTTATGTCAAGGGAGAGGCACCCCTCTCGTAGTCACCCCTACTCTGCACACAAAGGTGTCAGGCAAGTGGCTGCAGGCTGCTGGGGGCCCACCCCCCTCTCCCAGTGGGTGTGGCGGGGGGGTACTGGGCCCACTGGGAGAGCCACAGCTCAGACTCACTTGTAGAACTTGGAGTGGTCCCCTTCAGGGTGGTGGCCTTTGTGGGGTCTGGAAAACGCTCTGGTCTGCCTTCTCGTGCGAGACACGTGGGGTGGCTGTGCCCTGCACGTGAGCAGAGCTGGGTTCTGTCTCAAGAGATCCACTCGGACGTCCCAGTCTGACTCCGCATCTGTGAAATGGGAATGGGTCACGGCCCTGCCTGGTATTTAATGAGCTCGGCACACAGAGTCCCCAGTTCACAGGGTGGCTGCAACTTATCCTCAACGCTGCTCTCTGTCTGGTGTTCACCTTTCACCTCTCGAGCTACATTAGGACTTGGTCTGTTCCAGTTCGGCAGAAAGAAGGAGGGAGGGAGAAAGGAGACAAGGCAGGAAAAAGCCAGAGGTGAACACCAGCGTCCCCTCTGGGGCTGGGGTCTGAGTTGCGAAATGCCTGTCACACAAATCGTCCCTCCCTGCCTCAGGGGCAGGAGACCGGCTGTCCTGTAGGTGAAGGGCACAGATAAGGGGTGGGTTTGGCTGGCTGTGGGTTTGGCCTGCTGACTTGAGGGTGAGTCCATTGGGATGATGGCCAGTGGGGGAGGGGAGGCCATGGCCGTAGCGCCCCCCCCCCCCCCCCCCCAGTCTTCTGCATCAGCTCTGGGCAGTGACCTGCTCCTGGAGGCGTGAGACCCCTACTGCACAATGTGTAGACCACTGTATCGCCTGCCTCAGGGCGTCTGAACGCCTGCTGGCCGCCAGGGCCAAATCCCTCTCTGCACGAGGCAAAGGCTTCTGGGTGTTTCCAAGGAGCTGGTGTCCCCAGAGTCGCAAGCTGTGAACTAAGTGCAGATGACAGCCCAGTCATGAGCCCTGAAATCTGCCTTTCCCAGCCAGACACGAACGTGCTCCGGCCGCAGAGCCAGTCACGCCGAATCACAGGACTGGAGCTGAGGCCTGTGGGGTACTTCACAAAAGCGCGTGACCTCAAGAGAAGTGGGAGACGCTGGGTGGGCATTTCTGACCCTGTTTTCCCTGGGTCACGGACCCCCTTTGATAATCCAGTGGAATGTGCAGACTCTGGGCAGAAATGCGTAGCGGGCGTATTAACTCCAAAGCGCGCCCAGTCACGGGGCTCTCACGCCCCTGCCCGCAGACGGTGGTGGGGGTGGATCTGACGTCTCCAAGCCGGCGGTGCTTGAACTCACACCTCTCCTCACAGGCTCCTGCCCCAGCCTTTGAAACCAGTGTTCTCCTCCCCTCTCTACAGCCAGGGAAACTGAGGCAGCGGTGGGCCGAGAGCCCGGGGCCATGGCACTGTCCGTGCTGAACTGCCTATTCTCATCACGTGTGTGGGGACACCAGGCCACATCTTTGGCGAGAGCGGCAGATGCCAGGATCGCCGCCTGTGGGCGCCCGGTCAGCCGGGGTGAGGAGACGTGGGCCCCGACTCGCTGGGAAGTGCTTTTCCCCCTGACCGAGCCCCAGAGCCTGGATGCAGAGCCGCCTAGGGAGCCTGTCCTCTTCTCTCCAGGTCTTCACCTCGCAAAGTAGCTTCTGGAGCAGGGTGGTGGACCGCTGCCCCCCAGCGTGCGCCCCTTCCCTTGCCCACGCTGACCTCCAGTCCCCATGCCCCTTCTGTGACTCATAGCAGGTGCTGGGAACCAGGGATATACCTGATTCTCCGCCCTCAGGGGGCATGACCTTCGCGCCCTCATCTGGATTGCTGGCCCAGGGTGCCACCCAGAGCGCGCTTGTCCCCACCCCCAGGCTTCATCCCGCTGACAGGACTAGCCCTGCCCCGCCCCAGACCACTGCCCAGTCCAGCAGCTTCTTGGCTCCCGGCAGAATCCTGGACTCTTGCTTGGAGGCTGGCTGTCCCAGGTGGCTCTCCAGCACCCGAGTCACACACACCTGTCCCTGTGGACCTGGGTCACACCCACCCCTCCCGCTAGGTGAGGAATGGGCACCAGCTTCCCGTTCCTGCTCCTGGCGTGTGTTTGCAACCTGATCTGTGCTCCCGAGTCAGCCTGACCTTGCTTGCTGGCAGACATCTGGTGCTGCTGGGACCCAGCTGATTGTCTGTGATTGTCCGTGAGTCCCTCAAAACGTAGCCAGTATAGAACCGAGGCCACTGCCCAGAAACATGAGCCTGAAGCCCCCTGTGACCTTCTGGCCGGCCTCACGTTTGTCCGGGTCTGCGTGAGCTGCCCGAACCTGGCACAGACACATTCACGTCCAGCCTGAGTTATCTGGAAGGCCCAGGGCTGCTGCAGAGGCAAGTTCTGTGAGTCCCTGGGGCTGTGTGACCCGGGGCTGGGCGCTTAGCCTCTCCGGGCCGGTGTTTCAGAGCTCAGAGCGGGGGCGCACAGGCCGATCCTGCGGAGGGTGTGAGTCAACAATCTCATCACAGCGGGGGCAGGTGACAGGGACTGTCCAGAAATGAAAGACGGCAGGGCAGATGTGCCTGGGGAGGGCAGCAGTGGACGGGCTGGGGGAGGGACCAGGAGCTATGGCCCTGCCCTGTGAGGTGTGGGTCCTGTAGTTGGAGCGGGGTGGGGGTGGCTGGAGCCACCTGTAATCTGGGCACCCGTGCAGCAGCACTCACGCGTTAGCAGGCCCTGGGCGCGGTGTGTGTGTGTGGTTGGGGGGGGTCTTCCTACAATCATCTTAGACATCCCCCCCCCCCCCCGCCCCGGAGCTAAGGGAAGGGTCCGGGGTGGGCGTGGGGGGAGGGCGGCCGGGTGGGGCGCTGCTAGAGGAGTGTGTCCCCCCCCCCCCCCCCAGAGGCCGGGCTACTGGCTCGCCCTGAGCAGCACCAGGGTCGGGGGTCTTGGGAGGCCGGGAGGCCGGACCACAGCTTGGTTAGTGGGCATTTTGTTCCGGCAGATCCGTGGGGTAGGGCGGCTGCGCTCGTCGCTGCCGGGGCGCAGAGGCAGTTTGAGGGCCCGCGTCGGGCCTGTCACGGGTGAGGGTCTCCAGTCCCAGGGGCGGGGGCTTCTTGGCAGTGAGCCGCTTCCGGAACACGGAGGGGGAGGGCTTGTCAGCCTTGGCTCTTCTCCAGGGTGGCGGGGCTCGCGGAGCCTCAGCGGCGTCCGGTCTACGTGAAGACCGCAGTTCGCGGTGTCAGGGCTGGAGGCCAGGGAGCAGAGTCGGGGTTGGGCCCTGTCCTGGGGCCACCTTACCCGGTGGGAGGGAGACACTATAGCTCCAGAAAGGCCCTGTCGCCTAACGGGGGGCCCGCAGGGGGGATGCCCACCCAGGATGCTCTTGGCTGGCACTCTTCTGGGCATAGTCCCTCCGGGCCCGCGCGAGAAACCCACCGTCCAGAGAGCGGCAGACGCCTGTCCAAGGCCCCACGCTGAGGGGACGGCCTGCTTCAGACTCTGGTCTAAACCAGCACAGGGCACTGTCCTGCACCCACCCGGCCCCTCCCTTTAGACGGTGCCGAGGACACTTGAATCACGGGTGTGCGCGTGGTGGGTGGGTCTCTGTGGGATTTGCCCCCATCGGTGGGTGTCAGCCTGACTGTACGTCCGAGTCAGCAGGTGGGGGGGGTGGGTGGTGCTTCTCACGAGGAGCTGGGATCGAAGCCCCCGCTCCAGGGGCCAGAGCTCGGGAGTTGGACTCGGGAGACCTGAGCGTCTCTCCCCACTCCCTTGGTGATGGCTGTGTGACTTTTGGCAAGTCAGACAACCTCTCTGAGCTCCATTTACCCAACTCTCAGGGGAGGGCATCGGGTTGGATGCTCAGCCGTGCTCTCACCCTCAGGGGCCACACCTCTGGCAGGTTTTTCTCTCCTTTTCCTTCTTTAGTAAAAGTGCTGAAGGAGCGGGGGGCAGTGGTTCTGGGCCACCGCGGAGATCGCCAGGCACTGGGTCTTGGGAGCAACGGCCTGGTCTGTCCCGCACAGACCTGCACACCCTGTGGTGACCTAGGTGGAGTACCGCTGAGCCCGCATGTGAATTCGCCCCTGGCTGCCGTGAGGAAGGCGGCCCAGACCCGCCAAGTAGCCTGCCCCAGATCACACAGCAGGTCAGAAGGCGGGGATGCGCTCAGAGCTGAGGCAGAGCTCCCCCATTCTCCAGGACTCGTGCTTCAGAGAAGCCCGCCAAAGTGAGAAGTCGCTGTCTGCCAGGGGCGCTGGCCGATTTCGGAGCAGACCGAATTTGCCTCTTGCTGGCGTGTTTGGAAACAAACGCGTCAGCCCCGTTCCTGAGGCTGGCCCACACCCCCACCCCACCCCACGCCCACCCCCAGCCTGCCGGGCCGTGGGGTCAGCTGTCACCCAGCCCTGGTTAAAAATGGAAAAAAAAAAAAATACGGAAACATGTATTCCAGGGCTGGTCGTTTGAACTTGAAAAGCCAAGTGTTCTGGGGAATTTGAAAATGTGATATTAGCCTATCAGTCATTTCTTTTCACAGAAAAGCAGTGAATCAGCAAGACCTGGGGGGGGTGGGGGGGGGGGTGCTTGAGAGCCGGTGTCCCCGCTGGCCTCTCCCGCAGGCAGTGGCCTCTTTGCCAAGGGAGCCGAGGGAGCCCTGGGTCCCATCTCAACAACTCCTTGGAGCCAGGCTGTCACCTGAACTGGTTCAGTGTTCTAGCACATTCCAGAGTGAGGTCGGCCCTCTCAGACGGTTCCGGGGTGTTGTTGGGTCCCACGTACTCATTTTCTTGGAGCCCAAAGAAGGTGAAGCCGCCCTCGGGTTCTCCGAATGGGATCTCTGGACCAGGACAGTTAGGAATGCAGATTCTTGGCTGGAATCTCACGCTCTGGAGTAGGGCCCCGACTGGCTCTCTTACAAGGCCCTCAGGGGCCTCTGGGCTCCCTGGAGCCTGAGACCCTATCTGCGTTGGCAGGGATGAGAAAGTTAAGGCAGGAAAGGAGGAAGGGGGGGGGCAGGTGATCACGGCTGCCAGGCCCTGTTGGAAGGGAGGCTCGCAGTGAGCCCGAGGACATCTGGACCTGAGCGAGCCCCACACTCCTGAGCACCTGCTGAGCTCTGGGCCCCTGAGCGTGCTGGGTGGGTTCGCATAAATACGCCAGAGGCAGAACGAGACCCGCCGAGCGGCTGGGCGCCCCTTCGGAAGTCAGGCCCCTGGATGACTGCTCCGCCCGCTGCCTGGCCGCGCCAGCCTGAGCTCGCAGAGCCTAAGCAAGTGTGCGGTCACCGGCTGCTGCCCCGGGAGCTGCCACCTGCAGCCGAGGCTTGGGGTTCGAACACCGTGATGTTGACTGGGGCGGGGTGGGGGGGGGGGGTGGTGCTCCAAGGGACAGCCTGGCCGCTTTCTGGGGCCCGGGTCTTAGGCCGGCTCTGCTCCTTGGCCCGGGGCTGCCCCAGGCACACCCAGGGGACCAGGCTGGCCGAGCTTCCTGGAACTGACACAGCCTGACGGCCACTTCCTCTCCTGCCTCCCGCCTGCCAGCAAAGCTCTGGTCAAACAGCACTCATTTGCCTGCGTCTCCGTGCCATCTGGCCATTTCCTGCCAGTGAGTCCCCACCTGTGTGAGGTAGCCTTGCTCACTAGCGGCTCTTCAGCAGGACTCAGGCAGTGAGGTTCTAGGCTTGGGGGCTCTGACCTTGGGTCCTTCCATCCTGGGGGGGTGGACAGTCCCTGCAGATCCTTGGTCCAGGAACGAGGTGGGTCCATCACTGCGGCCGCCTGGGGGAACATTGGACTTGATTTCCTGATCAGCAGGTAGTGGCCAGTAGCCAGATGCTGTGCTTCTGGATGGTTCTGTTGGGCTTGCTTATGACCTTCCCCTGGTGTGTTTGACCTCAGGTCAGCAGAGGGAATGGGCCAGCTTCTGTGCGTGGAGGGCACTGAATGATAGAGTGAGTCTGAGTATAGAGTGGGTGCTCATACACTGTTCTTGTTATTAAGATCCTTGCTGGTTTTGTTACCTGAGGAAGTACAGGCCTGATCACTGGGCCTGATAAATTCATCAGCATGGTGCCTTCAGTTGGTGTGCTTTTTTTGTGTTTTCTTTTGCTGTTTTTAAATGAAAACAGGCTCCCCTTGCATTTTGAGCCTCCCCTCTGCGCGAGGGGAACAGCTGAATGAGCCAACAGAACACCTAACAGGCCGTTTTCTAGAAGTCAGGTGGGGCCAGGCTGGGTCCTGCTCACATAACCCCCTCCCAGGGGCAGAGGCCAGGGCCAGGAGGAGGCTGGTGGCCTGAGTGGTGGTGGTGAGTGTGCTCCCCCCTCCCCCACTCACAGCCACCTGTACTGTTGTGAAGGTGGCCCCACTAGGTCTGGGGAAGCAGAGTGGGGAGCGTGTCCTGAGTCACATCTGACAACCACCGGTGGCCGCACCCCCAGGACACCCTGTGCTCAGGGTCGAGGAGGGGGAGTCTGCAGACGGGAACGGAAGCCCCCTAGTCAGGCTTGGAGCCGGGGGCAGGCTCTGACTGTGACCAGGTGTCCTGTGAGGCCGTGGGGCTGTCCCCCTTCACTGGGCTGCACTGCCCACCATCGAGGTGTATCTGGACAGGAGGTGGGGTCGCAAGTGGGGCCCCTGCTGGCCCGCGAGGTGGTCGAGGTCACGGCAGGACAAGGATGGGACAGACACACCCCTGAAGGATAAGCTCCCGGTGTGGATGCCGGCCTGGCGGCCGGGCCCAGCCCGCTCCTGGCTGTCCTCAGGCAGCCCAAAGCCGGCTTATCTCCCTGGCCCCAGCTGCCTCCGCGTGCCAACCCCGTCGTGCTTATCTGGGGGTGCCAGCGTGGGGAGCTCCCCGACAGCGCATCCGCCTGTCAGCCGGCCCGCTGGGCAGTGCCCCGCGGTTACCTGTCCTCTCCCGGCCGGGGAGGGCTGCGAGTCCACGGGGGACGGGGACAACACAGCTAGCCTTCAGGGCTCCCACCCAGAGTCCCAGCATCCCCCCCCCCCTTCTGAAGGCATCTTGTCAAGGGTGTAGGAGCTTAAAGGCAGGGTGGCCGAAATGCACGGACACTGCTCTGGACGCCACCCCGGGGCTGCTTCTGTCAAGGCCACAGGACAGTGGGTCCCTGATGAATTCGTGTATTTACTTAAGATTACATTTCATTTTGAAACTGTTTTAAAAAGGAACACTAAGGAGGATGTTCAAGCATTTATTTACTCGTTGGCCAAAAGTAAGTGAACATTAGAATTTCATCAGATGTTTCAATCCCTTTTCTAAAAGAAGTAAGTGTTACAAGGTCCTGTTTGTTCTGTGATCGGTTCCCTTCCCCTCCAGCCTGCAGCCCGCCGGCCCTCCTTGCCTGGGGCTCAGGGTGTTCTAGCTGGAGCAGCGGGCCAGGTCTGGGCGCGGGCAGGGCTCACTCCCGACCGACCGACCGAGGGGCCCCGGCCTCTGTCCTGCCCCCGTGAGCTGGGGTCTCTGGGCAAGCCAGCTCCCCGTCCTGGAGCCTGAGAAACGGGGAGAGGTGTGGAGACACCCCAGGGAGCAAGTCGTGCCGCCAGAGCCGGTGGCGCCCTGCCGGCAGTGCCGTTCTGGGTTTCTAGAGCCTGGCGCGGCTCAGGGGGGCAGGGCTGGCGGAAGAAGCAGGCTCCCGCCTCGGCTACGCCACACCTCCCCTCCCCCTCCCCCTCCCGGGGCATGAATGGAGGAATGATGCAATGGGCCGGCCTCTTGCCGAATGCGCGCTGGGGGGGGAGCGGCGGAATGCTAGCTGCCGAGGCGCCAGAGTCCTTCCCCACTTCCCCTATAAGGTGGTCACACTCCCACATAAGGAAATGTGAGGCCGTCCCGGAAAAGCCCCCGGCGGCCCCACCCTCTCGGTGTGCAGAGGCTCCCTGGGACCGGGTGGCAGGAAGGAACAGCCCCGAGCCCGGCCTCACCTTCAGGGCCCTTCCATCCTGGATCCCAGCCCCCGCGGCAGGTTGGATCAGTACCAGTGCAGGGAGAGGGAATTCATCCTGTCCCTGGCCTTCACTGCGATTCCTGGGGGGTGGCAGAAGGGCCCCAGAGGGGTCTGCCCCCTAACACCTCGGCACGGGGGGCCACTGTGAGCCTCTGTTTCGTCTTCTGTGCTGAGAATGGCAGTGTGACGTGGTTAATGCACCACAGCCATCGCCCTGTTGGCTCTGAGGGCCTGGACGGAGCCTGTGCCCGCTCCCCGGGGCCACACAGTGAAGGTCACCAGTGCTGGTGGCCCCGGGCACACCTCGGTCCCTCGTCTTGGCCGGGCGCGGCTCCTACTTCGGGACGGTGGCGTGGACATTGTGTCTTGCGCCCCACCGCCCTGAGGCAGCTCATTTTACTGCGGACCTGGCCGTTGCAGGTTGCAGGTTGCAGGTTGCAGGTGCAGAACCGCCCAGGGGGCTGGGCCGGGGGCCGGGCCAGGCCCAAACGTCGCCGCTCTGTGCTGTCACCCAGTGCCGGGACGTTCTGACTGTTGCAGCTTAGGAAGGGCAGCTGACTGCTCTTGGGACAGTTTGCACCTGAACCCTTACTGCCGGGCACCATCTTGCTAGGCCATTGCATCAGCCAGAGCTCAGGGCGGCGGAGGAAAATGGGAGTGGGGGAGGGTGCTATTAAGGTGTCGCCTGATTTCCTGGAGCGATAAGCAGGTGGCCGGTGAAGCCTTAATCTTCTCCAGAGCGCGCCGGGCAGAGTTGCTGTTTTTCCTCTACCTGAACTGCCTCATCCACTTCATTAGTGTGGATTTATTTCTTTGGGTCCTACTCCCCGAACTGTAAAATTACATGTAATTACTCTGGCTGGGGAAAGGAGCCACCTGGGGTCTGCCGGCCCTGGGTTGGCTGTGACCGGCAGAGAGGAAACGTGAGCAGATCCTGCCAGTGTTTCTTACCTTTCTGCAGTCCTCAGAGAAGCGGGGAGGGCAGGGGCCCTGGGGGGGGGGGGGGCGGTTCATGGAGAGACCCCTCCCAGCCCCAGCCCTGCTGGTCAGTGTGGAAGGACCAGCCCCGAGCTCGCTCTCTCTCTCTCTCTCTCTCTCTCTCTCTCTCTCTCGAGGATTCGGGAGGGCAGGGGGCCTGGGGGGGACTCATGGAGAGGCCCCTCCCAGCTCCAGCCCTGTGCTCTCGAGGATTTCCTGGTGTGAGTAGTCCCTGCACAGCCGATTTCTAGCACCTTCGTGAAGGTGCTGTGCCCAGAGTCAGGACCAGAGCGTGACCAGCTCACCCTTAGAGCGTCTGTCTGCATTGTAGACCACCTGAGCATATGAGAGTTAGAAACAGTGAATCGGAAGGTCTCGGTGTTGAGCATTTGTTTCTTTCCTTTGTTCTAGTATAATTTTGTTTTGCTGTGAGTTTATGGAGTGGCCATGAGGTCCCTGAGCACTTACTTGCCCGTGTCTCCTGCACACCCGAATATCCCAACTTTGGCTCAGGTCCGGGGTCCCACGGGGAGCCCCGGCGGGGCTTGGGTGTGCGTGTCCAGGCGAGCTTATGAAGCCTGGTTTAGCAGCCTGCCTGGGCAGCGCCCCCTGCCCAGTCCCATCTCCCCTCCCTTCCACGTTGGGGGGCTGGGGGGGCCGTCTGTGATAGGTGTGATTTTTGTCTTCAGTGTTTGCTGTGAAAATAGCAGTAGGACGGGGCGGGGCTGAGTGCCTATTGTGTTCTTTACCAGCTGGACCCACCTGAGTGGTGTTGGCCCCCCGCGCCCCGGGCTGTGGCCTCACCTTAAGTCCCCACTTCGCGTGTCAGAATCGCCCCGTGGTGCCAGCACTTGGCTTGTGAAATAGTTTTGTGCTACTAGTATGTCACCCGTTTCCTCGGTGGGATTCCAGCAGGTTCTCTCTGCAGAAAGGGTTCCTTGCCTTCAGGAAGTGAGGTGGGCTGTGCGGGCACCTAAATCGTGCTGAAACCGTGAGAGGCGTGCACAGCGAGTGCGCAGCCTCCTCCGAGTGCAAATGTGCGTTTGCAACCTATGCTCCGAAGGCGGGGCCGCCCAGGTGCTCAGCAGGTGGGGTGCGGGAGGGGCGGGACCGGCTGTGGTGACCTCCCCGTAGGAGGTGGAAATTCATCCGTTGAAACTCCTTGATGACGGTCCCGGGGGGCTTGTGGGACCGTAGCTTCGTGGAGAGTCAAGTGGTGCAGTCCTCTGCCTTTGACCTTGGGCCTGGAGAAGGTCAAGCATAGCGGAACCCGCCGGCTGCCTTCTCACTGCTGCCCTCTCTCTACAGTGCTGCTCACGGCCGTGAACTGTTACAGCGTGAAGGCTGCCACCCGAGTCCAGGACGCCTTCGCTGCCGCCAAGCTCCTGGCGCTGGCCCTCATCGTTCTCCTGGGCTTCATCCAGATCGGGAAGGGTGAGTGTAACCTCTGGGCCCCCGTCCCCGAATGCCCCGCGTGCGCATGGTTTCATTTGAGCCGTCGGTAGAGAGACTGAGCATCACCCCACAAGTTAAATCCACCGTGAGCGATGGGGAGAAACAGACCCGCCCCGTCCCCTCCGAACCTCACTCTCCTACCCACACTTGAGGGCAGGGGTCGGATGGCGACGTGGGGGTTCGCAGAGTGACCTTAGCGCTGTGCCAGCGCGTGGAGGGCGCAACGGGGCGGAGCTCTTGCTGGTTTGCCTGTTGCTGAGGCGGATCTCGCATCCAGGAGCACAAATCTTAAGGGCCTGTCTGATGAAGTGTAGCCGCCCCGGGGGAGGATGTGGGACCCCCCGCCATGACGTCTGGCGGCTTTCGGTGGTGGTGTGGCCCGCAGCGCAGGGAACAGAAGTAAAGTTTCTCCTGCGGACGGGGGAGGGCATCAGAGATCCCGCAGCGGCTGGTGCAGGGCAGCTCCTGGGGGCCCCTTCAGAGAAGGTCGCCGAGCGGCACACAGGCGGAGCTCGTGTCCCCGGCCCCTGCATTGGCCCCGTTCTGCATGCCCTCAGGGCACTGGGGTGCGGGAAGGCAGTACCCGGTGCCCCCCCCAGCCTGACTCCCCTGGTCGTGGGGGCGAGCCGGGATTCGGACCGGGTTTACGTTGTCCAAGGTCCGTGCTGGCACCAAGCTGCAGGTCTGGTGCCGGTCTTCCCCACTGTGACACCCCACGTGGGCAGCTGCAGGCGTCTTTGTTCCCGTCCACCCTCTTCAAACCAGCTGCTGGCTAGCTGGGCGTGGAGTGGGTAGAAAACCCCTCGTGGCCCCACACCTGCCGTGTCCTCTGAGCGTCTGCTGTGACACCCAGAAATTCATCTTGTGGTTCCGGACTCTCCTGTTTCCTTCCCTGTAATGGCCACGCGGGGCACTGTGATTTATGGGGACCCAGCGTCCACAGACCACGGGCCTGTGCAGGGGGGCGCGCGTGACTCCGCAGAATTGGGTGCACGCGGGGCTGCGGTGGCCGCCACAGTGCCTGCCCTCACGGGCCCTCTTCTGGGGGTAAAGAGAGGCCCACGTGCTGGTCCACACTGACCTAGTAAAGTGGCAGCAAGAATCCAGAGAGTTTGGGCAGATTGTCGTCATCGAGCACGTTAACGTGTAGGAAGCTCTGACCACCCAGCACCCACGGGCTCTGGTTCTGTCGGCATCGAAGGGGAAATTGCGGCTGATTTCCAGATCACTTTCTGTGGAAGGTAGGTCACTGCTTCAGGAGCTGGACGTCATCCTGAGAGTGTGTCCGACGGTGCCTCGGCCTCAGTGGTGTCAGATCACCCACCTACGCTCGGGTGAGCCCCCCCGGGGCAGGGCTGGGGGCAGGGACGGGACGTGCCCCAGTGCGTGCCTCTGGGCGCTCCCGCCGCACTCCGGGAGCCGTCCTGGGGCTCGGCTTCTGGCCTCTTCTTTAAGACAGGATCTTATCTTTCTCCTTATTCCTCGGGTCTCGGGTCTCGAGGACCCTGGTCGGGGCTGAATAACTCTGAAGCCTCGTGAGGAGCTTGGCCTGGTGGGTGGGACCCAGCCGACCAGGCTTTGTGTAGCCAGGACGCTCGGCCTTCGAAAGACTTGCCCGTGAAGGTATTTGCTTGGCTGGTATGATGAGGAATGTGGAGGGGGCGACCTGACTTTTGTAAAAACAGATTTCAGTAGGGATAGCAAAGGGCTTTTGTTCAGCTAGAATACCTAATATGTTTATAATCGTGTTGCTGTCGAAAGCCTCCTCCTCCCCAGAGCAATTCCTTCCTCAACTTGGGATACAGTGCAGCGCCTGTAGAATCTGTCTCCTGGTTTTCCTCAAGAGATTTATGTTATGTTGTTCCCAGACGAATGCCTTCCCTTCCGGGGGACACGTTGCAGACGTCGACCCCCTTCTCCTACGGTGGAGTCCGTAGGTCCGCCTGCCAGAGGCCCTGGGTCCCCGTGCTGGTGGCTTGGTTGTGCCCAAGCATCGCGCAGACCCCGGGCGCCCCGCTCCGCCCGGCATGGTGGTCGGTGTCCTCCCCACCCCCACCCCCACCCCCAGCACCCAGGTGGACCCAAGGGCCGCAGAAGGGACTTGAGGCCAGCCGGCCATGGGTCGGCCGTGGGCCCCACTGGGCTCGTTATCTCGAGACCTGCGAGCAGTTGTTCATCACACCGTCCTTCGCCAGAACTTCCCGGGCCCCGAGTACAAGTCTGTTGGCCCCGGTGGCCCCTGCTGGCCAGAGCTCGGCCGTGGGCTGGGGACCCCAGACGGCACGTGAACAGGAGAATTGCAGACGGGCGGGCGGACGAGGCGCCAGCCGGGACCAGGACTGAGGGCGGGAGGGGGCGGCTGGACGCAGGCGCAGAGTCGAACAGAGAGACTGCTCTGCAGGGTCCCGGGCCAAGCCATCCCGCGTGGGAGCAGCTCAGCTACCCTGCGGCTGGGGCTGGGGGGCCCCGCGGGGTCGGGCCTGCGGGCCCGGCGTCACGCGAGTTGTCTGCATTTGCTCCCAGCGTCCTCCGAAGGGGAGACGGAACTCAGGTCAGCATTTCAGGCCCAGTGGCTGCCGCACAAAGCGTGGGTGGGCCGCTTGGCCGGGGAGGCCACAGAGGCCCTTTGAGGCCCGTACCTGCCGGCCGCCTCCACCTACTGGACACCCTGCAGGAGCCGTGGCCCCGAGGTCAGGCTGTTCCCGAAGCCAAGTAGGCGTTTCCCAGCCCAGAAGGTGGGAGCGGGTTGTGACAGGCGGGTCCCTGTGCCCAGGCCCCTCCCGGGGGGCACACAATGGGACCCTTGTGGTTTTGCGTGGGCTGCAGCATCGGGAGGGGGGAGAGCGGCCGGTGTGGACGGCCCATTTGTACAGATACAAGTGCTTCCTCCCTCGCCGCGTCCCCCTGCACGATGCCCTCTGCTGAGGGAGGTCGTGGGAGGCGCAGTCTCCATGCGCCAGGCAGTCCTGCCCCCCAGCCCCCTGCCCTCCCGAGCCCCCAGCAGCTCACAGAAGTTCACCCCGCTTCTGGGACGTTCGTCCCAGTTTCCAGGACACCTGGCCGTGGTTTGTACCACAAGTGGAGGCTCCTGGCCTCTGTGTTGATTATCTCCTGTGTCTGGGCACTGTCCCAAAGTGACAGGGGGTCTCGGGATGGGGGGAGACAGTCCCGGCAGGATGGGCAAGCTCCTGGCAGCGAGGAGCACCTTGAAGTGGGCTGTCGCCCCTCAAAGTGGGGGGCCAGACACCCTCAGTGTTCCCAGGCCTAGCCTCCCCTCGCAGAGGACTTCGGGGCTCGTTTCAGCGGGGCTCAGGGTCGGGCCGGGATCGCAGGACCCTATAACGGGCCATGTAGGGCTAGGGTTCGGTTCTCTACCCTGCACCGGTCACCTGTGGCCCAGGAACAGGGATGGGACTGTGGGATGGGGCAGGGCCATCACCTGGTGGCCGGTGCCCGTGACCCATCTCCTCCCTGAACGTTGAGAGCCACAGGTCACGGGGCTACTTGGGAAGGCGTGGCAAAGCTACCATCGAGGCAGGCTTGGTGGTGTTTTCCTGTGGATATTCTTTGATAATTTTTAGTTGAGGCCTTTTCTTTGGGTCTGCACGCCTCTGCACTAACTCAGCATCCAGAGTTGTAGCAGATTCGAAATCACATGGTCTGCTTGGGCCACCCTGTGGCAGGAGATCAAAGCTCTTGCTGGCTCGCCTGTGCCCTGGGGCGGCCAGGAACGGGAGGTGGGGGCAGAGCAGCCACAGAGCCTCGCGCTGGGCACGGTTCGTTCCCAGGGGTCTCTGGCGGCCTGTTCAGTAGGGAGCGGGCCCCTTCCAACTGGGATTTGAGGTTTGCAGCAGATCTCGAGGCCGAGGGGCCAGCTCCTCCAAGGGGTTAAAAGACGGGGGCATCTGCGACAGACGCTGGCCAGGTGAACAAGCACTGACCTCTCAGCCTCCCTAGACCCAGATTCCTGCCCGGTTCGTAGACCTCAGGCAGAGCTGGAGCACAGACACCAGGCGTCTGGGACTCGCCCCGGGGTGGGACAGTGGGAGAGAAGAACCTGGTGAACTGGCCGGCAGGATGCACCCTCTCCGAGGATGCTGGTGTCTGGGCGGAGCTGGAGACCCATCGCTGTGCTTTGTCCCCAGGCCCACTGAGGGCTCTGATCGTGCAGAGTTGACTTGCCCGGGAGGTCTGGTGGCCCCACGAGTGACAGCCCATTTTACAGAACAGGAGCCCGAGGCCACAGCTTATCCCAGGCACGTCCGTGAGGCACAGAGTGGAGACCAGTGAGTCTGACCCAGACAGAGTGAGGCCCGCCGGTCTGTCTGCAGACAGTGTCCTGTTGTCCTCCTCACAATTCTGGGGGACAAAAGTCCAGAATCAGGGCTGCATTCCCTCTGAAACTCAGGGGGATTCCTGCTTGTCTGTTCAGGCTGCTGGCGTCCCTGAGCTTGTGGCTGCAGCACTGTGCCCTCTCTGCCTCGTCCCCCGGGCCTCTCCCAGTGGCCTCTGTGTCCTGTAAGGACACTTGTGGGCTTCAGGGCCTACCCTCATCCACGATCTCATTTCAAGACCCTTACCTTAATTCCATCTTCAAAGACCCTTTTCCAAATCAGGTCACATTCAGAGGTTCTGGGCTGACATGAACTGGGGGGACCCTGTTCAGCACATCTCTTGACATAAACGGCCATCCCCTGGGGCCCCAGAGGGATAAAGTGGGAGCAGAGGCTGAAGGTTCCAGCACGGTGGATGCTCCCCAGTTTGGGATGACTTTCCCTTGGTGTCCCCGTCCCAGGAGGGGTGCCCCTGGGCTGGTCTGGCTGTGGGAAAGCACTGGGTGGGGATGGGGCCTGGCCAGACCTAGAGTTCTGGCATTTTCTGCAGCTGCCTCCCACTGCCCATTTCCAGATTGGGGCGTTGACAGGCTCCCAGGGCCCCAGAGAAGGCCTGGGAACGCCTGACCAGGCCTTCCTCCCACACAGAGGTCGGGCTGGGTCTCAGGAGCCGCACACCCTGTAGGGAGCCCTTGTCCTCATTCAGGAGCCACGGGTCTAGCACACTGCCCTGGTGGGAAAAAGGGCCACTGGGTGCCCTCCCCCACCCGTCATCCATGACTCCCATCTCTGCGTCCGTGTGACTCAGAGATCTGGGCTGGCTTTCTCTGAGAGCAGCTCCCTGGGGCCTCTGAGCATCCCCCCGCCAATTACCCCGCTTCTCAGGGGGTCCCAGTGGGTGGGAGGCAGGCTCTGCTGGGACATCACAGCTTGCCGACGAGCACGTCTGGCCGTGCGTTGGCGTGCACATTCCTCGCGGCCTGTCCGGGAGGGCGCTGGCAGTGGCTGCGACTTAGGGGATTTAGGGCTGGGACGGGCAGACTTGAGCAGAGGGGCTTCGGGCTAGCCCGCGGCACGGAAGAGCAGAGGGCCGGGCCCACAGAGGTGGCAAGCCGCCTTCTCTTGAGGCAGCAGTTCGAGGCCGCTTTGAGGTCTGCAGAAAAAGTGCAGAGAAGGGGCACTGGCACAGGGGACCCGGTAAGTTGTGGGTCCCAGGGTTTCTGCCCCCCACTTGGAGCCTACAGCAGGACGTGCCGTCTGTCTGTCCATGGCCATCAGTCTTGCCTGCTCACAGAGTGGGCTGGGGCCCGGTGGGGACAGAGACCGACTGGTCAGCTTGGAGCATAGTGGCCATCGGGGGACTGTTGTCATTCACCTCTGTCCAGTGCAGCCCAGTTTGGGGTCTGGGGGAGTGAACGGCCGCGCAGCTCACGCGTCTGCCCCAGCCACGGGAGCAGCGGTGTGTGGACCGGGCTTCCGTTCCTGAATTGTTGCCATCTGGGGGCTGCCCTCTGCCTTCCAGGGTGTCCAACAGCGCCCGTGGCCTCTGCCCCCTAAATGTCCCCAGCCACGATAGCCCCCAGTGTCTCCAGACGTGGCCGTACATCCCCTGGTTGCCGAGGGCAGGCCAGTGTTGGAGACCACGCGTGGGGTCTAGAGTCTGCCCTCCTCACCAGGACAGTCTGTGTCTCTTTGCTGCGCCCCACCCCCTGCTCACCGCCTCCGTCGTCGCCGCCGGGCTCGGTGCAGCTGCCGACACACATCATTCAGCGGAGGTGTGGCTGTCTCGCCCGCTTCTCGCTGGCCTGGAGACGGGCAGGCGGGGCCTCCCGCCAGCTCTCCAGACCTCCTTCCAGAATGCCTGCTGTTAGGGCTCCAGCCCCAGCAGGACACCAGGACAGTGAGGGCAGGCACAGCCAGTGTCCCTGAGTGGCCGCCCAGGCCAAGTGCCACACGGAGCCGGCAGACCCAGCGCCCGCTCTCTGATGCCCGTCAAGAAGGAGGGGCCGCGTGCTTGGCCAGCATTTGGTCGGGAGCCCGGAGGAGGTACGGGTCTCCCTTCTGGGCCGGCGTCCAGCACAGGCCGAGGCTGAGCACGGCCAGGAGCCCTGCCGGGGACGCATGCGAGCCGGCCACTCTCAAGGCAGTTCAGGCTCCTGTCCCTCCCTGTGTCCCTGGTGTGCCGCCGCCGGGCCCACCGTGCCTGTGGGAGGTGACGGCCTGGAGGAACTAGCTGAGGTTTGACCGGTGCCTGCCCCAGCCCATGCTGGGACAGGAGCAGGAGGCCCGCCAGCCACGCTCCACGCTGCGGGGTCTGGCGGTGCTGGGATGTCCGCCTTCCTCCAAGGGACCTCGGGCGCTTTGCAGACAGAGTGAGGCCCCAGACAACTGAGGGAGGTCCCGGCAGATGACCCAGCCATGCTGGTCCTAGGAATAGAAATCTCATGGGCTATTTGGGAGAGACCTGGCTGAGGCCCCCAGTGAGATTCTTTCATCTGTGTTTGGTCCGAGCAGCTAGTATTTTCCTGGCATTTTAGACACTGCAAAAGCAAGCTTGTAAATCCCAGAAAATACTGCTCTACATCAGGAGTTCCGTGCCCGGCACGTTCGTCTCAGGCGGAGGACCGTGTGTCCGTGTCAGAACGCTGAGCTGGTGACTGCAGCACGAGTGACCCCTTGGTGAGAACCCTGAGGCTACGGGGCCTGGGGCTGAAAACTTATGGCTCTTACCTGAAAACCCCAGGGCTGTATATCAAGCCTTGAATTTTATCCCTGTGCCAGCACTCGATCCGTAGGGCACAGGGGTCCTTCTGAGCCACCGGCATTTCCCGTGGGTGGTGGTCACCAAAAGCAAGAGCCATCCGCCTGCCTGGGGCGTCTCCAGCCCACACGTGCACACACACTGTGCACAGATCACACACACGTGAATACATGCGCACACGCACGCACACAGTGTCTCTAATTCGGGTGGGGGCCACTTCTAACAACTGCTCCCAAACCCGTATCCCAGCACGTGAAAAAAGAAATTTAACTTGAATAGTAACCAGGGTGCATAGAGGCGTATCCTAGTAGGAAAACTGGACAGATTGATGGGAGAATTACAGGTTTGAGACAAGCCCGCGTTACTCGTGAGGAGCCTTTATTGTGAAAGACCACCAATGTTCTGGAAGTCTCTGCAGGACCTGTGAGCTGTCTCATCGGGCTCCCCCAGACTCTTTGGAGCAGCGCGGCATTCTGGGAGGTGTAGGGTGGTGTGGACACACTCGCAGTGCCTGAGGTCAGACCCGTTAGCCCTCACGATCCTAGATCCCACTGTGTGCTGGCAGTTCCCCACCCCCAGGGCAGGTGGCCCCGGCCTGTTTCCCCAGCTGTTGCACAGCAAAAGTACACGGACAGGGCTGCGGGATGACACACTCTGGACCATTTCCACAGGGGAGCCGCCAGGACGGAGCCCAGAGGGGCTCTGGGCGCTCTTGTGGCGTGTTGTTGAAGGGTGTGCTGTCCCGAGCCAGCACTCGGCACTGTCCCCGCCCACCCAGCCTGGTGACCACCCTGTGACCAGGCAGTCCCACTACCTGGGTCTCCAACACAGGTCACATGCGGGCAGCGGACTGGGTGAGATGCCAGCCGCCCCGGGGCCTGTTCAGCTCCTCACGAGACCGTGGCCTCATCGGGGGGCGGGGGCTGGGCACCTCAAGGATCCCACATCCACCTCTCAGCTGAGGCTGGGGACCAAAGGCCCAAGCACACCTGTGGGGTCAGGACACACAGGCCTGAGGGCAGAGCCCAGATCAGCGTAGGAAAATGGACCCAGAAACAGAGATTGGGGTCCCTTCTCTCCACCCCCCCACCCCCCGCTGCGGTGTTTGCTGTAGGAAACTCTGTGCTCTTTTTGAGGCCTCCCAGGGAAGGGGGTGACAGGCTTTATGGGAACCTCCCTTCCATCGTCCCCTCTGCGAACATCCTCACGTTCCGTCGCGTCCTGTTCCTGGGGTGACTGAGGCGGTCACTTGTGGGTGGTGTGGGATCCCTTGAGAACTTGGGCTCCCCTGGCATCGTCCACCCTCCCATCCCCGGGGGGCCCGCAGGCCCACTGGCTGTGGGTGACACTGACCCTTGGGCAGCCCCGGGGTCACGTCCAGGGACACCTCGGAGTCATTTTCAGGAAGTTCCATGCTGATGCTTGCTGACGGGTCACGTTCCCAGCACTGCAGGTAGGAGAGCGCAGAGTCAGGCCCAGGCGCCGCTGGCCCGGGGCTCGTGTCACGGGCTCTGCAGGGAGTGTTCTCTGGGGTGACTGGTGCTGCCCCCCCCGCCCCCGCACCTGCCCTTCTGGGCGCATGGACCACGCACGACCAAGGGTCCGCAGAGCTGCCGACCCCTCCCGGGTGGGCTGGCGGCCAGGCCCACGGCCCACGGCACGACCACACTGTCTTCCACCTGCTCGCTCCTGGTCCCGGCCAGAGTCGGGAATCCTGCGTGGGTCAGGTGGCTCAGCACGTATTTTGCTCCAGGAACATTCCAGAACTTGCGGTGTGGTCTCTGCAGTGCTCTCTGACCAGCATTCCTTTCTGTTTGGCCTTTTCCAGGTGGTGTGTCCAATCTGGATCCCAAGTCCTCGTTTGAGGGCACCAAACTGGACGTGGGAAACATTGTGCTGGCGTTGTACAGTGGCCTCTTTGCCTACGGGGGATGGTAGGTTCTGGAATGTCGGGGTCTCTGGGCCTTGGGACACGCAGGCTGGGTGGGCCCCGAAGCATCCAGAAGTCTGGCCCTCCACGGTGGTTCTGGAGAGTGGCAGGAAAGGCTCTCGGGGCCGCCGCTAGCCCCTTGCATCTCAGAAGAGCACAGAGAGGGTTCCAGAGCAGCCCCGGGCGCTGTCTGCAGCACGCCTCGGCCCCTGAGAAGATGCTCCTGGAGACAGATCTCTGCTGACGGGCGTAAAGCATTTAGGCTGAAGGCCCTGAGCCGGGTGGTTCTCGGCCTCTCCCCACCAGGAGCGAGGACCCTGTCTGTGGCCCTTGCCGGCGCCTTCCGTCCCTCTGGATCCTCCGCTGTGGCCCCTGCCCCTGGGCCAGGCTGTACTGAGCCGTGAGAGTGGCTGCTGTGCGGCAGGCTGGCAGGCAGGCAGGTGAGGAAGGCGCTGGAGAGCGTCAGGCAGCGGACAGGGGTGCCTCGGGGCACGCTTAGTGGAGTGGTGCCATTTAGCACGGGCACTGAACCCGTGCGGGCCGCCTTTGAGTCTCTTGCCACGTGGCCTCTGAGCCTGACCTTGAGTGCTCAGCGTGGACGTTAATATCCACACACGAAGCGGGCCTGTGCGGGTGGAGGTGCCCAGGACGCCGCCGTTCAGGCTGGACTGTGCGCCTGCCTCAGACACGGTGCTGGCGCCTGGGGTGGGGGACGCAGCGGGTCAAGGACAGGCTGTGGGGGCGGCGGCTGATTTCCCTCAGGACAGGGTGTCGCCGTGCCAGTAGGCACCCCTGTGTCCCCAGCTGCTCGCCAAGTGGTGGTGGGGGGGCGGGTGGTGGGTGCGGGGATCTCGTCCCCAGGGGCCCAGAGCAGCCAGGGGGGGGTCCCTTGGGATCTGTATTCCCCTAATGATTGTGGGAGGGAAGCGTAATTAAATTCTGCTCTCTCCATTCTAGGAATTACTTGAATTTCGTCACGGAGGAGATGATCAATCCCTACAGGTACGAGTGTGAACAGGGACTTCTGTCATTTTCATGAGAGAAGGTTCTGCCTCCCAGCCACCCACGGGCCCACCCGCGGCCGGGAGCAGTGCGGGGCCTTGCAGGGGGTGGGGGTGGGGGGGCTTTGGGGTTAGAACTCGTGCTAGGGAGGTGGGTGCTGGTTTCCAGCCTCACACCGGCTACGTGGTGGCCAGGTGACCTCAGACGAGGTCCCCTCTCAGGACGGGCAGGAATTCCTGCTTCACGGACCTGGGCTCAGGGATGGGGGGTTGAGTCTCCAGCCCCGGCTCACACAGCTGCCCGTCCGCAGGGGCCAGCTTCCAGCCGCGTACCCGTGCTGGCGACGCGTCCCGCCGGGCCCTTCCCCACGCCGCGAGGCTCAGGACCCGGCTCCTCGCCATCCGGTCGGTCTGGCTCCACGCCGGGCTGCGCTTAGCTGACGTGCCCCTCCCCTTCTTTCCAGAAACCTGCCCCTGGCTATCATCATCTCCCTCCCCATCGTCACCCTGGTGTATGTGCTGACGAACCTGGCCTACTTCACCACGTTGTCCACGGAGCAGATGCTGACGTCGGAGGCTGTGGCCGTGGTAAGACGCCACCCTCCGGCCTGGCCGGGTCACCAAGAGGCCCGCTCTGCCATCCCTGAGGCCCGATGCTGAGCAGACCAGGCCCCTCGTCCTCGAACCACACGCTACCCAGAGGGTCAAGCTGTGCCTTGCCTAGTCCCGGGAAAGAGTAAGGTGCCGGCTCTTAACCCTGGCTCACGTGACACGCTCGGGGTGTTTGAAAATGCTGGTGCCCAGCCTCCCCCAGGCCAGCGCTCGGTCAGCACGTCTGGTGGTCCCAGCCAGAGTGATTGGGTTGTTTTAGCTTTCTTTAGTTTTGAGAGAAAACACACGAGCAGGGGAGGGGCAGAGAGAGGACGGAGCGAGAATCCCAAGCAGTTTCCGCACTGTCCGCACAGAGCCCGACTCAGGGCTTAAACTCACAAACTGTGAGATCATGACCTGAGCCGAAGTCGCGTCCTGAGCCGCCCCTGCTGGGCATCGTGGACGCTGGGTTCAGAGGAGGGGCGCGGCATCTCCGGGTCCCACAGAGGCGGCCGACTGAGCGCCTTGTCAACCCCCAGACCACGCGAGGGGTCCCCAGAGCCGTTGGTCTCCCCACCTGCAGCGCCCACCCCTTCCACCTTCTGAACGAACCCCAAGCCCCGCTCTGGGCCCGGTGTGTGGGGCCGGCCAGAGGTAGCGCTTGTGCTGACGGGGGAACGTGGGTGCCCGAGGGAAGTGCCCGCAGGTGTGGACGGGGAGTGAGGCCCGGGGCACCGTGCCAGACGAGGCCCTGTCCCTGGGACCACCCCCCGCAGTCCAGTCCCCAGGGGCTCGCTCTGTGTGCAGAAGCCTCCTGACGAGCACGTAGGAAGCCGTCACCAGGAGGGGGCCGGGCCGGGAGGCGCCGCGGGGCCTGGGGGCTCACGCTCCGTGTTTGCCTAGGACTTCGGGACCTATCACCTGGGCGTCATGTCCTGGATCATCCCCGTCTTCGTGGGCCTGTCCTGCTTCGGCTCTGTCAACGGGTCCCTCTTCACGTCTTCCAGGTGAGCCCACACCAGGACCAGCCTCCTGTCACCCGGGCTCTGTGGGGGCCGGGGCGGAGTGGGGGGCCGTCCCTGCACACCGCTGTCCAGCGTGTGTTCGAAAGTCTGCTTCCTCACTGAGGAATACGTAGCCGTCAAAACGTCCCAGTAATGCAGAGCTACGGGACCCGTGGCCTCTACCCTGCCCCCCTGGTCCCCTGCCCACAGGCGACACGACTGTGTCCTTCTGGAATCTTTCACGGGTTCGCTTCAAACACGGCTCGGAGGGGGGGACGGAGGCGAGGAAGGCTGAATTTGCCCCTTTGCCAGCTGAGCCCATCAGGGCCCCTGAGAAGCGCAGGTGGGGAGCCCAGCCCTTGGGCCCGGCCCTCTCCGCTCCCCGCCCCGCCTAGGGGCCCACGGGGCGGAGGCTGAACGCTCGCTCCTCTGTCCGCAGGCTGTTCTTCGTGGGGTCCAGGGAGGGCCATCTGCCTTCCGTCCTCTCCATGATCCACCCACGGCTCCTGACGCCCATGCCCTCCCTCGTGTTTACGGTAGGCAGGCTGTGCCGTCCAGAGTCCTGTCCTCCAGCCCCAGTTGAAATGGGAGACTGGCGCGTCCCTCGGGGCCCGCCTTGGGGGGCTCCCTGGCGGGAGGCCACGCGTTCCCTCTACGTGAAGCCTGTCGCGGCTTCGCCCGGCGTCCGCTGGCTGCAGACGGGAGGTGGACGCTGAGACAGAGCCCCCTGACGCCAGTGTTTCCTCACGTGCTTTCACCGAATGCCAAAGGGCACCGGATTCTTTCATTCCCAATACTACGCGTAGTGGCTGTAAAACAGAAAACCTCGGAACAGCCTGGAAGCGGGTGAGGAGAAGACTCTCCCAGGAGACCGCTGTTGACAGGCAGCTCCCTGAGCTGTGTGGGCGCCGTGCACTCACAGCGTTTGCTTGCTCGACGAGATCACGTTGTGCGTTTTTCTTCAGCTCGTCCGACGTCTGCCTGTGCGGGTGCGCGCAGGGCAGTTAGTTCTCGGCCGCTACGGGATTGACCCCTCCCCCCCCCCCCCCCCCAGGCCATAGGGGAACCGCTCTCGTTCGGCTGGAGGCGCCTCTTCCCAGGTGGCTCGCCACACAGCCACAGGCAGGAGCACGCGCCACGTGTTCTGTGACCTGGGCTCAGAAGTCACCCCCGTCATTGCTGTGCTTTTCTGTGTTAGGAGTGCGAGCCCGTAGGCCCAGCGGACGGAGGGTTTAGGTCCACCTCTCGGAGAGAGAAGGATCAAGTGATTGTTGGATGTGTTTTGGTTTTTTATTTATCGTGTCTTGTCATTTTTTTTAACATTCATTTTTGAGAGGGAGAGACAGCGCATGAGCGGGGTAGGGGCAGAGACAGAGGGAAACACAGATTCCGAAGCAGGCTCCAGGCTCCGAGCTGTCAGCACAGAGCCCGACGCGGGGCTGGAACCCACGAACCGCGAGATCGTGACCTGAACTGAAGTCGGACGCTTCACCGACCGAGCCACCCCGGCGCCCCCGGACGTGTTTTAAAACACTGCAGGGTTTAGTCTCAGTATTGAAACCGCCACGTGGTGGTCACGGCCGGGGTGTGCCACGTTTGTTTAAACGACCCCATAGTGTGCCAGTGACGCGCCGAGGGCGGGGTTGGGCGTCCCCTCTGCTCCCCGTGGCGCGTCTGTCTCTTCCGCAAAATCCAGGCGCCGTCACTGTTTTCCCATTTGCTCCTGCCTCTGCTCTTGGAGAACTCACGTGCTGTCCAGACCGGGCCTTGCCTTCGGGGCCAGAGCGAGCAGGTGTGGTTTCCCCGCGTCGTTCCGGCTGTCCTGCTCACCGCGTCCCCGTTTCTCTGCTTGCAGTGCATCATGACCCTCCTGTACGCCTTCTCTAGAGACATTTTCTCCGTCATCAACTTCTTCAGCTTCTTCAACTGGCTCTGCGTGGCCCTGGCCATCATCGGCATGCTGTGGCTTCGCTACAAGAAGCCCGAGCTGGAGCGGCCCATCAAGGTGAGGGCCTGGCCGCTGGGGGGTCAGCACGGCCCGGGGCCGGTCGGGGGGTTGGCAGTCACGCGCCTGAGAAACAAGGTCTGAGTGTCCGTCAGAGCCCTGGGCTGGGAACCAGGTGGTTCTGTGCCTGTGGCTTGTGGCCGGGCCGGCCGCTGTCCCTCGCTGAGTCTCTTGTCTTCCCTCGGCAAGCCAGGGGTCGGGGCCCCTTGTCCGGAGCGTTCTGGTAAGGATCGAGCAAGATAAACGTGGACGTGCTTGTCCGCTAGACCGAGAGTGACTGTTCCTTGGGAATCTCTTAAGTGCTGACACATGATTGCAGGTGCTAGGGGTTCATCAAAGGATAAAACTGACCCCCTGAGTCTCTGGCCCCCTAGAGCTTCTGTTAACGTGGGAGAAGCAGCACACGAGAACCTGAGTGCCAGGTGGGCGGATGGCCCTGACTGGCCTGGGGCCGTGTGGAACAGCATGTCTGGGGAGGAGCAGGCACCAGGGCGGGAAGGGGAGGGGGAGGCCAGGCAGGGTGGAGGCGGAACTGGGGCCCCCCCCGAGGTCCGCCTGTCCATGGCGCCTGCCCGGGAGAAAGCCGGGTGCCGGCCTGGCCTGAGGCGGGCGCTCTGCCACCTTGTCACCTTCCCAGGGGTGACCTGGTTTCTCCTAAAAGGGGGACCAGAAGGCTGGGCCCCTGCTGAGCCCCGACACTCACATCGTGGCCAGCTGGTGGCAGCTCCCGTCCCTCGTCCTCTTTGTGGTGGCGTGTGGGCCTGCCTGGCAGTCGGCACCTGTCCGTGAGCCTCCTCCCTGGCTCCCCGCCCAGCGGTCCTGCAGAGGCCAGCGGGGTCCAGGAAGGGTTCTTCCGGGGGGAGGGGGACCCGGGAACCTCAGTGCCCTGGGCCATCTTGGCCCTTGCGTGTGGTGGGTTCTGATTCTTTGTCAGCCGGGACAAGGGGTGGCCGCTGTCCTCGAGTTAGGCAGGGCCCATGGTGGGGGTCTCCTGCGGCGTGAGGACGAGCTTGCCCAGCAGAGGGCACGGGGAGGCAGAATCGGAGGCAGAATCGGGACAGGCGCCCCACCCCCACCCCCTCCGGGCTGTGGGCGGGTCTGTGGCTCGGTGGGCTGTCTGCCCCCTGCTGTGCAAACCGCGGCTCAGCCTGTCCACAAAGGGCCCTCTGAGAAGGCAGGTGCTGCCGTGTTATTAGCGGGTAGCCGCGGTCTTCCCAGAAGCGCCGGGTCCCCGCTCTGGGTGACGGCAGGAGGGGTGCCGGGCCAGGGTCTCCACCCTGCAACGACGTGGGAACCGGTGAGGCCGACCTTCCCTGACCTCGGGAAGCCTCCAGGGACCAAGCTGGTTGTCGCCTGTCAGCGCCCCCTGTGCTTAGAGCAGTCATCGCCTGGCGCCGCGTGCGGGGGGTCGGGGAGGGGGGCCGAGGCAAGGTCCCCACGGTCAGGAGCCCCCACCTCACGCGAGGCCGGCTCCAAAAACCAGTGCAGGCCGCGGCCGGGCAGAAGCTGGAGCGGCCCCAGAGGTCGGAGCCCTTCTCAGCTGGGGCGGGGGCTGGGGTGCAGCGTGTGCCCTGGGGGTCCCAAGGGGGGGCGGTGCCTCCAGCAGGGGCTCGGGGGACACAGTGCTTTCCCCGGGGTGGACGGGACTCGTGACGCAGCGGGCAGTGGGAGGTGTGGGAAGGGAGTGCCTGGCGTCAGCTCCCTCCCCGTCCCCGTCCCCAGGTGAACCTGGCCCTCCCAGTGTTCTTCATCCTGGCCTGCCTGTTCCTGATCGCCGTGTCCTTCTGGAAGACCCCCGTGGAGTGTGGCATCGGCTTCACCATCATCCTCAGTGGCCTGCCCGTCTACTACTTCGGGGTCTGGTGGAAAAACAAGCCCAAGTGGCTTCTCCGTGGCATCTGTGAGTATCGTTGGGCCGCAGCCGGGGTGCCCCTCGTCCCCACCCGGGGTCCCGCCGCCCCCTCCCCCCGCCCCCCGCCCCAGAGTAGGGCCATTTGGCGCTCTGACCTAACCCCACTGTCCAGGAGCAGTGGAGCGCGTGATGTCCCCAGGCCCCGGGGTCGGCCAGCATAGGAGAGATGCATCCCTGGCGGGGGGCCCATGGAAACAGCAGGGTTCGGGCCCTGGGACGTGGGTGGCAGTGACGTTTAGCGCACGTGGTCCAGGGCTAAGACGCTCAGCTCGGCAGCAGCTAATCTCAGAACAAGGGATTCCAGAAAACCAGGCTGCCTTTGACGAGCGATGAAATCCCTCCGTCTGTCTCCGGCTTGAACGCAGCTGGCTGACCCAGAAAGGCAGGGGAGGAGAACGCAGGGTCCCTGCACCGCCGTCCTGGGTGCGATTGACAGGCCAGCTTCAGGACCCTGTACTGAAACAGCCTGTACCGTGGCGGGTCCCTGGAGGAGTCAGGCGGTCTGCAGGCCTGTGCCACCATCACCACGTGCCCGTGGGCCCTTGCGCGCTCTCATCGGCGCCCGCCCGCCGTCGCGTTGGTGAAGCTTTGCTTCCAGCCTAGACCACCGGCTCCCGGTCGGTCATCTCTCACCGCCCCGGGGGCCCAGAGCAGGAACCCCTCCGTCCTGACGTCAACACCCACCCAGGATCAGTGCTCCCGGAGTCTGTGGCGGCAGGTGTCCGTCGGGCTCCAGCCCCTCTGCGGGACCACAGGCTAGCCTCGGAGGAGGAGGGCATGCCCCAGCCCTCCAGCACCGGGCCCTGTGCCCCATTGTGGTTCCTCATAACCCTGGGCTCTGAAAGCGAGGTGAGGGGTGGGGCCGGCCCCTGCCTGTTGCCAGGTTCCTTGGCCACCCCAGCCGGGTGTGCAGGCTGGCACCCAGTGGCAGGGAGGCCGCACAGCGGGAAGGCTCGCGTAGGAAGGTGGCCACTCTTGCGGCTTTGGACGGCGTGGCCACGGAGGGGCAGGGGGAGCCGCGGCCCACATCACGCGGGTGCCCCCCCAGCCTAATTCCGCTATCCCCTCCCCCCACCAGTTTCCGCGACGGTCCTTTGCCAGAAGCTCATGCAAGTGGTGCCCCAGGAGACGTAAGCGAGAAGGGCTCAGAAGCTGCCGGAAAGAAACGCACAAAGAGTGTGGCGAAACAACTCACCTCGAAAAGCGACTCTAGTCCTGTCATCCAGGCAGCTCAGCTGAGCGCCCCACACCGTCCCTCCGGCCGGTCAGGGGGCCGGGGCCACAGTAAAAACTGGTACGAATCTAGTCCCAGAAAGTGAACTTCCACCCTTACCTCCGTGAGCGCTGGGCCGAGGAGAGGCCGGGCCCCTGGCACCCTGCGGACCGTTGGCCACGTTGGGCCCTTCTCCTGCCCACCTTGGTCTATTTGTATTAGTTTTTTAACTTAAGTTTTAGGTCAAGTTGACAACACCACGATGCTT
The DNA here is from genome assembly GCF_028018385.1 of Neofelis nebulosa. NCBI lineage: Eukaryota > Metazoa > Chordata > Mammalia > Carnivora > Felidae > Neofelis > Neofelis nebulosa. Next base: position 60,469,221 of record NC_080798.1, on the reverse strand, counting down.
AGTTTCTAAAGAACTGAGGGGGAGCGGGGAGAGTTTCCCCTCACGCCCCCCACAGCACGATTGCCTCAGAGGGACCAGGTCGTTTGCGGAGCGCGACCCTTGGCCCGGTCTCGGTGCAGGCTCCCGGGAAGGGAGGGATTCTGAGCACCGGACACTCCGGTCCCACGAACAGAGCGCCCAACACTCCGGCCTCGCCGCGTGGACCTCAGAGCTGCACTGACAGACGGCGGCCCAGACCACACGCTTGGCTATTTTTTGTCGTCGCTTGTTGTCGTAGATGTAGTGACCTAGCGAAAACGAATCTCGGGACTTAGGTCTCTTTGCCTTAAAGACCCAAGGGTAGATTTCCTCTCCCGTCCCCAGAAGAGAGAAGAGAAAGTCACTAGAACAGCGGCCTTCAGAGAGTGACACTGGCCCCAGCTCCACACAAGGCCGGTCCCGAGCCCGGTGTCTGCTGTAGGTGGGGGCCTCCGACAGAGGTCACGAGCAGCTGGACGGTCCCTGAGCTGAGCCGCCACCGGTGTACACTACCCGGGATGTGGCTCAGAGCCAGCTCCGGGCCAGACCCCAACACCCGGGATGCACTGGGCTTCCGACCTCGTACGTCCCGCCCTGGACGCCAGCCTCAGCAACGGCAGCACCATGGCAGGACTCAGGCGTCTTCTGTGCCCGCCGGACGTGGGCCGTGGGTGGCACCACCTCCAGCCCGCTCTGCATCCAGCATCAGAACCGGGCTGTAGCTTTTTCAGGCAAGGCCCCAGACTCGGAATCTTCTAGAACCGACCAGACGAGAAAGGCAGACACTGTGACCCCTCGTGGGCTTCCCAGCCGGGGAGTCCCTCAAGGCAGCCGCCTCCCAGCCGGGGCCTGAAGAACCGACCTCACGGGCTGGGCGGCACCCCAGCCAACTGCCTGGCCCCAGCCCCGGCCCCCTCCTGCACGGCCGGGCCCTCTTCACCGCTCTGACTGCTGCTCCGGAGACTTCTGTCTTTGTGGTTCCCAAGGCGCCTTCCCCAGGGGCAGCAGCCGGGGCCCGGCCAGTGTGTCCTACTCTGGCTGGCGGCCCCGGGTTACCGCTGTGTGAGGGCAGGGAGCACTGCCCTCCAGGGTGATGCATCTCCCTCCAGACCCCCATCTTAGGCCCCGGGTGGCTCTGCTTGGTCCCTGACTGCTGACCACCTCCCCAGGGGCGCGCTGAGCTGAGCCCTCAGGCGTCCGGAGGCTGAGAAGTGGGCCGGGCGGCCATTCCTCCTGCTTGGGGGCTGAGCACAGTGCTGGCTCTAGGGGGACGCAGGGGGCTGGGGGGCGGGTGTGGGGAACTGGGGCAGTGTTGCCTTGCGGGGGTGGACTGGGGGCCCGGGGACCCTGTCTCACACAGGCGGCACTGGAGGGGGGGTGCTGGAGGGGGCCCCGGGAGGTCACAGGTAGTTCTGACATGCGACTGTCCCCGCATCAGTCTGGCACATCTGCCGTGAAGGGGGGTCAGAGCCCAGGCTGCAGTTCCTGGAGCTGTGCCCCCCCCCCCCCGCCACCCGGCCCAGGGACCCCCTCAGAAGGCGGGGACCACCCAGGCGCCATGCAAGCCCGCAGACACTACACGGCGCCTCTGTGGTGACCTTCCAGGCGGGACAGGGACTCTGTCCGACCACCCTACTGACAGGTGCCCCCGAGCGCTCCCCATTTGTCAGGCTTCGTTTGTTTTAAACCAAACCCTGTCATAACCATGAGCGTTTGTTAGCGGTTCTGCTGTTTGATCCTGTCCGACGTGTCGCTAATTTGCAGGGTGCTGTTGGCAGTATGTCTATTTATTTGCGGGGTCGATGGCCTTGCTGCTTCACAGTGTTCCCGCTGTCTCGTGTCCCTGTTGTCGTCGCGGCCACGTCAGCTCGGCCGGGACACCTGCTGCGTAACGGTGTCGCTTCACGTCTCTTTCTCTTTTCCCGTTAATGGCTAACCTGTTGTGCTGGGCTGGTTCAGGGTGGGGAGTTGGGGGCTTTTCGTTTGTTTTTTAAAGAAAACCGATCAGAATCTTAAGTGCTGCGGGTGGTTTTCTGTGTCCTGTTCCCAGCGCCACATTCTAGGTGTAGGGACGGGCCTGGGCATTCTCCCCACAGATGGGGGTGACCACACATCCCTTGGCCCACCTCATTCGTTCACTCATTCATTCATTCACCGACAGGGCCTCCTTGGGGCCGGCAGAGCAGGAGGCCGGACGTGGGGGCCGTGGGCCCTGCCTCGGGATGTGTGGTGAAGGCCGGGCAGGAGACAGGCTGGGCGAGAGTCGAGGTCGGCCTCTTGGAGGGGCTGCTGGAGTCCGGATGGAGGAGACCCCGAGGCGGGGAGAGCACCACGGGGAGGCACGTGTAGCTGGGGGTCGGGAGGGAGGGCGGCCCCCGGTGGAGCGGGGCCGAGAGCCACGGTGACACAGGCCCACGGACGGCACTCACTCAATTCCGGCAAACTCCGTTCAGAGCGTCAGCGTTCGAACGGGGCCTTGAGGACCGGCGGGACGGGGGTCTGCCGGGCCGGAAAGGGTGTTTTGGCGCAGCTGCAGCCTGTGCCTCGGTGAATGAGGCAGGACTGTCCGCAACAGCTGCCTTGTGAGCCCAGGTCAGGGGCACGAGGGCACGAAAGCCTGGGACTGCGGGTTTGGGTGCTCCGTGAAGGGAGCACCTGCTCCGTCCCGCGGACAGGGGGCCCACCAGAGGGAGGGGGTGCTGCCTGTGGCCCCGAAAGCCGCCGGGTGCGGGTCCCCGGTGCTGCCACCAAGAACACCGGGACCACCACGGCCCAACCACACGCGGGCTCCCTACACACTGAACCCCAGAGCCGAGCGGCCTAGGGGACCCCACTACACCCCTGCTGGACACCCTCCCCACCTGCCCCCGGGGGCCTGGTGCCCACGACGGTTCTCACTCCTGCCCAAGTACCGGGCCACCCCGCTGTCTGCTCCCGGGAGCCCAGCTGCACTCGCACAGGAGTCCTGCTTCTGTCCCAGGGAGGCACGTGGGAAACCTCGTTGTGACTGTTCCGTGGCCCCAGCCCAGGGGCAGCTGCCCTTTCTCTGTTGTTGATGAAATAGGGTCCTGACGCTGTAAAGGACAGTTCTCAAACCTCCCATGGAGAACAGCCACACACCAGCAGTCTGGCTCTCCCTGTGAGGGGTGGGCAGAGAGAGAAGGTGGGAGAGAGGGAGACGGGGGAGAGGGAGGGGTGGAGCGGGGAGAGAGATGTCCACGAGGCAGGGCACCTACTCAGCCACCGTGCCAGGAGAGGAACGTGTTTGCAGGAGCAGCGGGGGGGCGGGGAGGTTGTGGGGTGCCGGCTGCCACAGGAGACCCCTCGTGGCCCCCCAGTTTCTAGAAAATCCTGCCAGGCTCACTGAATTCACCAGGTGCTCGTCTGGAGAGCCCGGGAGGGGGTGGGCTGGGTCAGGCCAGCGACAGCGAAACCCACACCATTGCCCATGCGATTAGCCGAATGCACCAGGAGTACAGGGTTTCGGCGGCCGCAGGAAGAGGGGTCAGGCAAGTGGAATGGGGATTCCGAGCACAGCTGGAGGGGATGGGACATCTGGGCCAGGTGACAGAGCTCAGGAGCCCCAGGGTGTCACAAGGACCCCAGGGAGGGGGCGGTGCGACCGCCCGGAGCTCCCCCTGTGCGTGCACCTGCCCCCAGCCAAGGCCCTTTCTGAGCCCCCTGAATACAGGAACTTGTGTGGCCTCCAGAGTCCAAATCCTCGGCCCCCTCCGGACCAGCCCCTGCACATGGGGAAGGAGGGAGGGGCCCCGGGCCTGGAGCCCAAGTCCTTGGGCACCCTCCCCAGTGAAAGCAGGCAGGCCCTCTCCCCTGCATGCACGCGGGCTGCGCACACTAGACGGGTCCCCTGGGGCCCCCCCTGCGCCCCGGAAGTCCTGCGTGCCCGCACGCCAAGCAGGCCAAGGGCGGCCCTCTGGACTTCTCGGGGTCCAGTTCAGGCAAGACCCGGATCTTACTCTTTTATCCAAAGAGTGATTTAATCCTGCAAGTAGGAGCTCGACGATGTAATTAAAGTAAAAAAAAAAAAATGCAAGAACACACACAGCCCTGGGGGTGAGTGGACAGCTGACAAAGCATGTCTCCACCAGTTCCGCTGGAGAACGAATCCTGTCCGGATCAAAGAGGGCATGGAAGGCTCCAGAAGCTCTCTCTCCCTCCGCGGCCTCTGTGCAGGCTGGCTGCAGAGCGGCACGTGGCCCCGGGGAAGGCCCGTCCCCCCGCGGCCCCAAGGCAAGGCGTGGCTCTGTCCCTGCCCTCCTGGTGGTCCCTGCAAGCCGCCCCTGTGCGCCAGAGCCCCAGCCAGTCCCGCCCACCCCCCCGGGGGAGGCCGCTTGGGAAAGCCGCGTGGGGGGCTCCTGGGCAAGGAGGCCGTCAGGCCCATGATGCGGGGCTCGAACCCCCAGGCTGGCCGGGCCGCTCTCCCGTCTTGATGAACCACCCGCACTTCGGTGGACAAGCACGAAGCTGACTTCTCTCGTCAGTGAATGCGTCCCCAGCGTTTCCAAAGGGCCACGGTTTGCCCTCCTGGACAGCCGGGGGAGCGGGAGGGTGTCCCTGGACGAGACTGCCACCCCTCCCTGTTCTCTCACTGGCACTTCTCCGGGCCTTGATGGCCGCGTGGATGCTCTGCCTCGCCCTCAAAGAGCCACATCGTGGGCTGGGGGCCGAGTCCGGCCTTCTTCCACTTGAGCTGTTCCTGTTTGATTCTGGGCTCTGCTCGGTCCCTTGAGGACGGTGTGGATCCCACAGGGGGGAATTTGTCAAATAAAACCCAAGTCTGGACTGAGTAAGGAGACTTTATTTGGAAGGTGTAGGCTGTCACTGTTGGGAGACAACGCTTTTCCGACTGTGAACCTGTAGGCACCGGGCTGGGCGCGGTGTGTGTGTGTGTGGTTGGGGGGGTCTTCCTACAATCATCTTGGACATCCCCCCCCCCCCCGGAGCTAAGGGAAGGGTCCGGGGTGGGCGTGGGGGGAGGGCGGCCGGGTGGGGCGCTGCTAGAGGAGTGTCCCCCCGACCCAGAGGCCGGGCTGCTGGCTCGCCCTGAGCGGCACCAGGGTCGGGGGTCTTGGGAGGCCAGGAGGCCGGGCCACGGCTTGGTTAGTGGGGCATTTTGTTCGGGCGGATCCGTGGGGTAGGGCGGCTGCGCTCGTCGCTGCCGGGGCGCAGAGGCAGTTTGCGGGCCCGCGTCGGGCCTGTCACGGGTGAGGGTCTCCAGTCCCAGGGGCGGGGGCTTCTTGGCAGTGAGCCGCTTCCGGAACACGGAGGGGGAGGGCTTGTCAGCCTTGGCTCTTCTCCAGGGTGGCGGGGCTCGCGGAGCCCCAGCGGCGTCCGGATGAGGACGGGGCGTGTGTTCTGTACCCTCCCACGGTGTCCCCTGCCAGCCCCCCCTCACGGGGCCCCACGCGTGGAGACCCTGGCCTCACTTTCCTCCCTTTGTGGGGGCTCCTGCTGGCCACGGGGCACGCGGTCTCAGTGAACTTCCTGTCCGCGCGGGGGGACGCATCCGTCCAGTGAACCCACGCGTGTGCGGAGTTCCCGGTGTGACGAGTGTGGAGACGCGGGTGCCTCCTGAAGCAGGAAACGGGCGCGGAGGCCGCCTGGTCTGTCCCCCGTGTCTTCAGTGCCCACAGGCAGCTGGTTGTGGGAAGGGGAGCAGGATGCGGCGGGGACGACAGACCCCCGGGGGGAGCCTGTCCTGACCCCCGCGGTGGCGGTGACAGCACAGCCAGGCGAGTGTGCCCGAAACCACCAGGTTGTCCCCCGTACGTGGTACATCGTGCGGCCTGCGAACAGTGCGAACCACTTCGCGGAGCCAGCAAGGTGCAAACCTTGGACGGGACGTGCCACTGTTTCACTGAAGGGGGGGAGAGCGTACAAACGTATTTCCCTGACGACAGAGCATCTCTGGGCGAGTCTTGTGGAGGTCAGTCACCTTGGGATCCCCTAGATCGGGAACCCCGGTACCTGGGGATGCGGCAGCAAAAGGGATTTTTGCCGTGTGCCCTTTTTTCCTTTTGTGTCTTGAATCGCAAGGACGACTCACTCACTCACAAAAATGGTACTTTAAAATTTTTTTAATGTTTATTTTTGAGAGAGAGAGAGAGACAGCGAGTGGGGAGGGGCAGAGAGAGAGGGAGACAGAATCCGAAGCACGATCCAGGCTCCGAGCTGTCAGCACAGAGCCCGACGCGGGGCTCGAACCCACGGACTGCGAGATCATGACCTGAGCGCCCCCAACAGCGCTCCCAACAGCACAGTATTATTAACTGTAGTCACCCTGCTGTACGATATGCATCGCCAAGATTGACTTATTTTAGGACTGGAAATTCGTACCTTTTTTTTTTTTTTTAAATGTTTATCTTAGGGAGAGAGAGAGACAGATTGAGCGAGCAGGGTAGGGGCAGAGAGGGGGAGACACAGAATCCGAAGCAGGATCCAGGCTCCGAGCTGTCAGCACAGAGCCTGACGTGGGGCTTGAACCCACAGACTGTGAAATCATGACCTGAGCCGAAGTCGGACGCTCAACCGACTGAGCCACCCAGGCGCCCCAAAGAAACAGTACTTTTTAAATTAGCTTTTACAAATCACCAGGCCGTCTGGGACGTGCCGTGCCCCCAGGATTTGTGCCCTTTTCGACATGGTTTTGCAGTGCACGCTGGGTGCTATGCTGCCTGGCATCCGCCTCGATCTTGCTGTGGGTTTTCCGCGTGGCCTGCCGACCGCAGGTCCCACCCCCCACGTGAGGACGGGGCATTGGCACCCCTTCCTCGCCAGCTCCCGCCGTGGGCTCCCCGCCCGTCGACGGCTGGACGTGATGCTCACGGGGCCCCAGTGTAATGCCGGGTGAGGGGCAAGGGACTCTCGTGTCTTGTCAGAGACCTCAGGCTCGTGAGAAACATGTCAGCAGTTACACATTCGCAGGGTCCCAGAAGTCACTGGCCGCCTGGAGCCATCCTCCTGCCTTCTGGGACCTGGTGCCTCAGCAGAGGCTCTGAGAGCCCATTAAGGGGCCAGGTGCGTCTGAGACATCAGTTGGTCGATGGTGCACCTCGGCCTCCGTCTGGACAAGGCCTCCTCGGGAGGAGGGTCAGGGGACCTCTCGTGACCTTACTACCGCCCCCAGGAGAGGGTTCTGAAACTCCCGCTGGGATTACCTTTGGGGCTCCACACCCGGAGGCCACACCTCCTGTCCCTGGCGTCCTCCACCCTTTCCCTGAGGGGATGACCGGGCTTGCTCCTGCAGGGCTGGGTCACTGCGAGTTGATTTGATGTGATTTGGTTTGATGGGCTTAGCAACATGACAAAGACAGCCCAAGGAACCAGCTGTGTCCCCAGGCTACTGTGAGTTAGGATCACAAAGGGCTGCACCAGGGCCATTTTACAGATGGAGAAACAGAGGCAGAGAGCGTGAGCACCGGAGTGGGAGCCCCTCAGTCTGCTGAGAGCATGAACCCCGTCAGGATTTTGTCCCAAACACAAACGATCTGATTGTTTTCGCTAATTACATGTTATTCAGTAGGTGATACATGCAAATGTCCACGGCTCAAAGGGTCCCAGGTCTGTACAAAAGCGCGTGTCCTGCCCCCTCCCCGGTTCTCTTCCTGGGCCTCTGGGGGAAGGGCGGGGAGGGGTGATAATGAACTGGTAGTAATTGATAAGGGAACACAGCACACGCCCCCCCCCCCCCCCCCCCCCCAGGGGAATATGTGAGATGGTCCTTGGACTCTCCCAGCTACCCCAGAACACAGGAAAGGGGTTTCAGGGCTTGCCATGGTGATGGGGGAGACTAAGGCAAATGAAAAATTAAATTCCCTTGCTGCCTACAGCCCACTGACGAGTCCTTGAAGCCGGCAATGACCTCCCTCTGGGAGCTCAGCTGCCTCCGTGATGACACTTTGCTGGGGGCAGAAGGGAATCTTAGCTTAACATCATCCAACCTCCCAACCTGAGGATCCTGTAAGTCAACTTCTTTATCTCAACTGACCCAAGATACATGCTGGCGGTCCTACTCCAAGCTTATGGCCCCTGATATACATCGGAAGGTCTCGTGACTGAGGTTTTATTAAATGGTAATAAATGGCGTTTCCCTAGCAACAGCGAGCCCCTCAAGGTCCTGGAAACCTTGCTTCCAAAATTCCTTAGAGACTTACTCTATCTCTGCCCCGCTCCCAACCTGAGGGGATGTAATGAGTCACCCGTCACGACCCCAGGGCAGCTCTTCCTGCCCACGGGTCCTGTCCCCCGTGCTTTAATAAAATCGCCTTTTTGCACCAAGGTTTCTTTCTTGGCCGTCAGCTCTGGTCCACACCCCCATCACCCCTAAACTTCATCAGTAATGGGCTTAAGCAGTGGGCTTAGATGGGTGCATTCGAGGGTGCACGCAGAAAGAACTGGAAAGTGCTCTCACCTATGGAAGGCTGGAAGGAGAAGGGTGGGGACCACCCGAGTTGCTCTCTGGGAAAGGGGAGGCCTCACAAACCCCCGCAGGAAAGTCGTCCAGGCCTGGGAAACCTCCAGAGCCCATTCTGGAAGGATAATATGTGAGCTGTCACAAAGGGAGGTGACCACTGGGGCCGGAGGCTCTCTGGAAATACCCATCGGGCTGGCCTGGGTTTTTGGGGGGGCCTGGGGGCCTGGGATCGGCTGGGCTGGCAGAGCAGTGCAGGCGTCTGGTAAGGCTTCCTGGATCCTCGTGCCCCCAAGACGGGAAGACCGGCTGCGGGCTCGTGCCGCCGTGTGAGCCAGAGGCACCGAATGCATCCCCGTCCATCTTCGGGACGCCGGCACCTGGGGCTCGGCCACAGGCTTCTGCCCTGAGCCCTGTTTGCTCACCGCCTCTACCCTCGACGCAAGTAAACATGTGCCAGGTTCCAGGAGCAAACTCGTAAAGGACACGATGCAATGCCTGCTGCTCCCACTCCTTCAGGGCTCCCAGGACACATCTGCCACCCGCCTCCTTTTCCAAACTTTGTTGAACCGCCTCCCCCTTGCGTCCCGTCCTTGGTGGCCTTCTTCCTCTTTTTTTAATCTTTTAAGTTTATTTTATTTCTTTTGAGAGAGAGAGAGAGGGAGAGGGAGAGAAAACAAGTGGGGGGAGGGGCCGAGAGAGGGAGAGAGAGAGAGGATCGGGGCTCAAACTCATGAACTGTGAGATCGTGACCTGAGCCGGGATCAAGAGTGAGAAGTTCAGCAGATTGCGGCACCCAGGTGCTCCCCCGCCCCCCGATGGCCTTCTTTTATTTCTAGAACATTCTGTGCCTGGGACACGCCTCAGGGTTTTTGCACGTGCCGTGTCCTCACTGAGCCACTCTTCCCTGCCTCCTCGCCTACTCACTGCCACTCCCCTCCCACCTGCGGGGCGTACTGTGGCTGCTCCCTGCACACAGAGCCCTCTCTCCACCCCTCGAGGTTTACGGGATCTTGTGAATTGCCTTTGGCTTCTTTTCCTCGCTCACCTGTAAGAACATTTTCTGGAGGTTCCTGGAGACGCTTAGCTGGAAGCGGGAGAGGGGGACGAGCTGTCCTGTCGGCCTTTCCGGGGTCTGAGAGGGTCTGGGCCCACCCCTCTCCAGCTATGCAACTCATTGCTCCCCTCTCAGAGCCTCAGTTTACCCACCTGTGATGTGGGTGTGCCAGGTGTATCCACCCGTCTGCTAGGTGGTAAGGGTTAAGGGAAGTGGCCCATGCTGCATCCTTCCTCCCCCTGTCCACTCCAGGAACCCCTTCCCTTCCAGGAGCCTGAGGCCACTGCCAGCTGCAGGGGACACAGTGGCCCAGGGGCACACGCACACCCCTTCCCAGCCCCGCGGGAGAAGCGCGGCGGCGGCCCCGGGGAAGGCTCCTGGCAGAGGTGGTTCCCTTCCCCCCTCCGGACGCGGCTGAGCGCAGCAGGGCAGGGAAGCCAGCCCACACGCAGGGGGGGAGCCCAGAGGAGTGGAGGGTGGGGGGAGCCAGTTGCGGTAGCGACCAACTGAGCTCCTCCTGCGGCTTCCCTGCTGGACGCGGCAGGGTCCCCAACCCAAGACCCCCGGGGGTGGCCTGCAGCACGCCGGCCATGCTGAGGGCACGAGGCAGGTGCACCGTCCTGTGTGAAAGCTCCCGCCGCCTCCAGGAGCCGCCCGGGATGACAGTGCTGGCGCCTGGCTTAGTCCCGGCTGCGGGAGTGGGCGCCGTCTGGCACGGCCCAGGGGCCCCGTCAGGCCTGGGTCTCGCCTTCCCAGGATGGCCGCTGGCCGCTCCCCGCAGGGCTCCCCCAGACTTGCCCTTGGCCGGAGGGTCCACTTGCCTATCTGCAGGTGACCAGCGTCCTCTGCTGGCTGGACGTGTTCCGAGGCCAATCCGCCCCACCTTGGGACAATTCCTGCAGCCGTCCCAGCCCCAGGCTCCCGTGGGGTCGGCCGAGGCCTCTGTCATGACCGCACGCAGCTGGGTGTCCCCTCTGCCCAGCGGGGCCACCCCAGTCAGCCCCCACCTCACACCTCTGGCTCGGAGCCTGCCTTCGGGGAGCCCACGCCAGGCCGCGGGACAAAGGGGAGGTGGTCTGTCCCCTTGCCCCCTCTCTCCTCTCGGTCTTCACTAGAACTCTGGTTCCGTCGTGCCCGTGAGGAGTCCGAAGAAGCCCAGGGAGTCTGGGGGCTGATAAAAAGGCGTTCCCAATACCACTCCCAGGGCAAAGCAGGAGGGCCGAGAATCCCTGGCCTCTCTGGACACTGGAGCTGGCCACTAGCTGACTCCTGCTGCCTTCCTTTGGCCCCAGAGGAAACTGTCTCTCACCAAACGCGGGGAACTCAGGACCACCGCTGGGAACCTCCCAGACGAGAGAACCCGCTTCCACGGGCGTCCCGACACACGCGTTCCGCGAGGCCTGCGGGCCGGGGATCCGAGGGACCTCAGTGACTCTCATGAGAGGAACCACCCTCTGCCGTCCCAGCAATCGGGACTGTTTCAGTCCAGTTCTGCGTGTGCTTCTCACGGCTCCGCGGGCGGCGAAAACGCCGTGCAGAGACGTCTCCCCCGGGTCACCATGCCTCCTGACCCCTCCCCGCCCCCTACTTTCTCTCCATGGTCCTCATCGCTCTTGGCTAAGAGGGCGCAAGGCGCCCACCATCAACGGCGTTCCTCATTTTCACGCTTTGCTCTGCGAAGGGGCGTAAACGAGTTCAGCCCCTCTGGAAACGTTCAGGCAGTGTTTCCCAGGGCCTGTGACTCAGCGGCCCCCCTCGCGGGTGTGTGTCCACCTGAGAGGCGTGTGCACACGCACCCCGGGGCGTGTGCGAGGTTGTTGGCAGCCGTGCTGGTCCCAGCGACCCACACTGGGAACCGCCCACAAGTCCGTGAATCCCAGAAAGGAGAAAGGTGGCCACACGCTGGGATAACAGATACTGGTGAGGGGGATGGGCCGTGGCCAAGCATGGCCACGTGGGGAGGTTCCACGGACCCACGTCCGGGCGAGAGAAGGCTGCACCCAGACCCTCCTGCCGCCTGCTCCTGTTCTCGGGACGTCTGAAACTCAGGGCATGATCAGTGAGTGTGCACGGCAGGTGGTAGTGATGCTTCGTGTCAGTGTCCTGGGGCCACAGGAACACGTCCACACAGACAGGGGCTTGAACAGCAGACATTTATCCCCTCGCTGTTCTGGAGGCCGAGGCGTCTGCAGGGCCGAGTGCCCCCCGAAGCTCCAGAAGCTCCAGGGCGGGGTCCTTCCTGCCTCTTCCACCTCCTGGCGGCTCCAGGTGTCCCTTGGCTGGTGGCCACGCCCCTCAAGTCCCCGCCTCTGCCTTCACGAGGTCTCTCCTCCGTGAGTCTGTGTCCAGATCTCCCTGTCCTCACGAGGACGGCAGCCACTGGATTTATGGCCCACCCTTCTCCAGCGTGGCCTCACTGGATCACAGTTTCATCTGCAAAGCCCCTGTTTCCAAATGAGGCCACGTTCTGTGGTTCCAGTAGACGTGAACTGGGCAGGGGATGTCATTCACCTCTTTAGATGCTCGAAGCAGGGCTGAGACAGGTGAGTTCCGGAAGCAGCTTCGTGTGCAGGTGGCGTTCTGGTTCCGGTTCCACGGCAGTGACCTCGTGACCGCCATCGAGCCGCGCACGCCGAGGATCTGAGCAGCGTACGGAGTGCGCGTGACCCTTCCGTAACACGTTTACGTTAAAGAAGAGGGTGGTGAGGAAGCAAACAAGGACAATACAGATGTGTTCATTCCACGGACACGAGCGCATCTCATCGCCTTTCTGGGGCTGCTCTAACAAATGGCCCCAAAACCGGTGGCTTAGACAGAACTTTATCGTCTGGCAGTCCTGGAGACCAGAAGTCTGACACAGCGCTGCTGGGACTAACGTCCAGGTATCCGTAAAGCTGGTTCCTTCTGGAAGCCCTGGGTAGGATCCGTTTCTTGGCCTTCCCCAGCTTCTGGAAGGCCCCTGCGTTCCTTGGCTTGTGGCCCCTCCTCCGTGTGCAAAGCCATCGGCATGGCATCTTGCTCCTCTGTGACCGACCGCCCCTCTCTTGTGAGGACACTGTGCCAGTGTGGATGCCCCAGGACCATCTCCCCCCACTCAAGGTCCTGAACTGAATCACATCTGCAAAGTCCCTTGTGCTCTGTAACGTACTCACAACTTCCAGGGATTAGGATGTGGACGTCCCGGGGGCTGTCAGTCTGCCGGCCTCTTACGTACCATGTGGCCTCAGACAGAGAAGGGGAGTCTGGATGGGTGAGCCACACCCAGGCCGAACCAGCACCCCAACCTGACCCCCGAGCCCAAGGTGGGTCTTGGTGGTGAGGATATGTCACTCCACAAATCGTGGAGCCACCAGGGCCTTTAAAAGCCAGGATTTGGGACACCTGGGTGGCTCCGTCGCTTAAGAGGCTGACTTCAGCTCAGATCTTGGTCTTGTGGTTTGTGGGTTCGAGCTCCGCAGCAGGCTCCGTGCTGACAGCTCAGAGCCTGGAGCCTGCTTCAGATTCTGGGTCTCCCTCTTTCTCTCTGCCCCTCCCCACTCACCCTCTGTCTCTCTCTATGTCAAAAATAAATAAACATTAAAAAAATTAAAAAAAAAAAAAAAAGATGGGTGCCTGGGTGGCTCAGTCAGTTAAGCGTCTGACCTAAGCTCAGGTCATGATCTAACAGTCTGTGGGTTCAAGGCTCGCATCGGGCTCTGTGCTGACGGCTCGGAGCCTGGAGCCTGCTTCACATTCTGTGTCTCCCTCTCTCTCTGCCCCTTTTCCCTGCTCACACTGTGTCTCTCTCTGTCTCTCAAAGATAAATGAACGTTAAACAATTTTTAAAAATAAAAAATAAAAGCCAGGATGCAGCATGGTGCTTGGTGGGACTGTTCCAGAACAGATCCAGACGCTGGACGCAGCCGTGGAGGATCGGAGTGAAGCCATTACAAAGCGTTTAAATGGTCCCTACGAGAAGACGTGAAGATATGTGATGTTGTGACGGTGAGAACATCCAGGGTCTCCTGCTTATAAATAACTCTCTTTATTGGAACCGGGCCTCGGACTCGTCTTGACCCAGGATGTCCCCTCTCCCCCTCGGCACGGCTATGGGTGAAGTCGGCCTGGTGGAAAATGCCGGGAAATGAATCCGCTATAAACAGACCTTTGCTTGAAAAGGGAGCCTGAAGAGGGGTGGCATTTTTCCTCGTGTGCAACGGACCCTCCGGGAAGGGGCTCCGGGCAGGCCAACCCCCGCCCACCACAGAGACTGTCCCCGTCAGGAGCTGCATTCCGCACGTGTGGTCAGGTGCATCAGTGAGACCGAGCAAGGTGCTTCTGTGCCCTCGGTGGAGAAAGGTTATGGCCCAAAGGTCTCTGTATTCGCGCCCTGGGGCCGCGGTAACAAAGGACCGCAAACAGAAAGCGTAACCCCAGACAGAGCGTGTTGGCTCCTGCTCTGGAGGCAGAAGTGTGAGATGAAGGCGTCCACAGGGCCACCACCGCGCTCCCTCGGGAGGCTCCGGGGCGAGCCTTCCAGCCACCGTCGGCTGTGGTGGCTCCACGACCCTTGGCTCCCGGCCACGTCCCTCCACCTGTGGCCGCGGTCCTCCCGTGGCTCCTCCCGTGTTTCTGTGTCTCTGTGTGTGTTTCCTGTCTCTCTGATCAGGACGTCTCCTTGGATTTAGGGCCCATCTGAATCCAGGATGATCTCATCTTGAGATTCTTACCCGATTACACGGGCAATGTCCCCATTTTCAGATAAGGGTCGCATTCTGACGTCCTGAGTGGATGTGAACTTCTTCTCGGGAGGGCACCGGTCAAACCGCCCCCCACCCCCAGACTCCAGGGGACCCTTTGCCGACACCGACCCTGGCCTCTCCCCCAGAGTGAACACTTCCAAACTTGTCCACGAACATTTTGTGGCATTTGGTGAAATGTCCGCCGATGGGAGACAGGGCCCACCCAGAAACCGGAACCCGATGTGGCGTGCGTGTGTGTGGGGCGGGGGGTGAAGCTGGGACGTCAGGAAACGTGACCGCAAACCCCATCTAGACCAGAATCTTTAAACATTGGGGCCAGGTGACCCTCCCTGCAAACAACCGCCAATGGGTGGTGGATAAAGCACACAGTCCCGGCCAGCGAGGAGGAGGAGGAGGCTGAGAGGGGCCCTGCGGGAGCCTCCTGTGCCCCAGACATGAGGGTGGCCTCCTGTGGGCTGACAAGTGTGGGAGCTCTAGGCTCCCTGCAGGGCTGACCTTGCTCCCCAAGTGACATTCTAACAGCTTCCATTTCTGGATCAACATCGATCAGGTGATTTGGTTACAGAGCCACAGGCCCACACAGAAACGATGGGCCAGGCTGCCTCTGAGGGGGGCTCGTGTGCTGGACCACCTCACGCCGTCACAGGGTGCCGGGTCCCACACCCCGCCCCAATGTCACACTTAAAATAAGCCCCCAGGTAAGCAAGGCCCCGGGGTGGGGGTGGGGCTGCCGCCGGCAGGAGGCGGGAGCTCCGGCAGGTGGGGCAGAGCAGCCCCAGCTGAGCCGGCTCTGCCCCACCCCTCCCCGCACCTGTCGCCCCTCTTCACGCCGCGTGGGCCACACGTGCTCAGCGAGGCCTCTTCCTAAAGGGACTTCTGACCCCGCAGAGTCACCCTCACTGCCGTTATCAGAGCGCAATGATCTCACCCAGGTATTTTCCCTGTTCCGTCTGTAGAATAAACTGCTGGGAGCAGGGGTCGGAGGGGGGAGCCCAGCGTGGAGCCGGCTCGAGGGGTGCGGATGGGCCTAACTCTTCCAGATGTGCGAGCGAGCGACCGTTCCGCCGTGATTCCAAGCCACGCCGTGGGGCCCTCGGCCTAGGGATGCCCATCCAGCCACGCCCAGCACTCTGTCCTGCTTTGTCCCGGCCCAGGCGCCTGTCACCCCAGAAGAGTCAGGGGTGCGGTTCCCACGCCACTGCCCTGTCCGTGGCTTGGAGTGGCTCGGCTCCTCTACAGTGGCTGTGGGCTGACCCGTGTCCCCCTGAAAGGCGGCCACGTCCTGATCCCCGATACCCGTGTATGGGGCCTTATTCGGAAATAGGGTCCTTGCAGGTGTCATCGAGTTCCGATGAACTCATGCTGGAGTAGGGTCGGGGCTCTGAGACACAGACCCCGAGGGCCGTGCGAGGTCAGGGGCAGAGGTGGAGGACGTGGCCACAGAAGAGGGTCACCTGGGGTCCCCAGGGGCTGGAAGAGGCAGGAAGGACCCTCCCCCGGAGCCTTTGGAGGCACTCAGACTGCGGCCTCCAGACTGGGAGAAAGTAATCTCTGTTGTTCTGAGCTGCCCTACCTGTGGCCCTTTGCCACAGTGGCCCCAGGCCACTCCTGGAACGCTGCTCACTAGGTTCTGGAAAGCTGGCTGCCCCTTGCTTCGGCAGCCCTGCAGATTGGAGGGGGCCTCCCCGCGTTCTGGGGCTCCCTCAGCCCCTGTGAGGTGCTGTGCTCGGAGCGAGCCTGCCCTCGGCGTCCCTGTCACAGCCCTGGGGCCAGACAAGCTCCAGCTGCTTCCGTGATGAGGGATGAGGACCACGCTTCTCGTGGTCCATGGGCTCCGCGAGTCCCTGCTTGGTGCCGCCGTGGGATGTGGGGCTGCGGCGGCTGTCGGGAGGGGGCCGCACCTGTTGCTGCGTGGGCTGGAGGAAGCTGCGGGTTCCCACCCCCCGAGCCGGCCTCTCCTCAGCAAACGGGTCTAGGAAGGACGCCACGCCGAGTCCACCATCTCATGAGGCTGGAGGGTGCGGGGCATCTGTGTCCCGGGGCCACGGCAAAAGTGACCACAGCCTGGGGTCATAACAACAGAAATCTGTCCTCTGCCAGCTCTGGAGGCCAGAGTCCACAATGGAGGCGTCTCAGGGCCGCACTCCCTCCAAAGGCTCCGGGGGGGTAGGTCCTTCCTGCCTCTCCCAGCTCTTGGTGGCCCCAGGCCCTTGGCTATGACCGAGTGCCTCCAGTCTCTGTCTTTGTCTCTAATATAATGAACTCCAGTCACTGGATTTGGGGCTGCTCTGATCCAGAATAACCTCATCTAAGCTGAACTAATGGCACCTGCAAAGACCCTCTTTCCAAATAAGGTTGCATCTGAGTTTCTGGTGGAGGGTACATTTTGGGAAGGGAGTCACTGTGTCACCCACAACAGGGGGCTACAGGTGACATTCGTAACCAGCTCCTCCTGGCGTATCTGTTCGCTGGGGTCACCAAGTCCCTCTTGAGCCCTGCACAACCCTGCGGGAGCCCATCTTGGGTGTGGACCAGCCCCCTAAACTTGTGGGGCCTGGCCCTCTCCTCATTTCCATGTGGGTGCCTTTTTCCAATGGGGATAATAATCTGTCCGGCAGGAGGATTAAGTGAGTGCCTGTATTCACAGGAGACAGCAGATGGCTGGTCAACTCGTTGATACAGTGGTTTTTGTAGGCGTCCGTGAGTCTGTCTCGGCTGGAGATGTGCTGACTCCTGCCCGCGGTGTCTTCAGCACGAGCCGCTGCTCAGAGGAGGGGGGTGGGAAGTGGCAAAGACCGCCTGGCCCCAGGGCTCGCCCCCAAGTCCCCGGTGCTTCGCAAGGGTGAGGCAGGAGGGTTTCCTCGGGGAATTCGGTGCCGGGGCCTCAGGGACTCCCTGTCCTGCGTGTGCACACTGCCCGTGCCCCCTGAAGCCGGCGCCTGTCATCTCGCGTAGACTGCTCCTGTCTGGGAGGGGATCGGGGCACCTGATGTTCCAGGGTCTGGGCTCAGCCTCAAGCACGAAGCCATCCCAGCCCCTTCTTCCCCGGTGTCTCTTTTTAAAGGATTATTATTATTATTATTATTATTAATGTTTATTTTTGAGAGAGAGAGAGAGAGAGAGAGAGAGAGACAGAGCACAACTGGGGGAGGGGCAGAGAGAGAGAGAGACACAGAATCCAAAGCAGGCTCCAGGCTCTGAGCCATCAGCACAGAGCCCGACGCAGGGCTCGAACCCACAGACCGCGAGATCATGACCCGAGCCGAAGTCAGATGCTCAACTGACTGAGCCACCCAGACACCCCTAAAGGATTATTTTTTTTAGTTGCGGTAAAATTCGCACAACCTAAGTCCGACCACTTTAAAGTGTACGATTCGGTGGCATTTAGTAAATTCACAGTCGTGTACAACCACCACCTCTGTCTGGTTCCAGAACATTCTCCTCCCCGAGAAACATGCCCCGTAGCCATCAGCAGTCATGCCCGTGCCCTACCCCAGCCTGGGCAACACCGTCTAGTTCCTGTCTCCGTGGACCCACCTGTCCTCCAGACACTTCATAGAATCCAATAGTATGCGGCCTCCGGTGACTGGCTTGTGTCACTGACCATGTTTTCTAGGTGGATCCCTGCGAATGCCAGCACTTTGTTCCTCTTCGTGGCTGCATAGTGTTCCACGGTGCGGGTCTGCTGTCTTTTGGTCCATTTGTCCATGGACGGACATTGTCGTTTCCACTCTTCGCCGTTGTGAACAGCGCTGGTTTGAACACCAACTTTCACCTCTTTGGGGTACACACCGGGGAGTGGAATCGCTGGGTCACCCGACTTTCCTTTGACCCGATGGAAGGTTTCAACCCCCTCTCAGTGCCGGCTCACCTGAGCTGTTTCCTCAAGGCTCCCCCAGCCCCTGACTTGCTGGGGAGGGCCTCATTCCCAGGCTAGCGGCCCGCGGTCAGTGGGGTGTAGGGCGTCCTTGCTGAAGCACAGACCGGTGCCTCAGAGGCGATCCCCAGAGGCGACTCGGGATCACAGACCCTGTGTGAAATGACGCTGAATTGTGTAGCGAGAAGCTTCCGCCCCCATCAGGTGTGGACCCCTGTGATTTTCCTTCTCTGTGTCCATAGACCTGGTTCCCATCCTTTGACAGTCAGAGAACCTGCTGGACCCCTGATGTGGTATTTCGTTACACTGTATTTGTTTTTACGCTTACCTTGGATTTGTGGCTGGTTTTCCCATTAGGTGAGTCTTTTTAAAGAGAAATAGTGAGTACGAGAACAGTGACGGGGAGACCACGAGATGAAAGGTTTGAGACACCCCGGGCATCAGTCATACGGGACCAGGAGGTGGACATGTGGGTGTTGCCTCAGCCTCCCTCTTCCTTTCCCTGTCTTCCTTCCTTTCCTTCTTTCTATAAAATTAAACACAATGAAGCAAGGCACTTGGTGAGTTCAGACAAACACATACACTTGCTAAACCAACACCCCATGAAGATAGAAAACGTTACTAGAAAGTGTTCTGGAGCACAGATTCCTGGTCAGACCTGCGGGATTCCGGTTTGCCAAGGCTTGGGCAGAATCCTGGGGTCCGGAGTTTAAGGGGCTCCTGGAAGGAGCCATGGGGGAGCCAGCTGGGAGGTGCCGGGTTGGGGTCAGGGTCTGAAAGCCCAACCTGGAACCCGTTCCCGGGTCCCGTCCCTCCCTCCTCGCCCGCCATGCTGTCTTCTGCCCCAGCCCCCTCGAGTGTGCATCCTTGGCCAGGTGGGCAGTGTGATGTCACTTGAGCAGGTGCACATCGTGACTTAGGGAGCTGGGCCCTGCCTGAGGCGCCACAGAGGGTGCACAAGGGACAGCTGGGGGCTGGCTGGACCCACTGACGCTTTATTTTCAAACAATTTGCATCCACATTTAAAAATGAGGAAATAGCAGATTTAAAAAAAACAAAAACAAAAACCAAATTTCTGACTTCTCTTTAAAAAAAAAAAATTCAAAAATGTAGCAGTTTGAGGCTGTAGTCTGCAGGCGCCTGAAGAGGCTGGAGCCTCCCGGCAGCTGCCCCGTCTCTCTAAGCCGCCCAGGCGCCGAACCACTGCCTCCACCTGCCCGTTCAAGTCCCTTCTCTTCTGGTCTGACCCCTGGAGGCATGTGAGATTTCAACTCCTGCCCATATAAAAACCATCCCCAAGAAGACAGCAATCCGTACCAGGCCACCGGGTTGATGAAACCCTGGGTTGTGTAACACGCGGCCCGGGTCCAAGCATCCCCTGCGGCCCCGGGCCCTCCTGGAGCCAGCAGCACAGAGACTGTGGGAGTAAAAGGTCTGGAGAGAAAGGGCAGGGGCAGGGGGATGCACCGGCTTCTTTCGGACGGTTTGCCCGGTGGGTCTGGGATCACAAGGGAACAGCCCAGGTGCCAGGGCAGACGTGAGAAGTGGGAGGAACGGGCGACAGCTCCTTTTGCCCCCAAGCCGGTTTCTCATGGGGAGCTGTGGACATCTGGGGCCAGGTCATTCTTCGTGGATGTCTGTGTTGGGGGCCCGACCTGTGCTTTGAAGGATGTTGGACAGCACCGCTGACCTGGACCCTCTAGAAGCCAGTAGCCACCCCCCCCCCCTGCAAACTGTGATGAACAGAATGTCTCCAGACACCGCCAAACGTCCCCCAGCTTGAGAACCAACCCCAGAGGCCACTCGGGGGCCCGGCCGTTGACCAGAGCTGGCCCGGGGGGCGGGGTGGGCTCTTTGCCGTCCCGGCCGGGGGGGGGGCAGAGTGTCCCCGTTTGCACATTCCCGCTCTGACACAGTGACCCCAAGGCTGCGTCCTATCAACAGGCAGGTGGCGGCATCTCACTCCCAGATCCCCTGCCCTCCCCGCCCCCCATCGGTGACTCACAGCCCCAGGTGAGGGCGGGGGCAGTGTCAGAGCAACTGCTGGGAGCATCTGGCCAACCGCGACCCAACTGCCACCTCCACTTACGCAAGTGCCAGCCTGCGCGGAGGAGGCTGAGCGCCTTCTGTTGGGAAAGAAACCCCCGGGGGCACGTTCGTTTCCTCGCCTCAGTGAACCCGGGAGCCAGGTGGATGCACCGACCGTCCTCACTCCACCCCTCATGCAAAACGCCGGTTGATGCAAGAGGTTCCAGGATTGCTCTGCTCCCCGCAACTGGGAAATGCCACTTGAGGGGGAAGCAGGCCTGCAAACCGCAGGTGACTTGTTAAAAAAAAAAAAAACACCGCCAGCTTGTGGCAGAAGGGACCTAGTGGGGCTCTGCGGAGGGGGGACTCGAGAGGGACCCACAAAAACGGGACAAACGCTGCGGGCACAGAAGGCAGAAAGGAAAGTGAGTGCCCGTGTCTCCCCACACCCACTGCGAGAGCCCGGTGGGGGGTGGGGGTGGGGCCTGCGAGGAGGGACAATGGCCCCTAGAGGGACAGGAACGCATCCCCAGTCTTCACAGGCCTCAGCAATGGGAGTTTTCTGGCCGGGGCTGCGGCTGCGGGGAGGCTCTGAGGCCTGGAACGCAGTTGGGGGAGGTGTGGGCGCATGGTGGCTGCCGACCAGGGGGCCCGGCGGCCTTGACACTGTGTTTGCCCAGCACCCTCCTCTCCGTGCTCAGCTTCACGTTGCGTAGGGGCTCGCCACCCCCAGGAGGAGGAGACGGTGACAGCGGTCAGGAACCTGTGCCCTTTCTCGCAGGGTTTCACGTCACCACACGGACGACATTCAGGGCTGGTAATTCTCGGGGGTGGGGCGCAGGGCCTTTGCATCACTGATGCACGATGTTGAGCAGATCCGCCTGCCAGGTGCCCTGGTACCCCCTCCCCATACTGACAAGCAAAAATGTCATCGAATGTCACCAAGTGTCCCCTGGGAGGCAGAGTTGACCCCAGTTGAGTGCCAGCCCCAGGGCCCCCATGCTGAGCGAATCCCCAGGAATTGTCCTCCCCTCCTCCTGCCCCTCCAGCCCCCAGCTCTGCCTTAGGCCCACCACGCCCACGCCTCCCTGTCCCTCGGCCTCCTTGCAGGCCTCCCTGCCTCCACTTCTGTCCCACCTCTGCCGGGCTGGGCTCCAGGGAAGGCCTCTCACCTCAAGGTCCACAGGAACCGGGAACCCCCCCACCCCCCGCCCACTGTCCAGTGTGAACACAGAACCTCAAAACCAGAGGTTCATCTGGGTCCCCTCAGAGGGCTGCTGGGAGACCCCCAGGGTGGGAGAGAGGCCCCTGCTCAGGCATCCAGAACAGGGTCTCCCTCCCGAAACTCAAGAGACTCATTCATCCACTGTGTGGGGCTCCACGAGTGGCTCCGTTGTTTGTGCCGAGGGAGCCACAGTCGGTGGGGACAAAAGTGGAGAGGCAGACATGTTGGTGGGGGTGCCTAGGGACCGGAGCAGGGGTTCTGCGGCAGGGGGGAGACTTGGCCTGCCCTGAGGACGGTGTGGGGATGTAGAGCCCAGGGCTCTTCTGGGTCAGTAGATGCAAATCTCCAAGAGGAACTTGGGGTGAGGGAGGTTCCCGCTAAACAGGCCCGACCAGACTCTTGCTGAAGGCGGCCTCGTGCCCTGGGGGACTGGGGGTGGGGGAACCCGATTGGCACCGAGGTGAGGTGACCGGATACCCAACGTGGGGCTTCTGGCCTGACTCAGCCGGGTTCCTGCTGAAACTGGCTCTTGGGGACGTGCCCCAGGCTGAGGCCTCCTCGAAAAGGCGCTCGGAGGAGCCCCGCTGGGCCGTGGTCAAGGAATCTTTGTCACAGCACGCGGGCACCACGTGGTCGTCTCTTGCCCTTGTTACACAGGAGGAAGCGGGGACGCAGAAAGCCCCGTCGCTGGCCCAGGGCCCCCCGCGCGTGGCCCGGTGGGCACTGGAGGCCAGCACAGCCACGCCGGGCCCCCCGGGTTACCCAGGGCTGGAGTCTGGTGAGGGGGGCGAAGGGGCGAGCTTCTCCTTCCTGCTGCACAGATGGCCCCTGCCCCCGTCGGACCCCAAAGCATGGGATACAGTGGACAACTGTCTTTGGGGGGGGGGGGTTCCTGAGGTTCCTTCTGTCGGGGTTTTTCTGAGGCGGAGGGAGGACCGAGCCCTCACCGGTTGTGGAAGCCAGTTTGTTTCCCCTCTAATTCCACACCAGCGGGGTCCCAGTGGGACAGGCGGCCCCCGTGGAGCGGTGCCGAGGAACTGGGCACCCAGACGGGGGGCCCTGGGGCCGCAGGAGTAGGAGAGGGGACGCCCAGGTCAGGGGCCCCGGAGATTCCCGCGGCCGTGGGCGGGGCCGCCTGCCGAGTGCCCCTCGGCCCGCGGGAAGGGGACAGGGGCACGTCCCTCCCTGGCCTCACTGTCCTTCCAGCACAGGCCTCCAGACTCCCACAGTAGTACTCCCGTTGGCCAAATCCGAGCAGCGGCCAGGGGGCGACAGGGCGGGCAGCTGCAGAGGCGATCCTGGAGGGGCCACGGTCAGCGGCCGCACAGATCCTCTCAGGCCTGGGCAGAGCAGGCTGGATTCCAGTGTCAGGTGGTTCCAGGCGGGCTGGGGTCACCGGGGAAGAGGCGGGAGACGCACATCCGCTTGGAGCAGAGGCGGCCAAGGATTAGAGAGGCGGGTGTGGGCGCTTGGTTCCGGATCGGGGCCCCTGTGATCATCCCCAGCAGCAGACTTCAAAAGAGCTCTTGTCGGGCCGCACAGGGCTGGACAAGCCCAGGAGGTGGGGTCAAGTCCCGATCAGAGAGCTGCAGAGCCGTGCTGGCACCTCCGCGGGCACCCTGCTCTGTGCTCTCCCGGCACCTGGAGCTGCTTCTGTCCAAATCCCTGCTTGGCTGAGCTCCCCAGCCCCCAAGTAGGCTGGCACAAGGAAGGGGCCCCAGTGTGACTGACTGAGCGATGGACAGCCATATATAGACGTGGTGAGGAACAGCGATGGAGCACCCATCCGAAATGGACGCTTTCTACCTCCTTCTGTTGGTAGTAAGGCCTCCATGCGGGGCTGTCATGTACACTTGCACAGTTTGTACACTGCACAAAGGCACACGGCGCTGGCCCATGCTCTGTGTGCATCCTGTGTACCCTCATCCGGGCGTCCTCCAGCTGGGAGACGGGGCATCTTCTTCTTTGCACAGAATGCCATCCACTGTGCCCACCCAGAGGAAGTGCTGCTGAGCAGTGTATCCCCCGAAAGGGGAAGAGTTTTTCGTTCCCACCAAGCCACCTGCTCTAGCAATCGCCATGTAACAAATCAGCCCCAAAGTTCATGGCTTAAGACAACTCATTATGACGGCTCCTGGCTCTGGGCACTTGGGCTCGACTGGATGGTCCTTGCTTGGGGTCTCACACACAGCTGCGATCAGAGGACGACTGGGTCTAGAGTCCTCGCACTGCCTCTTGGTCCAAACGTCTGCCCCCTGCGCAGGATGGCTGGAACCGCGAGGGCTGCTCAGGCATCTCTCTCCACGCAGCTTGCCCACGGGACTGGCGCGAGGAACCCCACAGCCCGCCGGTCTCGCCATGGTGGGACTGGTTACGTGGGGATTCTGGGCTCCAAGGACAACCCTTCCAAGAGACGGGAAGTGGAAGCCGCCGGCCAGAGCCGGCACCGTGTTGGGGTCGCAGACCCTACCCCCTGCTGCGAGGACCGAGGAAGGCTTTGTGGGTCCCTTGTGGACCCCGCACTGCACCACATGACCAGGTGGCGGGACCCAGCGATGGATAAAACCCCAGCCCTGCTTTCCGAGAGCCCCCGCCTTGTCGGGCAGAAGAGTGTTTGTGGGCCGACCAGAGGATCACACCCGGAGTGCGTCATCCTGTGCGGGGCCTGGTGGTCTGTGGTGGGAACCCCGTGGAGAATGAAGCGTCTGTCCTCCCTCTGGGGAAGCTGGGCTCCCCGCGCCTGTGTGGTCGGCCAGGGTGGACTGAACCTCCCGCCTTCCCATGTGTCAAGGGCATGGCCGCGAGCTGCCTCCCGTGTGCGAGGCAGAGAGGAGGTTCTGCGGCAGAGGAGGCTGGAGCCTCGGGGCACCGCGGAGGTCAGCGTGTGACAGCGGCCGGTGCCGAGCAGAGCGGAGGATCAACACTGCCCGCGGTAGGGACGCGGGGCCCCCAGGTCAGGGGGATGGGCCTCCATCACCGGGAAGGTCCCCCTCCTGTCGACTTGTTGCTGCCCATGACCCCAAACAGGCAGCTGTGCTGTTTGCTGGAATGTTCTCAGACTGAGAGGAGACAGCCATGAGAATGTAGACTTCCGTCCTCTTAGACGTTTGGGTGCCGTGGAGGGGACCCCAGGCCGCCAGGGGTGTCGGGGTGTGGGGGCCCTGCCTCCTCATCCACCGACGCAACTGGGGACTTTCCCAGGGGGCCACGCAGACCCGGGAGCGGAAGATACACACACACCCTGACAGTCGCTAAGCTGTGACCTCCCGGGTCACACCTGGGGAAACCTCCGGACGTCTCCCTGCTTCCTGCTCGTTTCTAGGCCAGGCCGACCCGACCCGGGGCAGGCAGCCAGGGCATGCTGCCCCGTTTTCCTGTCGCAAGGCCCTGGCCTCGGGATCTGCCCAGGCGGGGAGCGGGCCTGTGACAGGTCCTTTCTCAAAGCTCTCATTTGAAAGGCAAAGAGGCCCGCGAGCCTTCCCTCCTGTTGGGCCGGAAGCAACTTGAGGCGATTAGTCTGGCAAACAGTAGAGAAACCTGAAGCTGACAGTGAGGTACAGCCGTCCGGCCTCTCCCCTGCAGCCGGGGAGGGGTGAGCCCAAGCAGCCGGCCTTCTGCAGGACACGGGCTACGGGGTGAGCCTCCTCCCTCTGAGGGTCACCGGTGCACATGCGCAAGGCTGCGTTTCGAAGGAAGAGCGAGGTTCTAGATAAGACGTCACTAGGGAGCTGGGTGTGGCCTCCCTTTCAAGCTTGGTTCCGTGTTTTGGGAGCACCCTGGGGTTGTTACATGTTCCCACCAACCTGGGTTTAAAGCAACAGGAATGATGGGGCACCTGCGTGGCTCAGTCGCGAGCGTCCGACTTCGGCTCAGGTCATGATCTCTCAAGTTTGTGGGTTCGAGCCCGGCATTGGGCTCTGTGCTGACAGCTCGGAGCCTGGAGCCTGCTTCGGATTCTGGGTCTCCCTCCCTCTCTGCCCCTCCCTCGCTTGTGCTCTGTCTCCCTCTATCTCTCAAAAATGAATAAATGTTAAAAAAATTTTTTTTTTAAATAAAATAAAGCAACAGAAATGAGGCACCAGAGGCTGGGCAGGGTGTGGGCAGGATCCTTCTGACCCTGAGCCTGATCCTTCAGGCTCCTCTGGAGACATGGCAGCCAGAGGATGTGTGCGGATGTGGGAAGAGATCGGTCTTAGAGAATGAGCTCATGTCGTTGAGGAGGCCGGCAGGTGCCAAGAGCCGCAGGGGGGCTGACAGCTGGGGACCCGGGAACAACCCATGTGTCAGTTTCAGTTCAAAGGCCATCAAGCAGGAAGAAACCTCTCTTACTCCGGGGAGGGCCAACCTTCTGTTCCCTTCAGGCCTTCAACTGACTGGATGAGGCCCGCCCTCCTTACAGAAAAGCAAGGGCTTTCTTTTTAAATTTTTTCTTTTAATATTTACTTATTTTGGACAGAGAGAGAGAGAGAGAGAGAGAGAGAGAGAGAGACAGAGCATGAGCAGGGGAGGGACAGAGAGAGAGGGAGACCCAGAATCCGAAGCAGGCTCCAGCCTCTGAGCTGTCAGCACAGAGCCTGACGCAGGGCTTGAAACCACAGACCGTGAGATCATGACCTGAGCCGAAGTTGGACGCTCAACGGACTGAGCCACCCAGGCGCCCTGAAAACCAAGTGCTTTACTCTATTGATTTAAACGTTAATCTCGTCCAAAACTGTCTTCCCAGAAACACTCAGAATAATGTTTGACCAAACATCAGTTGGCACAGGAACTTCCTCACCCACGTCTTGCTTCTTCCAGGTCCTGGCGGCTCCAGGAATCCCTGGGCTCGTGGTCACAGCCCTCCAGTCTCTGCCTCTATTCTCACATGACCTGTGTCCCCATGCCCCAAATCTCACTCTCCTATCTCTTTCAAGGAGGCTCGGCCTTGGATTCTGTAATCTAATCACATCTGCAAAGACCTATTTCCAAATAAGGTCGCGTTCACAGGGCGCAGGGGTGAGGACTCGTTCTAGGGGATGCTTTTCAACTCACTGCTTCACACTGGATAAAGGTGGCCCTCCCCCCAGCCACTGGTGCCTTTGAAGATGCAGGGAGGCCCCTTTGAAGACCAGTGGAGGCTGGCAGGAAGCCGCCACAGGCCAAGGAACAGCAGGGATCACTGGCCGCCACAAGCTTGAGAAAGAGTCCTCCCTAGAGCCTTCAGAAGGAGCCCAGCCCCAGAAACCCCTGGATTTTGGACTTTTGGCTTCCAGAACTGTGAGACAGTTCTGTGTTTCAAACCCCCACTTGGTGGCCATTTGTAACGGTGGCCCCAGGACCCTCGCACACCCTGTCGGTTCTTATTTCTAATATATTTCTAATACATTGCAACCACCAGCAGCAGGGGGCCTTCCCGGCTCCCTCTGACTCTGACTCCCGCCCCCTGTTGTAAGGATCCCGTGACGACACTGAGCCCAGCGTGATGGCCCAGGACGGTCTCTCACTTCAAGACTCCCACTTAGCCCCATCTGCGAAGTCCGCTTTGCCCCCAGACAAGGTCACGTAGCCACAGATTCCTTCTGGGAATCGGGACACGGTTACCCTGTTGACCCCGTCACCATCCTTCCCTCAGCCCATGGGGGGCCACAGTGCTCTCTCTCTAGAAGGTAGCTTCCCCCCTTCACGTTACCACCCTGCTCACCACCTGCCAGCAGCTCCCATGGTGCTTAGGACAAAATCCAAACCCCTCCCCGTGCTGGCAGCCCCAGAGGAGGGGGCCCTGCCTCTTCACCCACCCTTGTCTACACCAGAGCAGCCCCTAACACCCAGATCTCTGTCATCAGGCCCTCTCCCGAACGAACCCCCGTCCTCCCTGTTTCATTCATCCACACGCCTGTCTTATTCCAAACCATCTGAGATTCCTGTCTGCCTCCTCCGTAAACCGGGTTCCCCGGCCAAGGGTCCCGTGAGCCTAGACAAGGCCCAGCACATGGCCGGCACTCGACAAATACTTGTAAAACGAACGAGGCATTCCGGCAGCCGCTAAGGAGTTAAAGCCAGCCCTGTCGTCTGTGTCTTGGCACGGATTGCTGTCCAGTTCCCGGCCAGTTATTCAGACACACAAAGCGCTCTTGGCCGCGGCTGGAGGAAACAGAGGGCACAGTGTGCCGTGGGGACGCCCGGGGCTCCGGGCTCTGGGGTGCTCATGGCGCTCGTTGAACAGATGAACTTCCCTCCAACTGTAACAAAGTGACAATGAATCAAGGAGCTGTGCTCGTCCGCTGGGCCTCCTCCGCTCCTGATCTGGAAATCTGGCCTATTTGACCCGCGGCTTCCAAATCCGAGTTTGGCCTTGGCCGTGGGCTGCACGGGATACCATTCGTGGGCAGGGTGCCTCCGCTTGGCTGAGCTTTGCAAGCGTGAGATAAATGATAGCCTGTTTCTTGGCAGCAAGGGATGGTCCGTCCCTTCTGGGCGGGAGAGCCTCGGGGAGCCCGGAAGGTGGTGATGTTCAGAGACAAACAGCAGCCAAGCCCAGGAGGCAAGAAGCACAGCCGGGCCTCAGCACGTCTGCCCTCCCGGCCCCGCACGGCAGGGTCGACCTCCGCTCGGTTCCGGTGTGCTTGTTAATTACAGGATCTACAGTTATCTCGGGAGACTTAGAGCGTTGCCCGATTTTGCCCGGGGCTGGAAAGATGTGTTCGCTAGCCAAGCAGACAGAAGGCCGCTGAAGCAAGAGTCTTCTCTGGGCTCCTAAAAATGGCACACCTAATGTGAGCTAACCCCTGTTAGTGCCAGAGGGAGGAGCCCTCTGGAGACCCCGGAGACCCCAGAGAACAGAGCGAAGAGGTCTGAAGCAAACACCCGGGGAGGGGGTAATGGAGGGTGTGAGGAGCCCACGGGGTCGCATGGAGCCTCTGCGGCTGGGGCCGTGGGCTGGCGGCTGCTGTAGGAAGCTCACCATCAGAAGCCTCCCCGCCCACAGCACCATTCGCACAAGCCGTGTCAGGTCACACTTTGTCCAGTGAATTTCTGCATCCTTGTTAAGCGCGTGTTTGTATCAGGCAATGTGGAGTCGTAGCAACCGCCGACTGTCTCAGGGGTGGAGGGACCTCGCGCGGCCGCTTGAGCCTCGTGTCCACGGGGCAGCACCCCCTTTGCTCCGTACCCGGGCCTTTGGCCCTGGATGTCCGGGGCGTATCCCGTCCCCCTCTTCTGGGTTTGTTTGTTGAAACCTGCAGGATCCTGTGTGTTAATTCCCAAGGAATGAAGCACTTAGAGGGACCCAAGAATTGCTGGGCTCTTACTGCAACGGATTAATGGCTTCCCCAACACGATTAAACAAGTCTGGAGAGCTGCTTTCCACCAACCTGACTTCCCTTCTGGTCTTTGGCTCCTGCTGTCATTTTTCAAGAGTTTGCCAAAGATTTCAGGCAGCGTGTGAGAGTCTTGGTTCGGAAGTCAGGGAAACTGCCAAGTGCAGACTCGCGGGCCGTTCCGACAGCACCTCCCCTCAGCAAAGAACACCAGCAGCTCTGAGTTGCTCTGTGCCCCCAAGAGTCATTAGTCTTTTGTTTTGTTTTCAAATGAAAATGATACACAATAGCTAGTCCCCCATTTACATTTTAGAATCAGCTGGTCAGTCTGTGAGTGCGCACACACAGAAAGCCCTCTGCGATTTTGTTGGGGTGCTGTTGAATCTTTAGGTTGTTTGTGGGAAGATGGGAACCTTTCCCGCATTGAGTCTTTCCTCGTTACTCAGACCGATCCCTCCATATGCAGAACTACGTAGTTTTCTCCTCAGTGGTGCTTCATAGTCTCTAGTGCAGAGGCCTTGCACATCTCTGGCTCAGTCTTTTCCTAGGCATTTGGTGTTTTTTTGATGCTCTTATAAATGGTAACTTTAAAGATTTTTTAAAATTTGTATTTATTTGTTGCTAGTATATACATATAAAACAACAACCAGTTTTGTATATTGATCTTGTATCCAGCAACCTAGCTAATTTTACCTCTTGCTTTGAATAGGTTATTGGTAAATGCCTTTGGATTTTTTACACTATGTTGTGTGTGAGTAATGACAGTTTATCTTTTTCTCAAACCTTATGTCTTTTCTTTTTCTTCTTTCTTTCTTTCTTTCTTTCTTTCTTTCTTTCTTTCTTTCTTTCTTTCTTTCTTTCTCCCTTCCTTCCTTCCTTTCTTTCTTTCTTTCTTTCTTTCTTTCTTTCTTTCTTCTTACCTCCTTCCCTCATCACAAAGTCTATGAAGGATTTTGGAGAGATGGCCGTGGCAGAATAGTTTTTGGATATTACAAAGGCTCCACGTAAAAGCAAATAGTACAACTAAAAACAAAAACAAAACTTTCAGGGACTCTCGTGAATGTAGAGTTTTCCAGAGGCCACAGGACATGCTCAGCCCAACAGATTAAATGCACAAGCACATCTAAGAATTCCATCAGTTGTCTATGAAGCCAGACAGTAAGACATTTGCAAAAACATAGAACAGAGCTCGGCTTCTCACTAAATGTGGTTACTTTTTATTAAAAAGAAATATAGTTGCTTTTCATTAAAAATAGGTGGTTTATGGTAACAGGTAATAACATTATTCTTGCTATTTAAAATGAATTAATAATGGGGTGCCTGGGTGGCTCAGTTGGATAAGTGTCTGACTTCGGCTCAGGTCATGAGCTCACAGTCTGTGGAATTGAGCCCCGCATCGGGCTCTGTGCTGACAGCTCAGAGTCCGGAGCCTGCTTCAGATTCTGTGTCTCCCTCTTTCATGGCCCCTCCCCTGCTTGTGCTCTGTCTCAAAAATAAATATTAAACAAATGTTTTTTGAAATGTCATGAAGCTGAGCCCCTAAACCCATAATCTCACTAGTGTGCTTGTAAGAGGAAATTTGTATCCACAGAGACACTGGGATGTACATAGACGAAGGAAGGACCAGGTGAGGCCACCAGGGGAAGGCCAGCCAAGGACAGACCTGTCAGGAAACCAAGGCTACCCACACCTTGACCGCAGCCTTCCAGCCTCCAGCACTGGGAGAGAATGAGCATCTGTGCGCTGAGGCCCCATGCTGCGGTACTTGGCCGTGGCCGTCCAACAGACTCATACGGGGCAGGGGGTGGGCGCATCCTCCAAGCCCACAATGGGTGCATAGGCCCTGCCTGCATGTGGGGGCTGCGGGACCCCAGTGTGTCCCATAAACCAAGTCACTTGCCCAGTGGGTGCCAGTAGCAGGGGCCCCGTGGTGGACAGAGAGAGGAGAAGGGGCAGGGACATTTGGCCCAAGGGGACAGGAACCAGAGCCCACAGTGGGAAGAGTATCCGCCAAGCTACGGAGGCTTGCTTTTCTTTTTTTTTTGTTTTAAAGTAACTTCATTTGGGGGAGCAGTTTTAGGTTCACAGCAGAATGGAGCGGCAGGTGCAGAGGATCCCCACGCGGCCGTGCCCCCTCACACCCGCGGCCTCCCCACACGCAGTCCTGCACCACCGCGGTGCCCCTGCTGCTGTCAGGAGCCTGCCCGGACACGTCACCAGTGCCCCGGGCACCCCATGTGCTACCAAGTTTATTCTCTCTGCGGGCTGAGTGCTGCCTGCTAGGAAGGTGTTTGTTCCGGCCTCACTGTCCAGCGTAGATGGAGGTGTGATGGACGTGGAGGTGGCCACAGGGAGAGCCGGAGGGGACGGCGGGCGTAGGGTCC
Organism: Neofelis nebulosa; assembly: GCF_028018385.1. Taxonomy (NCBI): domain Eukaryota; kingdom Metazoa; phylum Chordata; class Mammalia; order Carnivora; family Felidae; genus Neofelis; species Neofelis nebulosa. The sequence continues at coordinate 60,438,164 of NC_080798.1, read as the reverse complement.
AGGTACAGAATCTCCCTGGGCTGATGGGACCCAGCGGCCTAAGCAAGTCTGGTCAGTCTGGTCAGCCTCCCTGCAGACCCGGGTTCTGGCTGCCGGCTACAGCCCCCAGCCAGAGCTCAGTTTCTTTGTGCTGAGTTCCCTGATTTGCAAAATAAAGCGGGGGTATTCTGCAAGCCCAGCGTGCGGGGTGGGGCAGGGGGAGGGGAACCAATGGCGCTCAGTCTAGAATGAACTGTGTCTCCGCAGGACCAGGGAGAGCTGGGAGCCGGCCTAGCCTGGCCCGGGACAGGGACCAGAGGCCAGCTCCCTTCACCCCAGCGCCCGGCAGGGCTACGAGAGCTCACACCGGCAGCGAGTACCCTGCACCGGGGGCTCCTCCAGGACCTCACCCTGGTCACCCTCCCCAAGCTCTGCTCTCAAATCCGCAGGCTCTGCGGTCCGGTCGGTGACCCCGGGACCCTGCAGGGATTCCCGTGCTTCTCCGAGCTAGTGTTGCTCAGCAGGAAGGAGGGGACTGGGGTCAGGAGGGTGTCGTTTCTCGAGTTCTGGCCGCAGGGCTGGGTGACGCTGGGTGAGGGGACTCAGAGCTGCCCCCACAGCAGCATGTCCACGGATGGCCCCGCCGGGCATCCGCTTTTCCTGTGGACACTGGTTCAGAGCAGCGGTGCCCCTCAGGTCCCAGCATAGCTCAGAGCCCGCAACGCTCTGGCCCCGTGTCACCATCATGACAAAACATGATGAGCCAGCCCTTCTGGCTCCTGTGTGCCCAGTGGCCCCCGAGCAGGAGAAACAAACACTCACTGTCTCCCTTGGTGCACTTCTGGGAGACATTTTGATTTCTGCACCTTACCCGGGGTTTGTTTTGAGCTTTTTGAGCTGAACCCGATGATTTGGGGGCAGTTGGACAAAGGCATCGGGGTGACTGGGAGACAGGCCTTAAAGAGGGTCTGGCCTCAGAAAGAGCCCATGCTGCCAGCCTCTGCCTGCGAGTGAGTCTCAAATGTCCTGTGTCAGCACTTTGTGGGATTTGGGGAAGAATCTGGGAGGCGGGGAGCAGAGCACAGGGGCTCTGTAGGTAGATGCTTTGAAACGCTATTCCGGGCATCCTGGGGGTCCGACAAGGCCACAGTCACGGGGGTGAGGGGGCTCTGTCTAAATAACGAAACTCCCAAAGAGGCTTTAATCCCTACTTCTACCCCAGATTCTAGACGATTCTCATCCTAGAGGACTCTGCGTCTCTATTTCTCAGCAATGTGCAGCACTGCGGTCTGGTTTTTACTAAGTGGTGAATGACTGATACTTAGAATCTCCAGAGCAAGGCAACTGGACTGCTAAGGAGGTAGGTGGTTCCCTAAAAGGATGCACAAAGGCTATGTGGGGAGGGGGGAGGGAGAATGTCAAATGGATGCCCCCAGACATCTTCACCTGTAGCCCAAAGGCACCTAGGGGAGTCTGGGGATTACCACTCGTGGGTGTTTTCTCCCCAGAGCAGATGCCCTATGCTGGGTGGGACGGCTCAGGGTCTGGACTCTGAGAAGTGAGCTGTATCAAAATGCAGCGTCGTATCCCGCACGGGCTCCTGAATGAGACCAGACAAAGCACATTTGTGGAAAAGCCAGCAAAATCCACATGAAGCCTGGAGTTTAGCTAATAGTCACGCCCCACTGTGGGTTTCTCTGTCTTGACCAACCCGTCATCAGCATGGAAGATGAACACACCAGAGCTCTCGGAACTGTCTTTGCAACTTTTCTGCAAATCTAAAATTATTCCAAAAGGAAAGCGAATATGTCTGATTAAAAACACAAAGCAAAAAAAAAAAAAAAAAAAAAAAAAATCAAGTGACCACAGGTGAAAGTGCTAGGGGCCTGGGGCCGGTGGAGTGGCAGGCAGGTGGGCAGAGGGCGGAAGGTGCCGGAAAGCCCACCACAAGGCCCCTGGAGGCTCTCTGCAGGAATCTTGGCCGTCAGGGCGGCGCTCCAGCGCACCGCGGCGCTTTGATGGCGGAGATGTTGGAGGTCAGGACCATGGGACCGACGGCCTTTGCCCTGAGCCCTTGGCCATCACTCTCCTCAGCTGTCAGGATGCTTTCTGCACACGGTTTGTTTTCAGGACAGTTGAGCAAACAGTAGTTTATGGGTTTCCATAGACACCGGGCCATGGTGACACCAGAGAGTGCAAACATCCTGGGACCTGGTTGGAGTCCTTTCCCCCAGACTCCACCTGGGTCCCAGGGCTGCGGCCCCAGCCCGGCTAACGTGCGTGCCTGAGGCTCTATTGCCTCCCTCAGTTAATCCCGTGAAACTATTGCTAAGCCTGCACCGAAGCCCCTTTTAAAACACAAAGGAAAACAAAAATGCAGCGTCTAACACATTATTCATCTGGGAGGATAGAGTGAATTCAGAAAAGCCACTCTGCCCTGCCGGCTCCCTCCCCCCCCCACCCCCGCCCCCTCACCGCCAGCCTGCAGGTGCGGTCCCCGTCCACACCAAGGCCCTCTGGCATGAGCGCCACGGCAGGGCAGGCCGTGTCTGTGCCCAGGAAGGCTGCAGGACACCTGACTTTGCGTGCAATGCCGGAACGCGTGAGGGGATGATGCAATTTTCCCCGCACGTGGCCGTCCACGTAGCAGCACTGCCCTCTAGTGGCTGTGACTTTGCCAGCTCGGGACTCGTGACCAACTTTGAACCCCTGTCCTATCAGCCCCCGGGAGCCCGGGGAAACTGAGGCTAGGCCGGCTCCAGTCGCGTGGTACCCAGGCCCCCGCCACCCCGCAAGTGCCTTTAAAGGCTGCTGGGTTGTGAGGTGTGGGTGATGGGGTGACGCTCCCCTCCCAGGCTCCTTTGTCATTGTTGTGGGCACTGTGTCCACAGTCCCATGGCCCTGGGCCTGGCCGAGGACCATGGGAGCCGGTGGCCCACTAGGACCACGGCCTGCTCGTCACCTCCAGGGAAGCTCTATCTGCCGTGGCTGCTGTAACTAAGCTGACCTTCCGTCACTCGGCCCTTTTTGCCCATGTCCTTGGCCCGGAACAGAGTCAGGTTGTGTCTGTGCTGTGGCACCCGGGCCGCAGACCAGAGTGGTCTGATGCCGGAGAGAAAATGAGACACCGCCTTCTACTTTCAAGAACGCTGGCACAAGAAATTCGGACCCCTGTGATTTCCCCGTGGGGATGGGAGGGGCCGGGTGGGGTCAAGGGTCAGAACTGGGGAGGGATGCCCAGTTCAGGGTCCCTGGTAATTTTATTTTATTTTATTTTTAAAGATTATTTATTTATTTTGAGAAGGGGGGGGGCATGTGAGCAGGAGAGGGACAGAGAAAGAGGGAGAGAGAGACAGGATCCCAAGTAGGCTCTACGCTGTCGGTCCAGAGCCTGACGTGGGACTCAGACGTACAAACCAGGAGATCGTGACCTGAGCCAAAATCAAGAGTCAGACGCTTAGCTGACTGAGGCTCCCAGATGCCCCAGTCCCTGGCTTTTTAAAGTGTGGTAACACTTTTCTCTTTTTTGTTTGTTTCTTTATTTTTTGTTATTATGCTTATTAATATAAATCAATGTGAACACTGCATGTGTGCCCGTGGCAGAGCCGCTTTTCCCTGAGAAGGGTCATCAGCGCCCCCTGCTGGCCCTGAAGCCCGGCAGCGGGAATTTCCTCATCCGGCCGGGACTCAGGGGCATCCTGGAGACTGGCCTTGACAGCCAGGAAGCGACCTTTAAGACTCGAGGACGACAATGGGCCGGTGAGCAGCTTGTAAGGGCACCTTGCCTGCTCCTGTGAGAGCCTGTGGTGTGTGTCCCCTCACCCTGCTTTCCGGGAGGTGGGTACTGGCTGCCGAGACCCCACCCGCTGCAATCTGACTCCCAGCACTGGTCTTACAGGCTTTTGCTACTTTTTTTTTTTTTTTTTTTTTTGAAGGTATTAAATACACCCCACCAGTATTTGGTGATTGTCGGTGTTCTGGATTTTGGCCGTTGTAATAGGGGTGAGATGGTGTCTGTTTGTTTTACTTTGCATTTCCAGGGTGACATCTGGCCGGGAGCAATCTACCTTAATTATAAACCCATTAGCTAACTGCCTCTTCGTAGAGAGGGGATATTTGAGAGACTAGGACATCAGGCACATTTTGAGGGCAAGTGAGGGGCCCGGGGGGGAGTGGAGGCAAGCGGGACTGGGGCACCTGGGTGGCTCAGTCGGTTAAGCGTCTGACTCTTGATTTTGGCTCAGGTCATGATCTCACGCAACTTCACGGCAGCGTCACTGGCGTTGGGGTTTTGCCCTGGAGCAGCTTCACTCATTTCCCGGAAGAACCTACTTTGTGTTTTTGTCTTCAGTGTTAACTGACTCCTGTTCCTGCCCCCCTCTGCCCAAGAGAGGGCTTCCTCCCTGGGGAGCTGACCGCAGATCCGGTAAGGGGGGTAAGGGGCCGTAGAGGATCAGAATTAAAGGTTTGCAATGAGACCATCAAGCCTCATGCGGTCAGAGTCCATCCATAAGGAAGACAGGATTTGCATCTTTCTCAAAATTCACCAGAATGGCTTGTCTGTCATCCCAGAAACTGTACATTTATCCATCGGTCCTATGTTCCTCTGCCGGACCTTTCTAAATCTTCACTCTCATCTCGGCGGGGTTTTCAAATGTGTGTGGTTCTTACTCTTTGGAAACGGATGATCCGTGTGTAGCGTCGCGTGCTGTCCTAAAACGCTTGCGCACGGAGACACTCCCCTGTCTGCGCTGGACAGTGCTCTCCGCGTCCCTTGTCAGCCCCTCGGGGACTTCATTCATTCATTGTTTACGCATGATTTGTTAGCATGTAACGAATAGTGGGACCTCTCTGGGGGTCCAAAAGTGAACCAGACATGGTGGAAGGGAGATTAAAATCTAGGGGAAGAGAGCAACGGCACACGGATAATTCCAACACAGTGTGTTTCCAGTGTATTCTCAGGACCATTAGAGGAAGTGCATTAGCGGGAAAATCTTGATTTACCTGGAAATCAGATACTATGAACGTTATTCCTGGCGTGTCATTGAAAACCTGGGCAACACTTAACCAACTCACCAGTCTCGGATTGTCTGAAAACGATCCAGCCCTCAGAGTCCGATGTGGTGGTCTTTCTCGCACCCACTTTCTATAAATTGCATCATTCACAAGCATGTTCAAGAGGAGAATATGAATGAGTTCTGTACCCAGAATGTGGTTTCACTACTGCTTCTGCAAAGGGTCAGCACCTTCAGAAGGTAAGAGCCACGTGGTTGCACAGTGACGGGAAAGCCCTTCTTGAGAAGCAGGCATTTTTAGCAGCGTGATCTAACTTCATGGCCGGGCATCTGGGACTTAAGGGGCTGCCACTAGTAACCTTCAGTGTAAGAGCATGCACGGCCCGTGGCTCATTGCCACGGCGGACTCATTGCCATCCGTGCGACGTTCAAGGTTGCTTCCGCACTTGCAGCGACCATATGCAGCATGGCTCCCACCTTCTGTTCCATTTTCGGCATTATTTTCCGGGTTTTGGTGTTGCCTTCTCCCCAGTTTTTGTATCTGACAACCTACAAAGTGTCCTCGATCTTCATGTGATGCCTCTGAGATCCAGTGATAAAGAGGGACAGGGCAAGGGGGCGCCTGGGTGGCACAGTCGGTTAAGCGTCCGACTTCAGCCAGGTCACGATCTCGCGGTCCGTGAGTTCGAGCCCCGCGTCGGGCTCTGGGCTGACGGCTCGGAGCCTGGAGCCTGTTTCCGATTCTGTGTCTCCCTCTCTCTCTGCCCCTCCCCCGTTCATGCTCTGTCTCTCTCTGTCCCAAAAATAAATTTAAAAAAAAAAAAAAAAAAAAGAGGGACAGGGCAAGAACAAGAGCGAGGGGGGTCCTGTACAAGGAGCCAAGAGATGAGGGAAATGGCAACACATTTTTGTTCATCATCAGTCGGCAGGAAAGTCCCACAAATGCTGAGAGTGGCTGCACGTGGGAGGGAAGCCTGTGGGCGGCCTTGAAGTTTCCTTCTTAGCCTTGTCTGTATTTTCCAGATTACATCCTGAAAACTACAATTTAAAACAGGAAGCTAGGCTGCAGCATGGTCGATTGTGTTAATGGACCAGTCGTCCATTCCAAGCAAGTGAGAATGCTGGGCAAACGTCGAAACAGGTCTTCTTAAAGACATTGCAAAATGAACAAGGAGCCAAGTGTTACCAAATCAGCATCTAACAGAAACTGGAAGCAAAAACATTGGGTAGAAACTAGATTCTGCAAACGGCTTTTGATTCCAGGCATGAGCAAGCGTTGCCATGTTCGACTTCGGTTTTGAAGCCAAAGGGCAGGGGAAAAAATTCGTCAAGCCCAAGGCTGACCCAGGTGGCATCTCAAAGAAGTTAGAGGATCTCAGATTAAGCTGAGTTTCCTCAGAGTGAGCAACCCTGCCCCCCAATACTTTGGGGACCACAAGGACGTCACCTCAGTGCTGAGCAGGTGGGGAGGCAAAGATCCTGAGGTGTTATAACCATATCCCTGCCCATCCTTGGATTTTTCAGCCTACCTTTGCATGGCCTGGGTTGTCGGAAAGAACTTAGGCTACGAATCTGGGCTCGGGATGTCGTGAACCAGCAGCGCCATGGTCCTCTGGCAGAAGCTAAGGCAATTCCCCTCTGGAGAAAGATGCTTTCGCTGAAATCTTTCAAAGGATACACACAAGCTGTGCTCTGAAGAAAATGAGCAGCATTACTGCAGCATAAACTGATTAATATACGTACTTTAAGGAAATAGAAGACAAGCTTTAAAATATCTGCAGAGAACAGAAAGCTATACACGTGACCTAGCAGCTCTGAGAAAAGAAATAGAACTTTTGAGAATACACTAATCATAATTAAAAATTATACGGGCAGGTCAGGCAGATTTGATGGAGCCGAGCAAAGAACCCATGAACTAGTAGATAAACCAGAAAGAGTGATCCAGAATGTGGTACAAAGAGACAAAGAAATGGAAAATGTGGACAGTAGTTAAGAGACCTGAAACAAGGACCGGGAAAGGGGTGGCATGTGTTTAACTGGAGCTCCAGGACAAGAGGAGCGAGAACAGACAGCATCCTCTGAAGAGAAAATGAGAGAGAAATTCCTGGACACAATAAAGCCTCTGTCCCCAGCTTCAGGAAGACTACCGAACCCCAGGCAAGAGAAATAAAGAATTAATATCTAAATATATCTTAGCGAAACTGCAGGATAATAAGGATGAAGATAAGATCATAAAAGCAGGTAGGGGGGAAGAAACTTTCCAGAAAGATCTTTGGAAAATCTCTAAGTCTTTAGAAACTAAATAGCACACTTCTAAGTAACCCAGGGGTCTAAGAAGAGATCAGAAGAGAAATTAGGCAGTATCTTGAACTGAATGGAAGTCAAACCATAACACATTACAACACGTCAGGTGCATTTGTAAGATGCACCTGAACCGTCATCAAAAGGAGACCAAGAACTCTTAAAGATTTCAAATAAATGGATTAAATTAGAAAAAAAGGAGAAAAGGTCCCCAAATACTTGGAAATTCAGCAGCACATTTTAACCCCAGAGAGGAGAGAATTTTGCTTTCAGCCTCGATGGAGCAAGGAGACTGGGTCTACCCCTTCCCTTCAGGCTTCTAGAAAACCGGACAAATGTACAAAGCAACGGGTTGATTTCACTCTCTCCCCTTTCTCTCCTAACCCCTTCCTCTTTTCATCCATCCCTCCTTATTCCTTGCTTCACTTCACAAAGCATTTGAGGAACATCTGTGTTTCTCTGTCTTGTTAGAACCAAACTTCCTAGAAGCTGGTGGGCGTGACTTCTGTTTTGTATCTCCTATTCTGGTACAATGTTCACGCGCTGCAGTCCAGTTAATGTTGTTACATGAAATGATTGTCAGCCAGCTCTATTTCATGCCGTCATTTCACAGCACACAGAATCTCTTAAGTTGGCATTTTGCGAAATTTTTCTAAGTTTTTTTGTTATTTCACTTGATTCTCCCAAGAATTTTGTGTAGTAAGTGGGCTATTTTAATATTCTCATTTTTTTTCCAGATGGGAAACATGCAAAGAACCACAACATCCATACCGCACTTGGGAGAGCTTTCCAACTACACTGATTATTTGGAACGAGGGTAATGAGGTCGAGCCATTGTTAATCAGTTTTCTCTTCTGTGTTTCAACTTGAAGACAGCAGAGGGCGCCTGTCCACACAAAAGATACACTCTAGCCATAAACGTTATATTAGATGTAAGATAACCCATTAAACTTTCAAAAGTATGATTTCACTAAAATAGGACTATGTAGTTAATCTTGTCACCATTTTAGGATTCTGATCTCATTTAAAATGTTCTAGCCTCTCTGTGTCTGGGTAATGAGAATTTCAACCTCACGTAAATCACCATGACAAATATCGTCCAAGCACCTTCCAACTTGGCTTCAGGATTCTTTCGGATAATAAAAGCATTAAGCCCCACATCGACCAGACCCTTCTAAATCTTAAAAAGGAATATGCTCTCCCTTTCTCAGCCTTCAAGAGGGGAACACTGTAATGAATTTCCTACAGATGCGCTGGGACTCAAGGGTCATTTGGCTTCAAGTGCATTGCCTCGAGGTCACCCGATATTCTTAGAAAAGTACAAAAGGATTAGGTATGTTCTTAAAGTCATATTGCACTAGAAGGAAAGTGGGGGCAGTAGTAAGGACTTGGCCCTTTGTAGCTCATTGTTGGCGGTGATTATGTCTGGAGGCTCAGGAGCCAGCTCACTGTGAGATGCTGTAGCTCTTTTTCGGATATACTTCTGTTTTTTCCCCCTTTTATCACACATGGTCTCACATGTCCATGTGCCGGGACACATGGTATTTTGCCAAATGCTTGCTTTTGTCATTAATTTGCTCTATTTCCTTGATCGCAAGCCCAAAAGATGACATTTCCTTTTCTCTAAATTTATTTATTTTGAGGTGGGGAGGGGAAGAGAGAGAGAGAGAGAGAGAGAGAGAGAGGGAGAGAGAGAGAGAGAGAGAGAGAATCCCACGCAGGCTCTGAGCTGTCAGCACAGAGCCAGACATGGGGCTGGAACTCATGAACCCTGAGAGCATGACCTGAGCAGAAATCGAGTCAGATGCTTAATGGACTGAGCCACGTAGGAGCCCCAAAGATGGCATTTTCTAAGTAATGTTAAGAATTTTCATTGAACCCTGTCCAAGCCATAGTATTCCATGCCCTACAAATAAATTTCCCATTTATACGGGTATTTCAGTCCAATCCTAGAGCACAATTTCCTAGCAGGCAGTTTCAGTTTCTCAGTTTCTCAGTTTCTTGCTGAGCTGACTGCTCTTGGAGGGGGATCATCAGCTCTCCCCTACGGCTGAAGCAGCAAGTCCTCTATCGCGGGACATCTGAGGAAACTCGGTGGACAGCGGATGGCAGGACGTGTTTCCTCGTTTAGCACGAGATCCTCAGCACCTAACCCCGTGCGGGAGGAGGGACTGTCTTCCCTGGAAATCCTTGCAAATGTATGAACATTTGCCTGGGGACGGAAGTCGAAGCAATAATTAAACCCGCAAAAGGGTCCGAGGTTAGGAGCAAAATGTGGCTCCCGTCCCGAGTCACCCAACCGGGTCACTCTGCGAGGCTAAGTAATTTGGCCGCATCCAGTAAACACTCGCAGCCCAGGCCAGCTGGCTCGGCGGGGCCCCAGGGGGAGGGCAGGCGGGGCCTCTCACGGCCGGGCCGGCAGCTTCCCACCCACGCGCCCCCCAGCCCGAGGGCGCCCAGCCTGTCCCCAGAGCCCCAGCGCCCGGGCTCCGGGAGTTTCGGCCGCCGGCCGGAAGCGCGCGCGTAGCGCGCCGGAAGTGACGTTTCCCCGCGCCCGCCCCCGCGAGCGCGTATTTCCGGTGCGCCGCGCCGCGCCGCGCTCTGCTTCGCTGCCCGCCCCTCCACCGGGAGTCCTGGTTCCACCTCGGGCCGGCGCGATGGGCAAGAAGGGCAAGAAGGAGAAGAAGGGCCGCGGGGCGGAGAAGACGGCCGCCAAGATGGAGAAGAAGGTGTCCAAGCGCTCGCGGAAGGAGGAGGTGAGCGGGGCCGGCGGCCAGGCCCGGCGCCTCCTCCACGCGAGCCACCCGCCCCCTCCGTGCGCGCTGCTGGGGTCCCGGGCCCCGTCGGGCTTCCCTCGGCCGGGAGGCGAGGGGACCGGGCGAGGGCCTCCACTTCTGAGCCTTGCCCTGCTTCCTTAAAAGTAGGGTGCATGCCCCTCACGGCCGCCCGGAGCCGTGAGCGTCAGTGGGAGCAAGTGCAACTGTGGGGATTCCAGAACGGTTGTTGGCAACAGTGCTGCCTTTTCTCTCCCGCTCTCTACTTCTCTCTCTCTCTCTAGCTCTCTCCTTTCCTTCTCTCTCCCTCTGGCCTCTCGCTGTATCTCCCTCTGTCTCCGCGCCGCCGGGTCTGCGAATGGATCAGTACTGAACTTAGCGTTGAGTATTTTGAGTGTTCTGCTTTCCGTCGGCGGTTGCACATGGACTTCCCGACCTGGGTGATCTACGGTGGTTAGTCACAGTTTGCCGTGTGCCAGGTGCTCTGCTGCCTGGGCTCCGGTCCTCCCAACCGAGTGAGGCAGGCAGCTTTGGCATGCCCACCTGACAGTTAGGAAATCAGCAGCTAACAAGTTACAGAGCTGGGAAGCGGCGCGGGGCTGTAATCCGACCAGATGTTCCCATTCCCGGGCTCTTAACCACGTTGCCCTTTTTCTTCCCGAGCCATTTACGTCTCTGCTCTCTCCTCTGTCAGACAGTGGGATTGGGCTTTGATGCTCTCAGGCTCTTCACCGGTTAAGTCCTAGGGCCTTGCATCCACAGGTCTGGGTCTGAATCTCATCTCTGCCACAACGAGCCGGAAGACCTCAGAGGAGCATGGCCTGCCTGCGCAGCGTCTGTGCCTCAGTTTCTCGCGCGTGAAGTAGGGCTAGTGGCCGCGTGTGCCTGGGTAGGGTTGTGCACAGAAAGACCGTTAGTTTTGGGGGAATCTTTAGACCGGTGCTTGGCACATAGTGGGCACTCGGTAACTGTTAACAGGTGTTCACTCGTCGTCACACTTCTCTGCAGTGCCCAGTACTTAGATGGCGGTAGCAGCGGCTCCCCCGTGCAGAGAACCTGTCGGGTCTGGGGCCTGGGACTCTGCATGTTGCCTCCACTCATCCTCACAACAGACCTTCAGGATCACTGGTCATCTGATTAGGTCAGGCCCACAGAGGATAACCTCCCTTTCTTAAAGCCAGCTGTGTCATATAACGTAACCTGATGAGAGTGCGTCCCGTCCTTTCCTGGCGGGGGGCTGAGGGGGGATCTTGGGGACAGCTTGGAATTCTGCCTGCCACAGAACTCGTGTCTCACATACCCGGTGGACAACTCCACTTGGGGGTCACGCAGATTCCTCCGCCTTCCACGCTGTCGGTATTGAAGCCCTTCTGCCTCCATGGAAGATAATTTCTCAGGTGAATGACATTGGACCAGGAGCCCTGAAGTGATTGTGACTCCCAACACTCCCTTCTCCACCCAGGTCTCTGTAAAGTTCCGGGAGGTCAGTTGTCTTGCGTAGCTAACACAGCGGTTTTGCGTTAGGGTTGTAGCTTTAGGCCACTGCTCACATGAAGTGGCAGGATAGTGGGTGTTTTCGTGGGCTGCGTGAGGGTGAGAATTGGTAGAACCCCTCTGAATCCTAATTTGTCCTCGTGGAGAAAATTGGAAGGTGCCACGTGCAGTTACACACCGGAAGGCTTGCCTTCGTGCAGCTGCACGAAGACGGGTACAAACGTGGAGCTAGGAGTATTGTTTGTGAAGACAGAACGTTGGGATTGGCCCAGGCGTTGAGCAGCACGGAGGGTAGAGAAGCCGGACGGAGTCGGAGCTCTGCCACGGCGGAAGTGAAGGGATTCAGCATATCAGGCTGTGGCAGTGTTGAGCAGAACGGCAGTTTGCAAGAGAATACACAGTACGACATCAGTGGCGTGGAGGAATAACATGGGTCACTTAGGGAGATGTTTGTGTGGTGAAAGTATAAAGAAGGGCTCGATAGTAAGGCGCCCTCTGTTCCAGGTAGTGGCCGCTTCCTGGGGGCCCAGGGGTGCACGGTGGGGAGGCGGAGGGCTGCGGGTGGCTGTTCAGGCCAAGGACTGTGGCGTTCTGACGAAAGGAGCTGAGAGAAAGCCCTTGGAGCTTAGAGTGAGGAGGTGGGGTGGGAAATGAAATGGGCAGAATGGTCTGGAAGTGTGGGTTTGTTTTTTTTTTAATTTTTCTTTTTCGTTAATGCTTATTCACTTTTTGAGAGAGAGAGAGACAGAGTGTGAGCAGGGCAGGGGGCAGAGAGAGAGGGAGACACAGAATCGGAAGCAGGCTCCAGGCTCCGAGCTGTGAGCACAGAGCCTGATGTGGGATTCGAACCCACGAACCGTGAGATCATGACCCGAGCTGAAGTCGGACGCTTAACCGACTGAGTCACCCACACGCCCCTGGAAGTGTGTTTAAGTACAGGAAGGACATCTGCCTACGTTGCGGGATGAGGGCTGTGGGATGGGGAGGGAGAGAAGCAGGGAAGGAGGCGGGGACACATCTCAGATCCCAGCACAAGCAAGGTGAGGACAGTGAGCTTTCAAGAAGAGACGAGGACAGAAGGTAACTTTCCCCTGACACACTGGGGGTGTGCGATCACTAGTGAATGCAGGGATGCAGACTCTGGACTGGGAGGAGGGAGACCAGGTTCCAGGGCCGCCCAGCTGTGCAGGTCAGTTGGCACCTTGACTTCTAAGTCTGTTTCTGCAGTTGTGAAAATAAACCCAGATTGGCTGCAGGTGATAGTTGCAGAACCCCTGCGTGCAGGCGCCGTTCTGCACAGACTGACTGGTCTTACTTGGAGCTTATCTTTTATTATTTTGGTGGAAAGGAGGAGGAAACAAATAACTGAGCGAGGGAAGTCTCAGAGCCTGCTGTGCAGACAGTGGAGCGTGCTGGCCGGCGGCCCCGGCCTGGCTTTCTGAGAAGCGGTGGAAAGTGCTGGCAGGAAGTCAGGGCCGGCTTGTCTGAATGGAGGGGAGGGCCCTCTGTGCGGAGTGTGAGGGTGTGAGGTGGGGTGCTGTGTGCAGCGTGCGTGCATCTAAGTATACTTGCGAGAAAACTGCCTCTAAGGTCGAGCTCTGAGTACTTTTGCAAATGTCAGATTCTCTGTCTTTAAAATGGGAGGAACACATTCATATTCTCAGATGTGACTGGCCCCTGGTCAGGTCAGACAGTGGGAAAGGTGACCCAGGCCTGACGGGCGCCTGGGGGGCTCAGTCGGTTGAGCATCCGACTCTTGATTTAGGCTCAGGTCATGATCTCACAGCTGTGAGATGGAGCCCTGTGTGTCTCCCTCTCTGCCCCTCCCTCTCCCTCCCTCCCTCCCTCCCTCTCTCCCTCTCTCTCTCCCTCCCTCCCTCCCTCCCCCCCCCCCCCCCCCCCCGCCTCTCTCTCCCTGTCTCTCTCTCAAAATAAATAAGCATTAAAAAGAGTTTAAGAGCATGTCTCAGGTGTGACTGCTTATCTGCCTTTAGGAAGACCTGGAAGCTCTCCTCGCGCACTTCCAGGCACTGGACGCCACAAAGACTCAGGTCGTGGAGACACCGTGCCCCCCGCCTTCTCCGAGGTAAGTGAGCCAGGGCTCTTCGTTCTGGCTTCTGACGGTTTGCGTACGTCGGACAAGCACTTTAAGTTGGCGCCATGTTGGGGTGCCAGGGTGGCTCAGTCTGCTAAGCGTCCGACTTCGGCTCGGGTTGTGATCTCACGGTTTGTGAGTTCGAGCCCCGCGTCGGGCTCTGTGCTGTCCTCGTGGAGTCCACCTAGGATCCTCTGTCTCCCTCTCTGCCCCTCCCCAGCTTGCGCCCTCTCAAAAATAAACATTTAAGAAAATAAGCAAAGTGGCTCCGTGTTGTCATGAATAACCAGGCACGTGGGACGTTTTCATCATGAAAACCCACTCCCGTTCCAGATAAGCTCCCACACAACGGTTTTTGACTTTTCTTCTGAAGAACGGGACTGAGGCTCTTCTGCCCGGTTGTCACAAGCAACATGGAAGCGGGGCCCCCAGCTCACCTGCTCGGTGGGACCGTGCCGTTTGAGAGCTGTCCAGCTGGTCGCGGCTCATGGACTAGAGTGTCACCCCAGTGAGCTCTCTGGTTCTTAAAATGTTTCAAAGCTGTGTGTCACAGGCACAGACCTCCAAATTCATCTTCTGTTGCTGTTTGTTCCTGACGGCAAGTGGGACTTTCGGACGTCAATGTGTGTACGCCATTTTGAAAGAATTTGTGAATTACGTGACGGACTCCGGTCTCGTAGGGTTTCAGGTACCTCTCGGATGAGCCGGGATGAGGAGGCTTTGGTTTTCCTCTGACTTCTTCCTCTTCTGTGCCAATCCCTGTCCCCTCGGCGTCCGAATTCGGGTTGTGTTATGATTTGATTTAGGGTTCCGCTCGCTGCCGACAGAGTAGGGGGAAGACATTGCCTGCGTTGAACTGGGAACCGGGAAAGGCCAGGTGACCCTAGAAAAGGTCCCGCCTTCTTCAGAGAAGGGGAGAGATGCGTTAACTTCACAAGCACCCGAGACTGGTTGAGAAATGATTTGCTCACTTTCCATCAGGATCAAAACTACCCTTCCTCGCGCCGTGGTTGCAACTGAGATGAGTTTTACCAGGGCTGTCGTCGGCCTGAGAGTGGAGGCCTGGGGGCCAGCTCTTCCAGAAGGGAGGCGCAGGTGACGGCTCTGACGCTCAGACCCCACCTGCCTGGGACACGGGGTGTAGTCCTCGGCTCCTCCGAGGTCGGGGGACGGCGCGCCTGGCCCCGAGCAGAACGGCGTGACGCAGACGGCTACCCAGCAGCCCCCGGGGTTGCGGGTTGTTCCTGTCTTCGCGTGAGAAACGACGTTAGGAGTCCGGCTTGCTTTCCCGCGTATTGGCACATTCCCATTGAGGCCAGCACGTTCCACGTGTGGTAGACGTGCGTTTTCCTTTGAATCGTTAAAGCAGAGGAGTCCTGGGAGTCCAAGGCTTCGTATGCACAGCACCCAGGGGGAAGCCACTTTGAACGTGGATGGATTTTTCGTCCCCCTTTTGCTGACATTTTCAAACTTTTCCTCAAGTGATGTCGTCCCAAGAGCCAGGCTTAATGTTAGGATATAATTTGGAAGGTTAGTGCTTCCCTGGTCCGCTGGGAACACTTTCTGGCAGAAGGGAGTGGTGCTTGGAGCTGAGATAGGAGGTCTTCCGGTCGGCCACCCCAGCGGCTTGTCACCTCCTCCTTCTCCATCGTGTTCTGGGAAACACCGTGCAAACTACAGAGTTTCGTGAGCGCGTGTGCCCGCAGGTGTTGGCTGTGCTGTAGTTTAAGGGGGAAGGAAGGGCCATACACTCCTTTCCCTCAGAGCCGCAGGGCTCCGGATGCAGGCCCCAGGAGGCGGACGCGGCGCGGGGCGTGCGCCAGCGACCCTGTGACACTCCGGGCCTGCCCTGGGTGCTCTTTCCTGGGGGTGCTTGTTACTCTTCCACAGGGAAAATTTTTTAAGTTTGAGAGAGAGAGTGTGAGAGCGAGAACCTCAAGCAGGCTCCGTGCTGTCGGCGCAGAGCCTGCCTCGGGCCTCGGTCGCACAAAGCGTGAGATCACGACCTGAGCCAAGCTCGAGAATCGGACGCTCAGCCACTGAGCCCCCCGGGCGCCCCCACCACAGAAAAGCGTAGTAGGTTAAGTGAAGGAAAGATTCTGCTTTAAAGAGCTTCGGGAACAACTGGTTTCCTTTTGAGACTAAAAAAAATCGTAGTGAAAGATATCTAACGTGAAAGTTTCCATTTCCACCATTTTTAGCTCTACAGCTCACCGGGGTGACTTCCGTTCACGGTGCTGTGCAATAATCCATTTCCGGAAATTTCCATCACCCGCCATGGGAGCACTGGACCTATTAGCAGTCACTCCCGTCCCCCTCCTCTCTGCCCATGGTGGCCTCCACTTTCTGGTTTTTTGGTTTGCCTGTTCTGGATGTTTCATACAAGTGCAATCGGTCTGTCCCTGTGTGTCTGGCTTCTCTCGCTCACTTAGCACAACGCCCTCGAGGCCCACCCACGCTGTAGCGGGAATCTGAGCTGCTTTCCTTTCGGAGAGCAGTAGCGTTCGATTACGTGGAGGCACAGCATTGTGTGTGTCCGGTCAGCTCGTGACAGACTCTGCCATTGTTCACGCCTCTTGGCTGTCGTGAGTGATCCTGTATGGACGTCGCCATACAGGGGTCTGGGTGAGCCTGTTCTCGGTCTTCCTGGGCACATACCAAGGGGCGGAGCTGCTGGGTCCTGTGGTGATTTTGTGTTTAATTGTGAGGCCGTTTGCCACAGCAGTAGCACTGTCTTAACACTGGCTTCTTTCCTGCAAACTTTCTCAGCGTCTGAAATGTTTTGTGGACAGTAAATCCCCGAGGGAAGATAGAGTTGCCTCATTTCTCCAACTTAGTTGACCTCGAAACCTTTGTTTTCCTTGATGAACTCCTTCGGAATTAGGTTGCAGTACGCGCCCTGGGGACCCCGCTCGTGGGGATTTTGGGAGAAGTATTTTCCGCTGATGGTTCGTCCTGTCCTCTCACCCCCATCGCTGTCCTTCATTACTTCCTACTGAGATGGTCTGGGGTGTTTACAGATTCCTTTCCGCTGCTCCTTTGTCTTCAGGTGTAATATAAGCACAAAGCTACTGACATTTTAAATTTTTTTAATGTTTTAATTTGTTTTTGAGACAGAGACAGAGCTAACAGGGCAGGGGCAGAGAGAGAGGGTGAGAGAGAATCCCAAGCAGGCTCCACACTGTCAGCACAGAGCCCGTTGTGAGTCTCAAACTCAAAAGCTGTGAGGTCATGAGCTGAGCCGAAATCAAGAGTTGGACGTCTAATGGACTGAGCCATCTGGGCGCCCCTCATTTGTATTTTTTTAGGTGGAAGGAGATACTGTATTGAAATGCTCAAACACTGGACTTTTTAGAACGGCTTTGATTGTGATTCAAGGGCATAGACCCTTAAAGTGTAGGTCTGCTCTGGAAATTTTGGGCACTGAGGCGGGAGCTCCTAGACTTCTCACTGCCTGATGGTCTTTAGCCAAGTGCTACGTGAGTCACACAGGTCCAGGGCTGTCCTGGGAGACTGGTGTCGTGGCTGTGAAGTGGCATTTAAGGGTTGGGGCCTTAGCTTCCATTCAGAGTGCCGGGCTTCTCTTCTACGGGAGTTCGGGGAGGCGATAAAGGCCTCTGATGGGAAGGGAGGCGGGCTCTCAGCGGGGCTCCGCGTGGCCGGATTGCACGCTGACCGGCCTCTGCTTCTGTCTCGTTAGGTTGCACGCCTCCTTGTCTGCGCATCCTGACAAAGATGAATTAATCCTTTTCGGAGGTGAATATTTCAATGGCCAAAAAGTAAAGTATATATTTTTTTCTTTTCCCCTCAAATTTCCACGGGTCTCATTTTGAGCAAAATTAATTTAAAGCAGCGATATCAAACACGCCCCGGTCCCGCCTCATAAGCTTACAGGGCTGGCACGTGACCTTGTCCTGGACCAGCCACCAGGACCCTCTAGTGACCTCTAGGGTCACTCCTCGTATTGCCTGCTTGAGCTAGACAGGCACCCTGCTCACTCGGGCTGACGTTCGTGCCTGTGAGGCGTTTCCAGGGTTGTTTCCTACCCCTACCAGTGGGGTAGGAAAGTGCTCGTAAATTGTACAGCTAATTTTCATTTCTGAGCGGGCCAAAAGGACCTGTATTTCAGAGTTGAGTATAAACAGTTAGAAAAGCAGGAGTTCCCCTTCCCTGTGCTGAGGACCCCTGTGAGTCTGACTTAACCTGTTCATCTTCCACTCTGAATTTTCATGCATTTTAAAAACCAGGCTTGACTTGAAGAGAGAGACAACTTGGGAGCAGCAAGGGATCTTGGTATCTTAGGCCCTAGTAGGCATGGTGGGAAGTCTTTTTCTTTGTCATTATCCCAAAGGCTCCCAGGGGACCAGTCCCAGGCCTCCTGCATCGGTGTGATTTGCATGGCTTTACGAAACCCGTTTCCCGGGGACAGCTAGTGATCGAGATCTCATGTTCCACCTACCGTCGCTTGTGTCGAGGCATCCTTCGTGATACTAAATCCCTCTTCTTTTTCGCAGACATCTGTGTATAATGAACTCTACACCTACAGTATCAGGAAGGACGCCTGGACCAAAGTGGAGATCCCCAATCCACCCCCGAGGCGCTGTGCTCACCAGGTATGTCGGCATCGACCGTCAGCCCTCCCTCCTTCCCTGGGAGGGCCCTGTTATGTGCTTGGAGAGTTTGTAAGTGACAGGCTGCCCGGCACGGAGAGGCCGGGACCTGCACAGGGTCCTCTCTGGCCGTTCATAATTTGGACTCGTGCCTGAGCTGCTTCCCTCACGATACGGGGCTGGACGCCTTCTGCAGGCGGCCTGAAGGTCGTGTGAAGAAATCCAGGCAAAGGTGCCTAGTGCCGTGCTTGGCGTGTAGCGGCCACTTGGCGAAACGCTCCTCCGTTCGAGCGAGGGGCTCCCGTGGGCCCAGGTCCTGGTGGCAAGAGAGAGGGATTCCTCGGGAGAAGCGGAATGTTCAGGTGGTTGTTGGGGGACCGGATGGGTCGTAGCCAGAGGCAGCTAAGGCTAATGAAGTCAGCGTGCTGTTGGCTAGTTTCTGCTCACCCTAGGGGGCCTCCAGGTGCTGTGACTCCACAGGGACAGACTCTCGGTCTTGCTCGTTATCATAGCCCCGTGCTCTGAGCAGCGTCAGGGCACAAAAAATAATTTGGGCGACACCTTTCCGGCGTGGAGAAGGATGCTTGTGTGTGTCTGCCGTGGTGAGAGTAAACCCCGTGCACGGGACGTGGGGGTCCCTTCTCTGGTTCTTGGCTCACAGGGAGCCTGCTGACCTGGGATTGAGTCGGGAGGAGGGCCTGCCTGCTGGGACTGCATGATCGTCTCGTGCACGTAGAGACTTGAGGGCGTTTGGACTGGTGTGTCTTGTGGAAAGAAAAATGTACTTGGAGGGTTAACGGTCAGATCTCAGTAAGCTTGGGTTTTAGTATGTAACGGAGCTTGAGGAGTTTGATGCGTTCGCTGGAGTCGCCCCAGTTCCTGAGAATGCGCCAGGCCTCCAGGCCGCAGAGGAGTCCTGTCCTGTCCTGGCCGTGGTCTCCCCAAGCCCCCAGCCCTCCCAGTTGGCTCATCGGATTCCTGCACCCCAAGAGCGCTCACGTTCTGATGGAGCAGTCCCACGCGTGCCATGTCACGTGATGTGGGCTCGGGCTTCTTTGGAGTGTCTTTTTTTTTTTTTTAATTTATTTTATTTTTATTTTTTAATTTTTGTTTATATTTTTTTAACGTTTATTTTTGAGACAGAGAGAGCATGAGCAGGGGAGGGGCAGAGAGAGAGGGAGACACAGAATCTGAAACAGGCTCCAGGCTCTGAACTGAGCCACCCAGGTGCCCCTAGGGAGTTTATTTTCTTATCCATTTTAATCACAGTTACTAACTATGTCCTTGAAGAATTAGGGTCGCGAAAGTCTTTGAGACGTTTAAATTCAGTTATCTTGCCAGGGTGCTCAGCAGGTTCTGATTCGTATGCCTTCCTTAGGAGGGATTAATAATATCCTTGTAGTTAAGGTTAGTTTGCTGTTTTCTCTGAATTTCACAATGAATCAGCAACGGGAAACGGAAAATTGGTTGTAAGGTCTTTTGCCTAAAGTTCCTTATAGTCCAAATTCTACTACATTAAATTCTGAGACATAGAACTTTCCTTCTGGAGCACCTGGGTGGCTTAGTTGGTTGAGCATCTGACTCTTGATTTCGGCTCAGGTCATGCTCCCAGGGTCGTGGGATCAAGCCCTGTGTGGGGCTCCGTGCGGGTGTGGAGCCTGCTTGAGATTCTCCCTCCCCTGTCTCCTCCTCTTCCCCTCTCCCCCTCTCTGACACCCTCCCCTCTCCTCTCTCTCCTACCCTCCCTGTCTGCCACCCTCTCCCTCTCCCCCTCTTTCCCACCCTCGTCTCCCCCTCTCCCCTTCTCTCTCACCCTTTCTCCCTCCCTCTCCCCCTCTCTGCCCCCTCTCCCCCTCTTTCCCACCCTTGCCTCCCCTCTCCCCTCCTCCCACCCTCTCTCTCCCTCCCTCTTTCCCCTGCTCATGCCCTCTTTCTCAAATTAAAAAAACAACAAAAAACCCAAAACTTTTTACAGACTAATTTAACATGTTGGAAGTCACATTTTTTTATCTTCTCTTTAACTGGGACTAAGAGAGTAGAAACGGAAGCTTATACTTACACCTTTCTTTTCTCCTAGATTCTGGAGTTTTGGGGGGTGAGGTTTATTTTAGTGTGTAATTGGAGAGTTTAAATGGCTTTTCTAAGAGAATGCAGCCCAGTGAGGGAGAGGGAAGGGCTGTGGCGCCTGCTGAACGCGTGGCCGGATGTGTGCGGGCTTCAGCTGCTCCGTTTCCCCGGAGAGAGAAGGGAGCGTCCACACCCCTCCGCCTGGACCCTTGAGGATGCCGCCACCCGCGGGAGTGCGCCGTGGAGAAGTGGGGGAGGGTGACGAGGACGCGGCAGTCGTGACATCGTGTCTCCTTGATGGTTTCTCCCGAAGTAGTAACTAAGTCAAATGCATGTGAGACCAAAGGCATTCTCTCCTAAAACAGAGAACGGCTTGTGGTTGGATACACGTCACCCGTGTTCTCACCGGCCTGGTGCGTTAACGAGCAGGAGTGGGCTACGGAGAACGGTTGGTCTATAGAAAATGCCCCCGCAATATCCGCGATGGTCCATGTGAGCTGCAGAAAGCGTTAGCCTCCATCTAAATAATGGCTGCACTCCGGCCCGTCTGAGCAGGCGTGCAGGGGTCCTGGACTGCTCCCCCAGGAAATACGAGGCGTCTTTTACGCTCCAGGCACCCTCTGGGGCTCGGATATGGCGACCAAAGAGACAAATTTGCTTCTCCCGAAGATGTCCCGTGGTTTGTGTCTTCTCTGGTCCTGATGGCATCGTGCGCTTTTAGGACTTGGCTTTCACGAAGCTGAAGCATGACGCTGGTGTCCGGTCCATTTCGAGTCTGTTAGTTTGGATTCCGATGGGCTTTTTTTTTTTTTTTTTTTTTTTTTTTGGCATTTAGAGGGAGACCGGGGAAACATGACTTTGTTCCAGTTAATGCAACAACAAAGAGACCCAAGTGCCTGGGAAGCACACGGCCTTGTGGGACAGGTCAGAAAGTGGTGCTGTCGTGCCTCGTCCGCGCGGTCACCGGGCGGGGCTTTGTCTTCGTGAGGTGCGGTTGTCCGTTTCAACGGTTATTCAAAGCCACTGTGTGTACGTGTGTGTGAATATATATACACTTAGAGTTGTTGTATTATGGAAACTGGTCTGGATCGCCCGGCAGAAGAACCAAGTGGCACTCGGAGATCTTGGAAGGACGGAGGTTTATTTTACACCGGTGGGCTCGGAGAAGAGATGATTGTCCAGAGATCTGAGCACTGAATGCAGGCGGGAAGGGTAGTTTATAGCATCCTCTTCCGCATTCGTGACGGCTTTTGCACACGTGCGGCAAACGGGGCAGGAAGAACCCAGAAGAGGAGTCTCTCTAAGCTGGGAATTAGAGCTTTGGTCCCATCGGCCATCTTATGCTGCAGAACTTTACTTATTTTCCCAGCAGTAGTATTTTGGTGCCTGAGGCAAGCAGGGTGGGAACAAGAATCTGGAAGGGCCGTCTTCAGGCAGGGACTGAAATTCCCTTATCAGTCCTGCTGGCCATCATACAACAGATTTTTCCCTAACAGTTTGAACTTTATTGCTCTATATCCCAGATACAAAAATAATCACTCAGGGGGGCGCCTGTGTGGTTCTGCTGGTTAAGTGGCCGACGTGGGCCCAGGTCCTGATCTCACGGTACATGAGTTCGAGCCCCGTGTCGGGCTCTGTGCTGACAGAGCCTAGAGCCTGCTTCGGAATCTGTGTCTCCCTCTCTCTCTGCCCTCCCCCCCACTCATGCTGTCTCTTTCTCAAAAATAAGTAAACATTAAAAAACAAAAAATTTTGGGGGGGGGGGGCGCCTGGGTGGCTCAGTCGGTTAAGTATCTGACTTCGGCTCAGGTTGTGATCTCACAGTTCGTGGGTTCGAGCCCTGCATCGGGCTCTGTGCTGACAGCTCGGAGCCTAGAGTCTGCTTCCGGCCTCCATGCCGGTGACCTCGCTCCCCTGTCCAGTCCAGCCAGGCCTCTCTTGTGAGCTGTCAGGTAGTCGAGCTCCTGCCTTGATGTCTTCTCCAGGAAGAGTCCTTACCTTAAGATACCTATCATAGGAAGTAATTTCGTTCGTGCTTAGACTTTTGAAAAAGTAAATTTTGGGGGCACCTGGAGGGTTCAGTCGGTTGAGCGTCCGACTTCGGCTCAGGTCATGATCTCAATGGTTCGTGAGTCCCAGCCCTACATCGGGTTCACTGCTGTCAAAGCGCAGTCTACTTTGGATCCTCTGTCCCCCTCTCTCTGCCTCTCCCCTGCTTATGCGTGCTCACTCTCTCAAAAATAAACATTTGAATTAAAAAAAAGAAAAAAGAGAAAGGTAAACTCTCTGAGACCTCTTTATTGGGCCTGAACCTATTATTTTTATGTAATGTTTTCAGGGGAGTGTGCATTTTGCAGGTATCTTGTAGAAAATACTTTTCTTTTTCCTTACGCTGCAGGACATCTTAGAGCTACTGTGTGTTTATTCTGAGATCAGTGACCTTGATAAAAATACATTTTTGGAGGAAATTTAGTATGGGTCAGTAACCTGGCCTAGATCCCTTCCTTACTGCATTCCCTTCCATTCACTTAACAGCTACAAAATAGAATCCGAAACAGACTCCAGGCTCCGAGCTGTCAGCACAGAGCCCGACGCGGGGCTCTAACCCACCAACCGCGAGATCATGACCCAAGCCAAAGTCGGTTGCCTAACCGACTAAGCCATCCAGGGGACCCGAAGCAACTAGACTTTTTTTTTGCAACTAGACTTCTAAAACCTACCTTATCGAAGCTGTGTTTTTCTAGTGGCGTGTGACTTCCTTGGCTGTGCGTTTTGACACATGCCTGCAAACTAGCTTCCACAGACACGACTGGTAAGATGCTGTCCTTTACGCACCGTCAGTAATGCTGCACAACAGCGCCTCCGGATGTGCAGTCCATGTGCTGCTTTTGCAGAAGGGGAAAAGATGAATTTATTTTACCCTAAATTCCATTTTCTTCATCTTCAGGGGTGGCAAGCAACGGGAGATTTTTTTAATTCTGTATTTTCTTAAGAACCTAAAAAAAGGAGTTTAGTAGGAAGTGCAGATGTGATTTATCATAATTTATCTTTAACTGATAGATTTTAAAGGCTTCTCTCCGGGATACTGGTTTGTGTTGCTGTGGATCCGAGGTGCTGAGCCCTGGGTACAGAGCCCCGGGTGGTATCTGACATTGCCCTGAGCAGTGCACTTGTGACTTGCCCTTTGCTTGATTTCTTTGACTTGAATTTCCTAATTTTATTGAATGACTGGGCTTGTGTTTGGTGGTTAAAGTGCCTTCCGATCTTTAAAAGATGGCCCTGGTTTGAAGTTGGTAGGAAAGTAATTTGCCTAGTGCTTCTCATTTAGCAGTTTTGAAATCATTCTTGTATTTGTTTATTTTATTTTTATTTTTTTTTAATTTTTTTTTTTTAATTTTTTTTTTTTTTTTTGACGTTTATTTATTTTTGAGACAGAGAGAGACAGAGCATGAACGGGGGAGGGTCAGAGAGAGGGAGACACAGAATCTGAAACAGGCTCCAGGCTCTGAGCGGTCAGCACAGAGCCCGACGCGGGGCTCGAACTCACGGACCGCGAGATCATGCCCTGAGCTGAAGTCGGCCGCTTAACCGACTGAGCCACCCAGGTGCCCCTGTTTATTTTTTTTGAGAGAGAGAGAAAAGAAGGAGCTCGTGTGCACAAGTGGAGGAGGGGCGCACAGGATCCGAAGCAGGTTCTGCTCTGACAGCAGAGAGCCCGACACGGGGCACGATTCCATGAACTTTGAGATCGTGACCTGAGCCAAAGTCAGATGCTCAACTGACGGAGCCACCCAGGCGCCCCTTGAAGTCATTCTTAAAAGAAGGTAGAAAAAGTTCTTGGTGACCCAGAAATCTCAACACGAGATCCCATACAGGAGTTGTGTTTAGTTCAAGTAGATCTGTATCGTCTTTCCTGTTTTCTTGACGTTGGGTTCATTGATTTTCTTTTTTTCTCAATTTATACATTGTCTAAACGTACATTTTTTTCCTTTTTTAAAATGTTTATTTCGAGAGAGAGAGAGAGAGAGAGAGAGCGCGCGCGCGCGCACGAGCTGGGGAAAGGGCAGAGAGAGAGGGAGAAAGAGCATCCCAAGCAGGTTCTGTGCTGTCAGCACAGAGCCCTATGCAGGGCTCCTTCCCATGAACTGTAAGATCATGACCTGAGTCGAGGTCAGGAGTCTGATGCTCAACCGACTGAGTTAGGCGCCCAGGCGGTTGTTACTTTCTAATTGGTGTATTTGTCTGTTACATCTCATGTGGTTATCGATGTGGCAGTCAATGATGGCTTTGATGCTGCTGTTTTCTACTTGTCCCATCTGTTCTGTATTCCTTTTTCTCTCTTTCCTGCTGCTCTTGGGTTGGTTGTATTTTAAGATGCCTTTTTTATCTTCTCTGTTGGCTTATTTGTTGCTCTTTCTTTCTGCCTTGTTTCCATGGTTGCTCTAGGGTTGCACTTACATCGTCTCCCTTCCAGCGACCTTGTGCCCCTGCTCATAAACTGTCAGAACCGTACAGGAGAACATCCACATTTTCTCCTTCTGGCCTTTGTGCTGTTGTCCCCACGATACAACGTGATTGGTTTTGCTTTAAGCAGCTATTACGTAAAGAAGTCTTAAAAGGAGAGAGAAAAAGATCTCCTGTTGATGTACGAATTGACCGTTTCTGGGGCACTTCGTTCCTCTGTGTTTTCACTCGCTAATGTTCTCCTTTAGCCTAAAACTTGGTTTACTGTTTTTTGAAGTGCAGGTCGGCTGGTATCAGCTTTTTTCCATCTTTTTTTCTAAGTGAAAATGTCTTCATTTTACATTCATTTTACAGGATATTTTTGCTAGATACACCGTTCTAGACTGACAGCGCTTCAACGCTGTTCCGTTTTCTGGCTTACGTTGCTCTAACGAGAGGTTAGTGGTCGTTTTCATCTTTGTTCTGCTATATGTGATGGGTCTGTTTTCCCCTGTAAGGCTGCTTAAATGATTTTCTGTTTACCTTTGGCGTTTTAGCAGTTTGATTTTGAGGCATCTGCTCATTTTTCGGGAATCCAGTTACGTGTATGTTAGACTGTTTCATATCGTCCAGCAGGCAAGGAGTCTTTACTTCTTTCCCCTCCTCCTCCTCCTCCTCCTCCTCCTCCTCCTCCTCCTTCCAGTCTTCTTTGTGTTTGGCTTCATTTCGGAAGTTTCTGTTGCCCGTTAGGGTAGATGTGCTGTGTACCTGTTTATTTCTTGTTTTACCAGTGCTGTTTCTGACACACTGAGTTGTTCAGGTCTGATTGCTGTTCTCCCGTCTAGTTATCACATTCATATTTTCCTTTAAATCTTCGGGCATATTTATAACTCTTCTCCAGTCCTCATGTGCTAGCTCTCTCATCTCAGTTCTGGGTCTCTTTCTGCCGACCTTCCTTCTGATGGGGCACATCTTCCCCCTAGCAATGTGCGGTTAGGTGCCGGTCGGGTGGTGCTCCTGGCCGTCAGCAGCACCTGGCTAGATTTGTGAATGCTGCCTGTTGGATTTTGTTCTCTTCTGTCAGTGAATGATGAGTTTTGTCCTTGCAGGTGGTTCAGTCACTTGCAGATCATTGGGATCCTTTCGAGGCTTTCCCTTGGGATGGCTTAGCTCTAGGGTGTGGTCTTTCTGGGGTCTCCACTGAATGCCCTGGGTGTTCAGTGACACCTTCCACTCGGTCTAGTTGGAACTTGCTGGTCTCCGCACCAGCGCAACCTGGCCCTGGTGGGTGCTGACCCCGCCCCCGTGGTCTGGCCCCACCCCCTGTGCAGCAGAGTGCTGAAAGGCTCCGGCGGGACTCCTGACTCCTACGTGGATGGACGTCCAGGGTGCGCACTCTCCATATCCTGCCCTGGCAAATTCTAGCAGTCCTCAGCTAGCGTCCCTGAACTCTGACCTCTGTTTCCTCAGCTTGGTAAGGCCACCTGCTCCGTTGGGCTCCGTTCTCTGCATCAGGTGCAGGAACCGCCTCCAGCATTGAAGGGCCCACCCCACCCGTGCTCCTCCTGTTGTCCGATGGTAGTTGCTTCACGGATCCTGTCCGGTTTTGTCCGTGTTGGCAGAGGGAGGACTAGAGTGCGGCAGGGGTTCCCTCCTGCTCACAAGTGCGGGTTTTATGCCTGTCTCCTTAGGGTTAGCCTTCTCTTGACTAGTATGTTAACTTTTCTCTAGGCATTCACAGTCGGCTGTGGAGTAGGTCAGATGAAGCTCAAGGTCACTGACCGTGGACCCACCTTCCTATCGTCGCAGGGGTTCTCCCTGGGCCAGGCCTGCTGCTGCAGTGGAGTGGGGGGTGGGGTGTGGATGGTGAGCTCCTCCTCAGTCGTTGTCTCCTTCCTGGGGAGTGACTTTTTAAAAAATTTTTTTATGCATGAGCGGGGGAGGGGCAGAGAGAGGGGGAGACACAGAGTCCGAAGCAGCTCCAGGCTCAGAGCTGTCAGCACAGAGCCCGACGCGGGGCTTGAATTCACAAACCGTGAGATCATGACCTGAGCCGACATCGGACACTCCGACGTCGGAGCCACCCACCCAGGCTCCCGAGTGACTTCGTTTTTATTTTTTTTATTTATATTTTTTTATTTTTTTAAAATTCTTTTAATGTTTTTTATTTTATTTTATTTTATTTTATTTTATTTTATTTTATTTTATTTATTTATTTATTTATTTATTTTTTTAAATTTTTCAACGTTTTTTATTTATTTTTGGGACAGAGAGAGAGCATGAACGGGGGAGGGGCAGAGAGAGAGAGGGAGACACAGAATCGGAAACAGGCTCCAGGCTCCGAGCCATCAGCCCAGAGCCCGACGCGGGGCTCGAACTCACAGACCGCGAGATCATGACCTGGCTGAAGTCGGACGCTCAACCCACTGCGCCACCCAGGCGCCCTTTATTTTATTTTTGAGACAGAGAGAGACAGAGCATGAGCAGGGGAGGGGCATTGAGAGGGGGAGACACAGAATCTGGAGTGGGCTCCAGGCTCTGAGCTGTCAGCACAGAGCCCAGCACGGGGCTCGAACTCACAGACTGTGAGATCATGACCTGAGCTGAAGTCGGACGCTCAATGGACTGAGCCATCCAGGCGCCTCATGACTTCGTTTTTAAAGAAAGCTTCCCAAAACTGATTATGTAAATAGTATTCATTGTCAAAAAAAACGACAAGAATTAAAAAGGGAAGTAAGTCCATTGTCCATTCTTCCAGAACTATTTCATATATTTGCGTCTCTAAACACGTCGTTCTTCTTCTTGTACGTTGGTATTTCTTATTAGCTGGAATATACACAAATCCGTGCGAGTGCACGTGGGCGCGCGCGCGTGTGTGTGTACGATGGCCTTCTGTAACGTGATATCTCAGGACCCCATTGTATTGCGTAGCTTGACTGTACCACCTGACCTCACTAAACTCCAAAAATCATCACATCTGCTTTCATGCCGTGAAATGATCAGTTTGTTTCCCGTAGACGGACTGGTGTTTTAGAGTGACGGGAAACTGACCTGTCCCGAGAGGGGAGGATCTGTGCGGAGACAGTACATTCAAAACTGGTTACTAATGGGAGGTGGAGAGGGCCGTGCCGCCCTAATATGCCACCGGGACCCTCCAGCTAGTCTAGGCAGGAGTGGCATCGGTGACGGAGCCATGTCCTGCCGTGTCCTAAGTGCCGGGCAGGGCCGAGAGCCCGCACTGCAGCGGAAGCCCTGGGGTGCTCAGAGGACAGTGCTTCCTGAGAACTGTGCGACCCACCCAGCGTGCACTCTTTCATGGAGGTTTGTGGGGGCCGGAAGCGCCTGCCCGGGTGCCCCCACCCCACCCACCTACCTGCCGCCGAGGTGACCGCTTCTGAGCTCTCTGGCCAGAAGACCCCTGTCGTGTTCCCGTCTCCCGCCCCCTGGTGTGAAGGACACGCCTGTGTTGTCTGCTTCGTTGCCTGGCACCCGTGGCTGGTGATCCCAGGGTGGGCCAGCGTGGCATCTGGTCTGTGCCAGCTGTTGCCCGAGTGAGCACCGCAGCCCGGGTTTGCGGGATGCTTGCGGAGGTTTTCGCTGTGGGGTCTGTCCCCTCAGACACGTGGTTGACGGGTCGCCGTAGCACCGGCCAGATGGCGACTGTCCACGAAACGGTGCCGTCGGCCGGGGGGTGCGTGTCAAGGAGCGGGATGTCACGGGAGGCGGACTTGCAGCCGCCGGGCGGCCTGTGAGGTGTGTGGCTGTGGTGGGGGTGGGTTCAGGCGATCGTGAACCACACAGGTGGTTCCCGTGTGTCCTCTGAGCCCCGGGTCTTCAGCCAGATTCCGGGCCAGGCATTCTGCAATGGGGTCCAGGCGCAGAGCCTGCGTGTCCTCAGGGTGACGAGGTGGGTGGGCTCTGGAGTTCTGGGCGGCGGTTCCACTTTGATTTGTGTCGCCCTTCAGTCTGCACTGACGCTCCTGTTTGGAGAAGAGTTCTTCTGCTTCCCCAAAATATCCAGCCCAAAGCTCCAGAGCCCTGGACTAGATAGTCTAGAAATTGCCTGTAGAATCCTCCAAATCCACGTTTCCTGTGTTTGCATCTGTAAAGGTCTTTTTATGTGGAGTAGCGTTCTCTCCTGTTCTGGCTTTCTGAAATCCTTTTCCTCACATGGTACTTTGCCTTTTCGGGAAAGGCCTTTTTAATCATGTGCTTTGACTTGCTTTTTCCCCTTTGGTGGGGGGTCTAGCACGGCGATCCCCGGTCTAGCGTCCAGAGCATTGTCCTCACCCCCTGGAGATCGGTCTCAGTGGTGACGGGGAATTCTACCGCGTGCTCGCTTTAGGAGCCCCAGGACGGCTTGGAAAAGTCGTGTGTTTTCGTGCTTGTGTTTCTGGGGTGCTGGCTATTGTTGCTTCATTTTCTTTTTCTTTTTTCTTTTTTTTAAGTTTATTTATTTATCTTGAAAGAGAGACGGCACGAATGGGGAAGGGACAGAGAGAGGGAGAGACAAAGAATCCCACGTGGGCTCTGCGCTGGCAGATCTCACGACGTGGGGCTCGAACCCGTGGACCGTTGAGATCGTGACCTGAGCCGAAACCAAGAGTCGGACGCTTAACCGACCGAGCCCCCCAGGCGCCCCTCTTGCTTCATTTTCATTCAGTTAGTGAGTAACCTTGGGTAGTGATGTGAGCCCCGGAGCTCCCGTCCTCACTCGCCTCCGCCTCACGTGGGCACGTTGGTTCACGAGATGTCCCCGTGGACCGTTGTTCTGAGAGCTCGGATACCCTGCTAGGCCCCGCAATACTCCAAAGTGTGCTCACGTCGGCCTGAGAAGCTTCGCGTTGCGAGGTGCCTGGTCGGCACAGCTCCCTCCTCTCCTGCGCCCACTGGCGTGAGCTTGCCAGGGCTCCTGGGCGTGCGGCCCAAGGGCACTTCCATGCTTTTGCTTGCCGTTACTATTGTGCTTACGTCTTTTATTTTTAACATTTTTTTTAAATTTTTTTTTTTTTAACGTTTATTTATTTTTGAGACCGAGAGAGACAGAGCATGAATGGGGGGAGGGTCAGAGAGAGAGGGAGACACAGAATCGGAAGCAGGCTCCAGGCTCCAAGCTGTCAGCATAAAGCCCGACGCAGGGCTCGAACTCGTGAACCACAAGATCGTGACCTGAGCCGAAGTCGGACACTTAACCGACTGAGCCACCCAGGCGCTCCTGTGCTTACGTCTTTTAAAGTTGAGCGTTTAAACGTTACATACGCATGTGTGTTAGTGCAGTTTCAGGCGTGCGTGCCAGATAGCCAGGGAAGGGATTAACGAGGACAGGCATTTATACATACAAATATGTTAATATTTAATAAAAAGGAAGCCCTCTGTCAGTTTGTGTTAGACCTGACGTAAGCTTCTGACATAATTTTGTCCATTTTAACGAGATGCGAGGTCATCTAGATACATTTTGCAACCCAGGAGTCCTTGGAAGCTTATTTGCCGGATGCAGGAGGTTTGAGGAATTTCCCCCTCAGACGCAGGGGAAGGTGATAGCCGAGTGCGGGCGCCGGCCGCGGCTGCCGGGTGCACTGCTCTGGTGGACCTCGCGGACGCGGAGCCGGCCCTGACCTCTGCCTTCTTCCCGCAGGCTGTGGTGGTGCCCCAAGGTGGGGGACAGCTGTGGATCTTCGGAGGGGAGTTTGCCTCTCCCGACGGAGAGCAGTTCTACCACTACAAGGATCTCTGGGTCCTGCATTTGGCCACCAAGACTTGGGAGCAAGTAAGGTAAGGTGCCGGGTGATGGGCCCGACCTCTGGCCTTGGCCGCTGTCCTGTGCCGGCGTTCCGCGTGCGCAGTGACGCGGTCAGATCCCTGGGCTCCGCAGAGCACGATGTCAGAGCCCCGGGAGACCAGCCTCGCGGTCACCGAAGTGAAGGCAGAGCTTGTCTTTCCTCTCGCTCCTTCTCAGCAGCTGCCCGGCGCCGGACTCTGTTGAGGGTGTTGCGGGGGCCAGCGCCGCGTCCCTGCTTGCCGTCCCGTCCGCCTCGGCGGCGCCCGCATGTGTCATTTGGGGCGCAGCTCTCGTCCTGGGCCGTCGGAGGCAGCTCTGGGTTTCAGCTTGCTGCTGTTTCCCCCAAGGGCGTGCTCTGTCTGGGTCAAGTTGACATAGCAGAGCTGGAAAGAGGAGAGGAAAGCGGGCAGAGCCTTCCTGATGTTCTCAATAAACCAGGCTCTGCCCCCGTCGGTGACGATGACGACGCGAGTGTCACGCCGTAGTGCACGTTCTCCGCCGGTCAGAGCTGGAGCTGCACGTCGCAAGAATGAGAGCGGAACGGCGTGGAAAGTAGTGTTAGTTGGCTTTATCCTTCGGGGGTGCACGTGCCCAGTTGCCGGGGCCGCGCACAGCCCGGGTGCGGGGTTCCGTCTCCGCTGTCAGAGCAGCAGACCGGAGCTTCCTCAGCGGCCGGGGCAGTCGCTGGATTGCAGGGTTCGGGCGTGGGGCCGCACCCTTCTCGGGTCCTAGGCCCAGGGGAGGGTCTGTCACTCTGGAGGCTGTGCTCACTCATGTGATGATGAGCCTCCTAGGAGACTGCCGGTGCCGGGCTGTTGGGGCCGGCTCCCACCAGCTCCGACCAGTGTGGGGCCTGGGCGGTGACCCCGCGGAGGCCGCCGTTCCGGTTCAAGCGTAGACCGCAAGCCCCGCTGACCCTGCTGCAGGAGACGTGATCACTAGAGCGCCTCTGCGCACGCGGCCCGCCACCAACTTCGTTTCCCTTTCTCTTACTGGCTTTGGGAAAGGATCCTGGTCTTGGTGGGCACAGCAGTCCCACCAAGTTCATTTTCGTATGAAAAATGGATTTTGTTACGTATTTGTTGAAACTTTGTCTTTTAGCCTCCATTTCAAAGTATTTAGGCCCAGAGCACGCACTCTTTGTCGCCTCTCTCGCTTTCCTTGTGTACTTTTAAAAACCCACTCGTTATTTGTTGCCTGTCCGTGTCTGGCGAATTGATTCAAGACATCTCCTCAGCATTTCTGTCTGTCTGAGTAGCTTTTTGTCCATAGTAACGGCCGGCTGAGGGACAGCGACGGGCTCCACGGGCACCCACGGCTCTCTGGCCGCGGCTCAGTGGGGCCCGTGCTGCCGGTGGTGCCGTCCCTAGCCGCTCGGTGGTGCGCACACCTCCCCGTGGCCCTCAGACTGTCCCGGTTGTGTGGCACGTGCCGCGGGTGTCTGTCACACGGAAGCAGGGGGGCACTGTGGACGTAGGGCCGCTAGGGGATGCGCCCTCGGAGGGGCTTGCCGTGGCCGCCGTTGCCTTGATGCGGCCCGGGGCCCGCTGTCACCCCAGCACGCGTGCACGGCATTCACGGCCTCTGTCCCGTGTTGGAAGCGGTCCCTGAGAAAGCGGTCCCTCGGTGCTTGAACGCTTGCCGAAGTACGCGGTGTGTCGTAGAGCCTGTTCGGAACTAGCGGGAAACCGCGGAAGCGAGGCTTCCGGGCTTTAGTCTGGATGGAGTGATGGGGCGGGAAAAGAGCGTGGGCTTTACTTTCCTTTGCGTCTAAGTTGTCCCTTTTCCGGCCTTCCTTCTGGGTGAGGACCTCGGCTCCGGTGGGTGAGGGACAGAGCGCCGCTGTGAGCGGTCCTTGGGCCACGTGCCAGCATCCTCTGACTGGAAGGTGCAGCCCGTGGGCACAGACCTGGGAGTCACGAGGCGGAGGGTTGTCGCCGGCTCTGCCTCTGATTCTGTTTGCGAGGAGACTTCAATGACCGGCGGGCTTCTGGGCTCTGGTGCTTCGCGCGTTTATCGTTAGGAGGTGTCTTCTGTCTTAAGCCTGCTGGTGGAGCAGGAAGTCCCAAGTGGTGTCACAAGACAGTACCTGGTGACAGGTGTCCATTTCCTCACCTTTGTTGTCTCCTGCTCTTTTTTCTGATTAGATGGCAGAGCTCCGGAGACATGTACTCATTTCAGTTGTTTCTTTTTCAGATTTTTATTTAAATTTTAGTTAACGCATGGTGTAGTATTGGTTCCAGGAGTAGAATTCATCACTTACATACACCACCCAGTGCTCATTGCGACACGTGCCCTCCACCCCCACCCACCCCCTCCATCAGCCCTCAGCTTGTTCTTTATCGTTCAGGGTCTCTTGGGGTTCGCTTGCCTTGATACTCGCTGTCCCGTATGTTCCTGTGTTTTGTTAAATTCCACATAGGAGTGAACTACGTATGGTATCTTTCTCTCGCTGACATAACTTCGCTTAGCATGACATCCTCCGGCTCCATCCATGTTGTCGCACATGGCGAGATTTCCTTCTTTTTGGTCTGTGAATAATGTTCCGTTGTCTGTATACCACATCTTCTTTATCCGTTTGTCAGTCAGTGGGCATTGGGCTCTTTCCTATCTTGGCTATTGTAGATAATGCTGCTGTAAACATCAGGGTGCATGTGTCCCCTTGAATTTGCATTTTTGTATCCTTTGGGTAAATACCTAGTAGGGCAGTTGCTGGGTTGTAGGGTAGTTCTAGTTTTAAATTTTTGAGAAATTTCCGTACCGTTGCCCAGAGCGGCTGCACCAGTTTGCATTCCCACCAGCGATGCAAGAGGGTTCCCCTTTCTCCACATCTGCACCAACATCTGTTGTTTCCTGAGTGGTTGGTTTTCACGATTCTGACAGGTGTGAGGTGGTATCTCAGTGTGGTTTTGATTTGCATTTCCCTCATGATGAGTGATGCTGAGCATCTTCTCATGTGTCTGTGAGCCACCTGGATGTCTTCTTTGGAGAAGTGTCTGTTCAGGTCTTCTGCCCATTTCCTCGTGGATTATTTGTTCTTGGGGTGTTGAGTTTAGTAAGTTCTTTATCGATCTTGGACACTAACTCTTTATCAGGTATCAAACATCCTCTCCCATTCCGACGGTCGCCCTTTAGTTTTGCTGGTTGTTTCCTTCACCGTGCAGGAGCTCTTTATCTTGATGAGGTCCCAGTACGTTTTTGCTCGTGTCTGCCCTGCCTCTGGCGTGTCGTCTCCCACCCTTAATCATCTCGGGCGCTGAGCCCCAGCCTTCCTGAAACTCTTGGTGCCTTGACCCTCGGGGTGCAGCCCCGCCACCCACCCCGCCTGCCCCCGGGGTTGTCCCGAGACCAGTGAGGAAAGTGAGCAGGCGCGGCCCCTTCTCGCGCCGGCACAGCTTTCCACGGCCCGGCGCGCTGCAGACGGGTGTCCCACTGCACCGGGAGCCGCGAGACATGACGCGTGTGACCCCGTGAAGTTCTTTGTGTGGGAGGCGGTGCCCCGAGGGCAGCCCGCGCTTCCTGTAAAGTGGCGAGCGGCATGACGGGAAACCGCGCCTAGGACGGGAGAAGGCGAGCCGCAGCTGGTGTCGTCTGCACCGTCACTCCGCTGTCACGGGACACGTGCGCACGCTTCGGCCCCGAGTGCACTGATGGGAGCGTGCCCGGAGAAACGCTCCCTCTCGTTTTACACGGAAACATCCATGAAAAGCCCACGAAGCAGAACAGCACGTGCCTGAGAGGAAAGCCCGGGGTGTGTGCGCGTGCCCGTGCCTGCCAAGGGCGCCGGAGAATCTGTGCGCGCGCGGCCGGAGGTCCGGTGGGTCCGGGTGCTGTGCTGGCTCGCCACCCCTCGCACCTGTTCAGCACCCCTCCGTTGCGCTCCCGCGGCCTGGGTCTTCTCCCCTCACGCATTTCTTGCGCGTTTTCCTCACGTGAGTTCCAGAATCCGATTTTCAGGTTGTGTTTTTAAACATCCCAGTGGGACTTTGGTTGGACTGCTTGCGTTTGTAGACTGCACTCCGGGAGGCTCGCCATCTCTCTGGTCCTGTCTTTCTGATCAGAAGGTCGTCCTTCTCTCCAGGTAGGCTTAATTCTCACCCTTCGGTAACATTGAGGTAGGTGCCTGGAAGGAGGGTTGCGGAGTCAGAGGACACGGGTGTCTCTGCGCCCCTCACCTGGCGTCTGTCGCCCCACAGAGACTCCACCCGGCCCTCCGTCCCCGTCCCCGTCCCCGGCCATTTGCTGGCGGTCCTCCCCCTCGGGGGCGGCAGTTCCCGCTGCTGCGGGGCGGTTTCCTGTCCTTACTGGCACTCGGGGAGGTTCCTCGGAGAATGGTTGAGGCGGTCCCAGCAAGAGTCGGTGGCGTCGTGGCTGGGAGCCCTGGCAGCCTGGGGACGCGGCCCAGAGCTAACGCCTCTGTTCTTGATTCTCGGGCTTTCCTGCACCAGCGAGCACCCCGGGAGCTTCACAAACACGCCTCCCTGCCCTCACCCCAGACATTGAGTCTGGTTCAGAGCAGGTTTAAAACGGGGCTCAGGAATCTGCATTGTATTTAACCTCTACCCACCCCACTCAGTGACCCTGACAGCAGTGGGAGCCCCACTTACTGGTCCACTGGTCTCGGTCTCGTGCCAGTTTTGAGCGTTGTTCACTGATGTGAGAACGCCTGCTGCCCTTTCGTAAGCAAGAGAGCTCCTTTAGATTCCTTAGACCCTTAACAAGCAAGGTCGTGTAGATTGTGCTTTTGTAATTTCACTGATTGTGGCAAAACGAAAGCACCACCTGTTTCCTGGTGGGGCTGTGCTGGCCCGAGGGGCTGGGCCTGGTAGGACTGTGCCAGAGGGCACATGCACCGCTGGCTCAAGCCTGCCATCCGTGGGCTCAGGCTGCGGCCGCTGCTCCTTGTGAAGGGGTGTGGTCCACGCCCTGGTGCAGTGGCTGCCGTTGGAAGAGGGCTGCTGTCCTCCGTGGTCTTGTCTTGCTGATCTATAAGAAAAGCAGGGAGAGGCATTCAAAACGCAGACTGAGTGTACTGTTTCTGGGGAAGGTCTCCGAGCTCAGGAGAACCCACGGGGCTGTGGGTTCGTCTCGCTCAGGAGGAACAGGCAGAGTCCGCCGTGAGCTTGAGTCTTCCAGGACTGGCCCGGCACCGTGCATTCGTGTTTCAGTAAATGTTTCCCACTGCCGTGCGGGTAGTTTTACAGTGGGGGAGGCCTCGAGAGAAGGGTTGCGCGTTGGTAAAGGCCAGCATCAGCTGTACTAAATCGGCACGTAGATTTAGTCCCTCTCTTGGCTGCCAAACAGATTTCTCTGGTGGAAGGGCGGGACGGATTCCCTCTCGCTGCCTGGTCGCTTCTCATTTCCTAACACAGCACGTGTGTCCCACCCACCCTGGCATGCATGGGCCCGTCAGGGGAAAACGACTTCAGCTCGCCAGCGGGAAAGGTCAGGGCCTGCGGAGGGGAGCCAGGGAAGAGCCGCTCTTCTGAGATCGGAAGTCAGGTCACCGGAAGGGGGGCCTTGATCCACCTGTGCCTGCGTGTGTCCCTGTTTCACAGCCCTGGATGCTTAGCGTGGAGAGAAGAGCACGGGCCCTGAGTCGCATCACACCACATGCCTCGTTCTGCCACCCGGAGCTGTGTGACCTGAGCGGGTCCAGCCACTGCCCCGAGTAGTGTCGCAGTGCCCGGGTGGGTGTGACAGGTACCAAATGCAGTCCCCAGCGCCTGCGCCCTGTCCGGTGCCGTGCCTGGTGGGGAGCACCTCTGCAGCCACCAGAGTTACTGCACGGTGGCCTCTCCACGTGGTGCTGGCGGCCGAAAAGGGACCAGATGCCAGTTTGGTTTCTGTGAAAGCGCTTTAGTAAGAAGTAAACTCTGATGGATGTACGTGGTCCTGTGCAGCTCAGTGAATTTTACAAAGGCAAACACACCTGTGCGCTCAGATGCAGAAGAGAGTGCCCCCTGTCCCTCCAGCCCCCGTGTACCCCTTGCGGTCACTCCCCTGTGCCCGCCCTGAGCGCAGATGAGGCTTGTTTTGAACGTCCCGTAAACGGACTCTTGCCTCAGCGTTCGCACTGAGCACTGTTTTTGTGAGATTCGTCTGTGTTGCCTGTGGCCATGGTGTATTTGTCTTGGGGCTGTGTGCTCTGTCCTGGAAATGGGACCCCGCGTCCGGTCGGCGGCGGGCACCGCAGAGTCACCGGTTCCTCGGTTATTGCAAGGGCAGGGGTGCCGCCGTCGGCATTCCCGGTGAGCGTGCGCACTCCTGTCGAGTGTGCGTCCAAGCGGAGTGAGGCCACGGGGCCGTGAGGCGTGTGTGCGCTCAGCCCTGGCAAGCCGTCCTGTGTGCTGCTGGTACCGACTGGCCCAGCCCGTGGCCCCCCAGGTGGCTCCAGCTGTCGCGCCGGGGCCGGGGCCGGGCGTTCTCCGTCTCCGCTGGGGCCTCTGGGGCCCGTGTGACGCCAGACGGACCCTCAGCGGCCTTCTGTCGTCTCCACTCACGTTCTGGGTTGCGGCGACCCATGCTGGCTTGACATCACAGCGGTTTGAGAGCGAGAGGAGAGGTCACGGGGTTGCTGCGTCAGGAAGGCTGAAGTGCAGAGCCGGCAGTGGCCGGCTGCCTCCGTGACGCTGCGCGTGCGCGCGGATGACCAGCCTGCACGCGCCTGTTGAGATTTCCTTCGGTCTCTGTCTTCGCCGGGAGGCCCCAGCACAGCTGCCCTGGGTTTTTCTCCCTTGATGGGGGCTGCTGGTTCGTTCGATAGATTCTGACAGCGTTGGGTTTGTTTTTTCCAGAAAACGCAGTCTTTCCCCCTTCCCCAGCCGCATCTCCTCCAGGGGCAGGGACGGGGGCTGGTGTGTGTTCGCATGCGGGTGCACCTGTGTGAAACCGAGGGCAGGTCACTCGTGGCGCAGGGCCCGCGTCACGTTTAACGGCAGAGGAGAGGCGGAGGGGCCGCGATCGAGCAGTCGCCTCCTCCCCCTGGATCGTGGAAGGCTTGTTGGGTTACTGGCCGGAGCAGACTCTCCAGAGACCGCGACCCACCGGACGGTTAGCGCCCTGGTCCGCTCAGGCGGCGGGCACGAGTGGCGACGGACCGGGGTTTTTCCCTGCAGAGGCCGACCTCACCACCCTGGAGGCTGGAAGTCCGCAGGTTCGCTGACGGGTGATGGCCTGCTTCCTGGGTCGCAGCCAGCCACCTGCGTGTGGTGTCTTCCTGTGGCCTTTGCTTGTGGAGAGAGTTCTCTTCCTCCTCTCCAGAGGACGAGGTTCCCATCGTGGGGCCCCACGCTCATGACCTCCTCGAACCCTCATCACCTCCCAGAGGCCTCTGCTCCCATCTGTCGCATCAGGGGTCAGGGTTCAACACAGGAATGGGGGGCAGGGGCGCAGACAGCCCATCACGGCTGGTGCGTAGTGTTTGCCGAGATCAGTGTGTATGAGGGTCTCCTCAGGTCAGCGTGATGGAAATTGGCCACCCCTGTGGTGGAGACACCAGACCGGCGGGGG
This sequence comes from Neofelis nebulosa, assembly GCF_028018385.1. NCBI lineage: Eukaryota > Metazoa > Chordata > Mammalia > Carnivora > Felidae > Neofelis > Neofelis nebulosa. The sequence goes on along the minus strand of NC_080798.1, from coordinate 60,400,095 downwards.
TCAGCAGGCAGGGCATTCGGGGACGGCCAGAGGACACCTCACAGGGCCAGGCCGAGAGACAGGGGAGGTTCTGGGGCTCGGGGGCTGCCGTGGGGGAGGGGTGCGCCCTGAGCCTGCCCCTCCTCCCCGCACCCCGTTTCCCGTGGGCACTCCCTGCGCTGAGGGACTTCTCTGCGGGAGCGAGCAGAGCAGGGGCCGGGGGAAGAGGAACGGCCGGGGCCACTGCACAGAGCCCTCGGGCGCTCTCGTCCCTTCTCCTGCCACACCGGGTCGGGTCCGCCTGCCACACTCAAGAGGCAGCATTTCTAGAGGCCACCGCTGCCTTCCTCCGTACCACCGGGAGGCGCGGTTGGGCACGGGGACAAAGATTTTGGCGCCTTCTCCGTCTGTTTCTGGATCTGGTGCCGCCATAGCCAGTTACCTGTGACTCGAAGACCACGCACAGGGAGGCCAGGCTGCTCACAGACTCTGCCTTTCCGGGTGCCGCCCGAGTACCGTGAAGTCACCCTCTCACAGCGTGAAGTTCCCCGGCCTGCCGCGTGTTCACAGACCGGTGCGGCCATCACTGCTGTCTCGATTTAGAGCCTTGCCACCTCCCCCCAGAAGATGCTTCGTTCCCTCCACCCCGGCCGCCTCCAGTCTGCCTCTGTCAGAGCCACAGGCCCGCGGCCTTTGCGCCCTTTGCGCCCTTGTCACCGACTCTTCCCAGTCTTTAAGGTCATTCTGTATCAGTAGATACTCGTACTGCGGATGGATCATATTTGGTTCATCCATCCATTCGCTGATGGATATTTGGGTTTCCACTTTTCCATCTCTGAGCAATGCTGCCAGGGACGTTCGTGTACAACTAATATATTTTTATAGGCATCAGAGCAGTTAGGAGAGGCAATAAAAATTGGTTGAATGAAAAAATACACAGAAGCGTGTAAGAGAACGTGTATGTGCACATGTACGTGCACCGTTTTCTCTTAATTTGAGAAAGGAGCCGGCATTTGGCCCTCAGTGAAACCCACACACTCCGTGTGTATGTGTTCACGCGGTGTCTAAGAAGAACAAGCATCCCGGGGAAGAAGGATCATTAGCAGAGGGGTCAGAATTATTTGTCTGATCCTGTTGGAAGGACAGTGACGAGTTAGCTGAAATCAGACCACGCCTCGTAACTTCAAAGTGTGAATTTGGGGACGTGAAACGCAGGTGAAAGTGGACACGCGCGTCCTGCCCTCCAGCTTCTGTGGTGAGCCGTGGGGCTCGTGGTCTGGGGGCTCCCTGGCCTCCCCCACAGCTGCGAGTGGAGCCAGTACCTGGAGAAGTGGGAGCAAGAGTGTGGGTCGACCCCCTGCTCCTTTCCTGCTGACTCACCATCACTCTACTCTCACCGTGCTTGGGGAGGAAGGGAGTGTGACACACACACGCAGAGGGTGGGAGACTTTAAAACTGTCATTAGGGTAAGTGGCCAGGTTTTGGTGCAAAGATTCCTGTAGTGCTCAGACTTCCAGCTTCATTCAGGATAGTTCAGCGTCTGAATCCGTGGTTGCAAGCGTGAGTTCTGGGGCCCGACGGTCTCATTTTCGTTCTGGCTCTGCCACTCAGGAGCCTAGTGTGTTTCCTGACTTCCAGGTCTCGATGTTCTCATCTGTAAAATGGGATTAAAGATAGTATCTGCCAGGGTCTCCTGGGTGGCTCGGTCGGTTAAGTGTCTGACTTCGGCTCAGGTCACGATCTCACGGTTTGTGGGTTCGCGCCCCGTGTCGGGCTCTGTGCTGACAGCGCGGAGCCTGGAGCCCGCTTCGGGTTGGGTGTCTCCCTTCCTCTGTGCCCCTCCCCTGGGCGTGCTCATGCACGTGCACGCACGCTCTCTCTCTCAAATATAAACAGACATTTAAAAAGTTAAGAAAAGGTAGCATCTGTTCATCTGGTCGATGTGAGGAATGAAAACCTGTAAGAGGAGCGTGCCTAGTGGAGGACAGACGCCCCACAGATAGTAGTTTTTATTTTTTTTTTAATTTTTTTTTTTCAACGTTTTTTATTTTATTTTTTTTGGGACAGAGAGAGACAGAGCACGAACGGGGGAGGGGCAGAGAGAGAGGGAGACACAGAATCGGAAACAGGCTCCAGGCTCCGAGCCATCAGCCCAGAGCCCGACGCGGGGCTCGAACTCACGGACCGCGAGATCGTGACCTGGCTGAAGTCGGACGCTCAACCGACGGCGCCACCCAGGCGCCCCTATTTTAATTTTTTTTAACGTTTTTATTTATTTTTGAGACAGAGAGAGACAGAGCACGAGCGGGGGAGGGGCAGAGAGAGAGGGAGACACAGAATCGGAAGCAGGCTCCAGGCTCCGAGCCATCGGCCCAGAGCCCGACGCGGGGCTCGAACTCACGGACCGCGAGATCGTGACCCGGCTGAAGTCGGACGCTGAACCGACGGCGCCACCCAGGCGCCCTGATAGTAGTTTTGTTCTCAGCTTTGGTGAAGTAGAACAAGGGTGCAGCCTGATAGGCTGCCTGGGTTCTAGAGGCTGCCACTCATTTTTCCATACAGTGCGATTCAAGACCGTTAGACTTATTACTAAGCCCAAAATTTGTTGATCCTTGTCGGTCGAGTTGATCCTTGGAAAAGTGGGGCCGAATTCCAAAGCTACGTTGTTTGAAACGAAAAGGGAAATGCTCTCGTACCTGTTTCCTGCCCAGGCCGCGTTGCAACCATTCTCGGAGAGGGGACCTTTTCTGTCCTGAGGATGAACCACTGGACTGAGTTCCCTGTTGGGTCCTCGTGTGTGACCTCCAGGGGTTAAGAGAGAAGTGGTTCCTTTGCTCACTAAATGTCTCCGGCCCGGCTGGCACGGGACCGTAGTGTACGGTTCCGTCAGGTGGCAGCTTTCAGAGGGCTCACGGAAGCATCTGCGTACCAGGTGCTCAACACCGCGCGCTGAGCCGTGGAGCTAGCTGACGCTTTCACATCTTCAGTAAATGTCCCCACAGAGGGGCCCGGGTGATGCCGAGTGGCACCTTGCCATTCTGCACGTAGCTCCAGTGCTCTTAAAAGCACTCACTCCCACAACATGACACATGTATTTTTGTGCCACATATAGATCTGGCTGAGGAGGACTTGTTAATTTTCTAAGACTCCGTATTTAGGAGTGACGGCAATTGAAAAGAGCCTGTTGGGGATTCAGATACAAACAGGCTTTTTTGGTTGGCTTTATTTTTCTAAAGGGGTATATGGAGTCTTTTTATAGAAACATTTTCCCGTTTTGGTTACCAAACAGTGATACTTGGCTGCTGCCAGAAAAGGGGAATTGAGTCTTCCGTGCCTGGCTCACCAGAGGACAGAACACCCTTCAGATTCGTGGACAGGAAGCACAGGAGGCCCTTAGCCTGGAGCATCTTGGCCGCGGGGAGGCGTGTAACGACGGCCTTTAGGCTCCCGGAGCATCCGGGCTCTCCTGCGTAACTTTTCTTGGAGTGGGATCAGAAGCGACCATGCTGGTTTAGTTGTTGAACCTGTTCCCCAGATTGTACTTTGAAAGAATTATATCAGAAGATTCCTCAAAAGGGAATTGGCTTGTTGCCAGCAGGCATGGTGTTTTTCTTCTTACTCGGCCTCTCTAATGCGCAGTTTTGCGGCGTGGTCTCCTCGGCAGCTGGCACGGAGGGACGGAGTGTGGAGTGTGGCCAGCCCCCAGGGCACCGCTGCCACTGTGCAGAGCAGAGTGCCAGTTGAGGTCAGTGCCCAGCAACTGCGTGAACCTGTGGCGGGCCCAGACGCTCCTTCTGAGCCTTGCTCGTTTGGTACTTTTATCATGAATTTGGATAAGAAAATGCGCTTACTAAATTTGTGGGTGATACAAAGCCGGGAGGGAGAGCAAATAAATTGGTTGACGAATCCAGCATCCAAAATTACCTTCGTGGACCAAGTCCAGCAAGATGTAATTGAAGTGGGAGAAGCGTCCCTTGTAGGTTGCATGCAAATACAGGATTAAGAGAGCTGACTAAAAACAGCTGTCCTTGCTAGTAGAAGAGGAGGGATTTAGTAACTTGTAATCCTGGGTGGCATCAGCATGTGCCAGGCCGCCCAGAGGGCAGCGCTTAAAGGTTGGGTGACAGGACGTGGCGTCTGAGAACGGGTATCGCGTACCTTCGGTTGACTGGCTGCCACTGAGGAGGTGGTCCTTTTGAGTGACACGTTTTGATTGGACGTTCAGAAACTGAGGGCCTTAGGGGAGAGGAACCAGGTGATGAGGCATTTGAGGAAAGGTGAGGAGAATGGAATTGGATCTGGGTTTGGAAGAGGGAAGACCCTGGGGGTCCTCACAGCCATGTGTGGCGAGCTGTTCGCCAGGAATTTGCCAAGAGGAGGCATTTGGTTGGGTAGTTCGAGCTCCATTTTCTTGTGAGATTCTGTGTGTTGATGTATTTTTTTAGGGCACCTGGTTTTGGGGGTGGCTCTGTAGAGTGCGCAAGAGGAAATGAAACTAACGCGTTATAGAAAGAGTGCTGCGCTGCGTGGCTGCGTGGTTCGGGTTGTGGCCCTCCCCTGCCGCCGGGACTCGTTGGGGTCTTTGTGGAAGGTGGACTTGACGGAGAGCCGGGCCCTGAGAGCTGCCGAGGCAGCCTGCGGGGAGCAGAGGCACCTGGAGTACTCGGCTCCCATGTAGGAGTCAAGGTTTGTAATCCATAGGAATCCGGGAGGCGTGCCCAGATGCGTCGGCTCCTTTTAGAGCAGGTTGCTTGTTTGCTTGCTGTTGAGTTTTAAGACTTGCTTGTAGATTTTGGTCCTTTTTTGGATGTATCTTCTGAAAATACTTTTTCCCAGGCTGTGGCTTCTGATTCTCTTGATACTGTCTTTTGCAGAGCGGAAGGTTTAAATTTCAGTAAAGTCCAGCAAATCTGTTGCTTTACAGTTAGGTCTGTGATCCGTTTTTGTGAAGGATGTAAGGTCTGTGTCTAGATTAATTTTTTGGCACGTGGGTGTCGAGTAACTAGCACCATGTGTTGGAGGGGCCGTCTTTGCCCCATTGTATTGCCTTTGCTCTTTTGCCAGAGATCAGTTGACCGTATTCATGGGGATCTCATCCTGGGCTTTCTGTTTTGTCCCATCGATCTCTTTGTTTAATCTTTTTCCAACATCACACTGTCTTGACTGCTATGGCTTTGCAGTAAGTCTTGAGGTCAGATAGGTCTGTCTTCCCACTTTGTTCTTAAATATCGTGTTGGTTGTTCTGCATCTTTTTATCTCTCTCCATATAAACTTTGCAATTAGTTTGTCCTTGCTGCTGGCATTGTGATTGTGATTGCATTGAAACCATTGATCAAGTTGGCAAGAACTGACGTCTTGAAATACTGAGTCTTTCTATCCATGAACACAGAACGTTCCTCTGTTTATTTAGTTGTTTGATTTTTGTCCATCATAGTTTTGTGGTTTTCCCCAAATAGATCTTGTATATATTGTTATATTTACGCCAAGTATTTCCTTTCTGGGATGTTAATATAAGTAGTATTGTTTCTAATTGCAAATTTCATTTGTTCATTGCTGGTATCTAGGAGAGCAGTTGACTTTTATGTATTAACCTTGCTGCCTACGGCCTTGCTATAATCACTTGTTAGTTCCAGGAAGTTTCTTGTCAGTTCTTTCAGATTTTCTACATAGATCATGTCAGTTGCAAACAAAGACAGTTTTCTGTCTTCCTTCCCAATGTTTATACCTTTTCTTGCCTTTTCTTGCCTTGTTGCATTACCAAGGACTTCTACGGCAATGTTGAAAGGAATGGTGAGAGGGGACATCTTGCTCTATACCTGATCTTAGCAGAAAAGCTTTCAGTTTCTCATTATTGTGTAGGATGTTGGCCGTAGGTTTTTTGTAGACCTTTATCAAGTTCAGAAAGTTCCACTCTGTTCCTAGTTTACTGAGAGAGTTTATCATGAATGGTTGTTAGATTTTGACAGATAGCTTTTCTGCTTCTATCAGTATGATCCTGTGATTTTTCTTTCTTAGTCTCTTGATATGATGGCTTATGTTAACTGATTTTAGAATGTGGAACTTGCCTTGTTGTAAACCCGGGATAAATCCCACTTGGTCACGGTATATAATTCCTTTCATACTTTTTTTGACTCGATTTGTTAATATTGAGGGTTTTTACATCTCTGTTCCTGAAAGATACTGGTCTGTAGACTTTTTTTCGTGGTGTCTTTGGTTTGGGTGTAGGGTAGTGCTGGATAGAGGACAGAAGCTATGTTTTGAAAGAGATTGTAGAGGATTGGTACAATTTTTTTCCTTAAATATTTGGTAGAATTCACCAATGAATGCCTCTGGGCCTGGTGCTTTCTGTTTTGGAAGATTATTAATATGTTTAATAGATGCAGGCCTGTTCAGATTGTCCACTTTCTAATGTGGAGTTTGCTAAATTCTGTCTTTTAAGGAATTAGTCCACCTTTTCCAGGTTATCAGATCTGTGGGCATGGAGTTGTTTGTGGTATTGCCTTTTTTGTTGTTATTAATGTTTTTAATTTCTGTGGCATCTGTAGTGATGTCCCCTCTTTCATTTCTGATATTAGTAATTTGTGTTCTCTCCCTCTTTTCTTAGCTTGGCTAGAGGCTTATCAGTTTTATCAGTCTTTTCAAAGACCTAGCTTTTGGTTTTGTTGATTTTTCTCTATTTTCAAAAATATTAATTTCTGCTCTAATTCCCTTTTTTAAGTATGTATTTATTTTGAGAGAGAGAGAGAAAGCGAGCGAGCAGGGAGAGGGAGAGAGTCTGAAGCAGGCTCCTTGCTGTCAGCATGGACCCTGGGATGTGGATGGAGCTCATTCCCACGAATCGTGAGATCATGACCTGAGCTGAAATCAAGAGTTGGATGTTTGGGGTACCAGGGTGTTCAGTTGGTTGAATGTCCGTCTGACTTTGGCTCAGGTCATAGCCTTGCCGTTTGTGAGTTTGAGCCCCACATTGGGCTCGCTGCTATCAGCGTGGAGCCTGCTTTGGATCCTCTGTCTCCCTCTCTCTCTCTCTGTCCCTCCCTCACTCCTGCATGCTCGCTTGTGCTCTCTCAAAAATAAACATTTTTTTTTTTAAGGGTAAAAAAAAAAAAAAAAAAAAAAAAAGTTGGACGTTTGACTGAGCCACCCAGGTACCGCTGTGCTCTCTTATTATGTCTTCTTTTCTGTTTTGGGTTTAGTTTCCTGTTCTTTTTTCCAGTTTCCTATGGTGGAAAATTAGATTATTGGCTTTAAATCCTTCTTCTTTTCTAATATGTGCATTCAATCCTATACATTTCACTGTATCCCACAAATTTTGATAAATTGTATATTTATTTTCATTTGGTTCAAAATACTTAAAATTTTCTCCTTAATTCTTCTTTGACCCACATGTTATTTATAAATATGTTGTTTAATCTGTGTATTTTGTATTTCCTATCTATCTTTTTTTTTTTTTTTTAAGTTTATTTACTTTGAGCGAGAGTACGAGGCAGGGAGGTGCAGAGGCAGAGAGAGAGGGAGAATCTTAAGCAGGCTTTGCACTGTCAGCGTGGAGCCTGATGTGGGGCTCGAACTCACGAGACTGTGACACCATGACCTGAGGTGAAATCAAGAGTCAGACGCTTAACCTACTAAGCCACCCGGGCGCCCCTCCTGGCTCTCTTTCTGTTACTGGTTTCTAGTTTATTCTCACTGTGCTCTAAAAGCAGAAATTGTATGATTTCTGTTCTTTTCAATTTGTTAATGGTGTGTTTTCTGGCCCAGAATATGGTCTGTCATGGTGAGTGTTCTGTGTGAGCTTGAGAAGAATGTGTATTCTGCCCCTTGTTGGATGAAGTAGTCTGTAGATGGCCGTTATATCCAGTTGATTGATGGTGTTGTTGAGTTCGGCTCTGTCCTTGTGGATTTTTGCTGCTGTGTCCAGTTTTGAGACAGGGGCATTCAATTTTCTAACTGTGGTAGCAGATGTCTCTTTTCTCCTTGCAATTCTGTTAATTTTTGCCTCACGTAGTTTGATGTTCTGTTGTTGGGTGTGTACATGTTAAGAACTGTTATGCCTCGTTAGAGAACTGACCCCTTTATGCTTATGTATTGGCAATTTAAGTCCCGGGTGACTTTCCTTGTTTTGAAGTCTGCTCTGTCTGAAATGTAGTTACTCCTACTTTTCTTAGATTAGTTGTCAGCTGGGGCGCCTGGGTGGCGCAGTCGGTTAAGCGTCCGACTTCAGCCAGGTCACGATCTCGCGGTCCGTGAGTTCGAGCCCCGCGTCAGGCTCTGGGCTGATGGCTCGGAGCCTGGAGCCTGTTTCCGATTCTGTGTCTCCCTCTCTCTCTGCCCCTCCCCCGTTCATGCTCTGTCTCTCTCTGTCCCAAAAATAAATAAAACACATTGGAAAAAAAAATTAAAAAAAAAAAAGATTAGTTGTCAGCTAATCGAAGCTAATTAGTTCTCCTTGTGTTTACTTTTCATCTGCAGGTGTCTTTATGTTTAAAGTGGGTTACTTGTGGACAGCACATAGCTGGGTCTTGTGTTTTGATCTACTCTGACAACCTCTGTCATTTAATTGGTGTATTTAGAACATTAATGTTGAAAATGATTATTGGTATATTGGATTAATATCTACTGTATTTGTTACTATTTTCTATTTGTTGCCCTTATTCCTTGTTCTTCTGTTTGTCTCTGACTTTTTTTGTTGTTTTTTTGTAGTTTTAATGGAGCATGTTATAAGATCCCAGTTTTTCTCCTTTCGTAGCATCAGTTGTTTTTTTTTGCTACTTGTAGTGGCTTGCGTTGACAGCTAATCTGAGTCCAATTTCAGATAACATTGTACCACTTCGTGAGTAGTGTGGATACCTTGAAATAGCAAAATAGTCCTAATTCCTTCTGTCGGCCCCTCCCTGTATGACTGCTGTCTTTCATTTCACTGACACCTACTCATGCGTGAGAACGTGTGTGTGTGTGCGTGTGTGTGTGTGTGTAGTGAGGGACACACAGTCAAATACATTAGTGCTCCTATTGTGAACAAATTGTTACTCATTAGATCAGTGAAGAATAAGAAAAATGAAATGTTTTTATTTTGACTTCACTAATTTCTTCATTTGTCTTCCTTCCTTCGTGTAGATTCGAGTTTTTGACCCATATATATATGTATATATAAATATATATATATATTTTATATTTATTTATATTATTTATATATATATTATATATATATTATAATATATATAATATATTATATATATAATTTATATATATATAAATATATATATATATATATATATATTTTTTTTTTTTTTCCCCCTCTAAAAGACTTTAACATTTCTTGCGAGGCAGGTCTGCTGGGCCAGGTCCCTTAAGTTTGGTTCGTTGGAGAAAATTTTCTTTCTCCTTTACTTTTGAAGGCTGATTTTGCGGAGCACAGAGTTCTCTCCCTGCTTTGAATATTTCTCTCCACTCTTCTTGCTGGCTCGGTTTCTGAGCAGGAGTTGGATGTAATTCTTATCTTTGTTTCTCGGTAGGTAAGGCGTACTGTCCTGCGGCTTCTTCCAGGATTTTTCCTTTGTCTTTGGTTTTCTGTAACTTGGAAACGACGTGTCTAGGTATCGTTTCCTGGCACCCGTGCTGCTCAGTGTTCTCCGACCTTCCTGCATCTGTAGTTTGATGTCAGAGTTTAGTTTGGGGAAATTCTCATTGTTTCCTGTTTTTCTTCCATTCCTCTGTCTTCTCTTTCTGGCAGTGCCGCTGTGCTTCTGTTACACCTTGTAGCATAAGTGGCCCACGGTCCTCCTCCGATATCCTGTTCTGTTTTTTGTTGTTTTTTTTTCCCCCAGGCTTACTTCTCCTCGGTCTTTGGGTTTTGAGCTCTGTGTTGCCGTGTCCTGTGGCTCCAGGCTCTTAAACACATCCAGCCTGCTCGCGAGCCCCTTGGAGGCATGCTAGGTGGCCTTTGTTTCTGTTGCTGGTTTGATCTCTCTTTGTGGTTCTTTCTCAGGATTTCCGTCTCGCTCCTGACCTTGCCCGCCTATCCTGCTTGCTGTCTACTTCAGCCGTTGCAGCCCTTAGCACATTAATCACAGTTGGAAAATTCCTGGTCTCGTAATTCCCGCACCCCTGTCTGCTTCTGGTGCTTCCTGGGAACCTTCAGACTGTGCTTTTTGCCTTTTGGGGTGCTTTGTGTTTCTCACTAGCAGGACGTGATGGGCCAGTTGGAAGAAACTGCTGTCCATAGGTCAGGCCTGTGGCAGTGAGGCGCTGGAAGGGGCCCTCTCCAGCCCTGTGATGAGGTCTGTGTCCTTTGTGGAGCCCGGGCTGCTGCTCACTGCACAGGCCCGCTGCTTCTTGGGCGGGCCGGCATGCCCAGAGGGAGTTGGATTTGGGCAAACGCCCAGAGGGAGTTTTGGAGTTTGGGAGTTGGATTTCCTCCAGGTCGACTTGGCTCTGATTGTACTCCCGCAGGGTACAGGGTGGGCTCCCCTTAGCTGGGTTTCCCTGAAGGCAGGCCTCGTTCAGGCACACTTCACAGTGGTCCCTTCTCCCCTTCCTTGCCGGGAGCACGAGGGGATGTGTCTGGGATGTTTCCTGTGGGAACCCGCTCGAACTCCTAGGAGTACATCTCACAGTACCGTGGGGGCCCTGTCACTGGGTCGCGCTGGAGGTTTTCACTCTCTGAGCTGCTGCCCTGAGTCTCTGGCAGTTTGTCCAGGCTTTCCTGTCAAGCTCTGGTTCCTGCAGTTTCTGTTCATGAGCCTCTGCTTCTGGAAGTGTGACTTCCTGTATGCACCTGTCTGTCCCTAATTTGGGGGCCACCAGTTTGACCTGCGTCCCTCCCTTTGTGGGGGTCTAAGAAGAGTTGTTGACTTTCCCGGTTACTTGTTGGGACACACTGGTGACTTCCAGGTCCCTTGCATGCCAAGCCAGAACTCAGAAGTCCCTTCTATTGGTTATTTATTGATACGTATTTTTTTTATATCAGTTTTAATGAGATAGAATCATGTTCAATAAAATGCCTGCCTTTTAGGTGGACGGTTAGAGGAGTTTCAGCTAATACACACACCCGTGTAACCACTACCACACCCGGGACAGACAAGGTGATCCTCACTCCAGAAAGTTCTCTCCTGCCGGCTTGCCGTCATTCCCCTTGTAATGTTTGGCCCCAGGCAGCTACTCTCATCACCTTAGATTGATTTTGCCTGTTTAAGAATCTCCTACATAGAAGCAGAATCATACAGTACGTGCCCTTCTGATGCCGCTTCTGTCGAGCGTGACGTTTACGAGACCTGTGCGTACCGTGTGTATCCTGCTTGTTGCCGACAGTCCTTCATCATGAGAATGTACCGCACTTTTACTCTTTTCCCCCGTTGAAGCATCTCTTCGCTGCTTCCGGTTTTTTGACAGTGATGAATAAGACTTCTCTAAACGTGTGTGTGTGTGTGTGTGTGTGCGTGTGTGTGTGTGTGTGTGTGTCTTTCTGTGCCCTTGTGTTGTCACATCTGAGTCAGTATCTGGTGTTCCGTTGCTGGGCTGTGTGCCAGGAGCGTCTCACGGTGTGAGGAACAGTCCCGTGGTCGTGCTGTCTTACACCTGCTCGGCTTCGGTCCCGCCGTTTGCTTAGGGCCGCTGGCGGTGTTCGGCACGGGACGCGCTGAACTTTGGGCTTGTTGACCGAAGACCGATGAGCGATGTACTCACCGTCTCTTTCTGTTTTTATTGGCCATCCGTGTGTCTTTTTTTCCCTGTTTTTATTTCAATATTCTGTCCCAGTCTTTTGCCTATAATTTTATGGGGTTTATTTTACTCATGAGATAGTAAGAATTCTTTGTTTTCTGGACGCAAGTCATTGGTCAGGTGCGTGTTTGCAGAAATCTGCCTCCCCTTTGTCACTTGCTGTTTGATTGTACAATGGTTTATTTTGAAGAGCTGAGGTTTGCTGTCTTAATGGAGTCCGGTTTCTGTGTCCAAGTCCCTGCTGTCTCTGAGAAATCCTTACTCCAAGGTCGTAGGGCCTGGCTGTCCACATTTACAGCAGCTAGCTGGACTCGGGATGGCCTTGGTAGCCTGTGGTCCAATTAAATTGTACGCAGTAAGTGCTTGTGAAACACAAGTTGGTGTAAAAAGTGCTCTCTCTTTTTTTTTTTTTTTTTTTCTTCCCATTTTAGGGCAACAGGAGGCCCTTCAGGTCGGAGTGGACATCGGGTGGTAGCCTGGAAGAGACAGTTAATACTTTTCGGTGGCTTCCATGAGAGTACAAGGTTGGTACCGAAAGGAGGACCTCTCTGTTTCCTGAAGCAGAAAGGACTGGGTTTTTTGTGGCAAGAACCATTCTGAATACTCCTGGAAAATGCTGCCCGTCCCCCAAAACCAGAGCCAGCTTCGTGGATATGCAGCCGAGGCAGCCTTGAAATTCTCAGTAGTTACTGAACCAGGGGCTCTGTGTTTTTATTTTACGCTGTGCCCTGCAAATGATATGGCCAGACCTATCTGCCACAGGACTCTCAGCCTGGTACAGAATGCCCGGGGGGGGGGCTTGTTAAAACTCTGATTTCCGAGCCCCCCCCCCCTCTGGTGGCTGACTCAGTAGGCCTGGGACAGGGTCTGCAAATTGGCAGGTGATGGTGACGGGGCTGGCCGGGGGAGCCCACAGCGAGAGCCTGCGTTCTGCAGTGGTGTCTAAAGAGGGGCCTGCAGCGCGCCCCTGTGTCGTGGCTGCATCGCTACGAGCTGCCATGTTCGTGTATCCCACGTGTATGCCCTCCAGGTCGGGCCAGCGGGTTCCCTGATGGTGGAGAGCCTGTCGTCCACATGGTAGCCTCCGGAGCGTCCTTAGTTCGGTCCCGAGGAACAAGACGCGTGGTGACAGGCTAGTGTGCCTGTCACCATCCTAATACGGTACTGTGTTGTGTCGACGTCCGGGCTGTTGTCATGCCTGGTGAAGGCCATTCCTCTGAGTGGACCCCACGTGGAGGAGGGTGGATAGGGGTGTCTCTCTGGCCGTGTCTTACGCTTCCCTCTCCTAATCCTTCAAGAAATCATCAGTTTATTAGTTGTCATGGCACCGCTAACAGTTTCGTCACATTGTGGGTCCATTTGCACAGTTTTTTTCTGGTAATTCCTGGCTCCTAAAGAAGATGTTGTACATGGATACAAAGGGGGAAGTGAGTTAGGCCGAGTCTTGTTGTTTTTCTTTTTTTTTTTTTTTTTTTTTTTTTTTATTTATTTTTGGGACAGAGAGAGACAGAGCATGAACGGGGGAGGGGCAGAGAGAGAGGGAGACACAGAATCGGAAACAGGCTCCAGGCTCTGAGCCATCAGCCCAGAGCCTGACGCGGGGCTCGAACTCACGGACCGCGAGATCGTGACCTGGCTGAAGTCGGACGCTTAACCGACTGCGCCACCCAGGCGCCCCAGTCTTGTTGTTTTTCATACCCCTCTCACCCTGGTCTTAGTTGAGGCGTTGTGGTGTAGATTTGGCTCAATTAAAGTTGCAGGTTTTCTTTGTGAAGTAACGTATTTTATTAATTGACAAGGGGACATCAGTTCCTACATGCTTTAGGAGAGGATTTTGAAAGCACAGTTGAAGTTAAACAGGGATGATTCTGTGTTGTTAAAGGTGTAACTCGGGTGTAATCGCACTTTAATAGTGTGTCTCAAAGACCATACTGTTGGCAGGCAGGTTGTGGTCCCACGTCCCGGATGAGGAAACCAGGTGAACGAATGCCCAGTGGGTTGTGGCCTCCACGAAAGATCACTCATTTCCAGGGGGCCGCTTCCCGCCCTGCAGGTGTTCGGTTGATTATAGCCATTTTGGATGAGGAAGCCCCGGCTGTTTTTAAAAGTTTATTCCTAAGGGATTGTTACCTATTATTTAGACTTCACACTTTTTTTCTTTAAACAGCCCCAAAACGGTTGGGGAGACCAACACAGGCCTTGCTCCTTGGAACTCATAGGTTATGGTGTATGTGCCGCTGAAGCAGGCACGGGTTATAAAGTGGATCAAGTTGTACGATGGTTGTGATTTGCAGCTTTTCCAAAATCAGAACTGTTCTCAAAGTATTACCTGTTAATCTTGCTTAAAATTATGAAGTCTTCAAACACACAGGACAGCAGGAGATACAAGTAAAGAAACCTTCCATATTAAACAAGTTAGTGGGGCTTTTTAAAACCAAATAACGGTTGATATTTATGTGCGGGATAGAATTTTTTTACTGCACACCTGCAGTGTGAAATCCGAGGAGACAGGAGAATATAACGAAGTCTTCTTACAACTCTGTGTTCCTCAGTTCATGTACGAAAAGCCATCCTACAGAAGGTGCATCTCTGGGTGCCAGTCAGGGAGGCCACCCTGCAGGTGACTGGTCCCGTGTCCCACGCTGTGCGCAGCGTTCGAGTGAGCGGCGCAGCAAACCGGCCTTGTGCTGGCCCTTCCGTGTGCTGGCTGCAGGGGGCCAGACTTGGGTTAGCTCTAGTAGGAGAGACAAAACTGCTCAGACTGTGGTAGAATTTCCCACCTGAAGCCTGGCTGTCTGTTTTGAGTACCTGGGGAGCACCTCTTCCTCTTCCCGTGTGATTCTGACCCGAGGCCCCTTGGCTTTGCCCCGGCTGTCCGTGAAATGGTACCAGGAGGTGGCATTCCCCCCTCGCCTCGGGCCGGGCTGCTGCCGCCCCACGCACGGGGCCCCTTCTCGAGGCCCTCTGCATTTGAGTCCTTTGCAACTTAAGTCCCAGGGCCGCGTGCCCCCTTGCCACTGTCCCGCTGCGGGGCGCCAGGGCCATGCCTCTGGCTTGTCAGTCTCCGCGACGCTCAGCTCAGCCCGGCTCGGCTCCCTGCCCGGCTCGGGGTCTCTTCACGGCCCTGACCCAGCTGCAGGAATCTCCGTTCTGAGGATTCACTTGAATCTCTAATTCATGAGCTTAAGCTTATACGCATGGTAACCTGATGCAATTATTTGTGAGACTGTGGTTTTGTAAACTGTGTAAGGGAGTATCACTTCCAGATTAGAAAGGCTTTCAGATCCAGGCAAATTAATGAATTTCTGTAAGCTAGCGTTATCTCTAGTTTCCAGATACAAACTCACATCTGCCTCCAGCCCTTTCATGTGGATTTCAACTTTCCCCTGGGAACTTGTTTCAGATGGTACAAAGTTTACCTCAAAGTTGATCAGGTCATATTTTAATGTTACTGCCTTTTTGTGTCACCATGTTATAACCAGAGATTACATCTACTACAATGACGTGTACGCCTTTGACCTGGACACGTTCACGTGGAGTAGACTGTGCCCTTCGGGGACTGGGCCCACACCCAGATCGGGCTGCCAGATGTCTGTCACTCCCCAGGGCAGCATTGTCATCTACGGGGGCTACTCGAAGCAGGTAAGATGCGGTGTGGATGGAAATAGACGTACTCTGTTGTATTGCCCTTTTCACTGTCACCAAGAATGAAAACTTCCAAACAGGCTTGCATGTTGGCTCAATAGAAACACTTTTTATTAGAGTAGAAATGGGTGTGTATCTATCTCCCCCGTGAACGTATCAAGATTTTTGCAGCCATATTATGTTCTAACCCATATGCCCTGAAAACGCGGGAGTGTGAATAATTCCGTATTGGGATGAGCCGCGTGGAGGGGGGGGAGGGTCTTGATTCCTAACCACAGACCCCAAGTGCTATGGGGGGCTCATGTGTAGAACAGGCCACTTCTTCCAGCCGTGCAGACACGCGGAAGTAAATGTTCTTGCACACCTGTCTGGGTGCCCTACACCAGGGTGGCTCCTGCTGGCTCTGGGGTGTGTCGTCCACGCAGGGGCCCCTCGCAGCGGCTGCAGCCTCCAGGCGGCACCGCTCCAGCCTGAACGCGTCAGCGAGCCCGAGAGGGATAAGGTCGTGTCTCACTGCAGGCTCTTTCTTAGCCTTCGTATTTTGAAATTTTCTGCGATGTGACTTAAGAGTCAGCGAGCACTTACTGTACCCCCACCTGGATTCTTCTGTAGTCCTTGCTCTGCTGTCCCTGCTTCTGTGGTCGTTCACATCTGTGCTGCTCTGCACCCATATTTCTGGGCGTGTTTTAGAGAAAAGCACAGGCATCGCTTCAGCCTGCTTTCGAGATCCGTCCCCGTTGCATGTTTTAGCTGCTTTCGCTTCTTCGTGCCCAGCAGTTTTCCACTAGGACACCCCGGGTGGTTTCTCTAACTTCTGTTTGCAGACCCAGGGCTGTGTGTAGTTTCTGACCGTTATGAACCAAGCTGCAGTGCGCATTCTCGTGAAGGTCACCGTGTGGCTCTACGTTCTCATTTCTCAGGCAGGGACCCAGGAGTGGTTCTGCTTGGGTCCCAGGGTGCAGCGTCACACCCCTTCCCGCAGTGGTTGCCCCACACCCTTGCCAGCACCTGATCCCACCAGAGTTTTTTGTTCTTGGCCCTGCTGGTGGATGTGTGGGGTCTCATTGTGATTTAAAAAAATAATCATCTTTATTTGTTTTTGAGACTGAGCACGAGTGGGGGAGGGGGAGAGAGAGCATCCCAGGCAGACTCCGTGCTGTCAGCATAGAACCTGACACGGGGCTCGATCCCGCAAACTGTGAGATCATGACCTGAGCTATCCCCTAGTTTTCATTTCCTGAGATTCAGGCTGCTCCCCACAGTGTGGCCCATACGGAGCCTCCCTGGCCTTAGGATATCCAGGGCACATGTCCACTCCCGGGACAGCGGGATCGTGGGCTTTGTTTTCCAGAAGGAAACTAGCTCTCTGTCTCCAGTGAACACATGCCCGTGGCTGAGAGGAAAAGAAGCGTGTGTGTGTGTCTGCTGGTTCTGTCTGCCGGGAGGGCCCGGAGGTAAAGGCGCCCGGCGGCCGCGAGCACTGCCGGTGCCCAGATCTTGGCTTCTGACCCCACCTCTGGGTACAGGACCCGGGGCTCCTTGGGGAAGTGGCTGAGTCTGGGGCTGGGGGTGTACAGGGCGAGGCTGGAGCATTTTGTCCAACCGGAGGAAGCGCTTATGGGAAACCCTCACCGATGGGGTGCGTCAGAGGGACACAGGAGCCGCTGGAAGGGTTTCCGATGGCCAAGGCTGGAACCAGGTTCCAGCAACCAAGTGAGTAAAGTGGATTGGATTATAGCTCACAGTATAACGTCAGAGTCCGTGAGTCTGTACGTTTAGATGCAAATGATTGAAAGCATAAATAGATCGGGGAAAAGGGACAAGTCCCTGTGCAGAGTTCCACATAAATTGCGTAGCCACTCTGCCCTTGAGGTCTGGAGTATGACTCCCCACCGTACGTGGGACTGTGCAGAGTGATGTCCTTCCAGGGAGGACTGTGGAGAGCTGGGCGGGGGTGGGGGGGCGGTGACCTGACAGCCCTGTGGCCAAGGTCAGCAGCAGTGATAAGTCACAGTGACAGCATGCACCCCCGGTGTGATGGGTGAGAAGGGACCACAACCCGGAAGCCCATGTCCAGTCGTGAGAGAAGGTCAGACAAGTGTCCGTAGAGGGACAGCTGACCTGCACCTCACAGCCGCTGAAGGTCATCAGAGGGCGGGGCCTATGGGCTCGTGACGACCACATGTGACACGGGGCCTTGGAACAGAGAAGGGACCCTGGCAGAAACTGAGGAGATCTTAATACACTGTGGACTTGCATTAATAGGGCTTAATCAGCATTTCATCCTTAATTAGCGGCAGATGTGACACACGGAGGGCGTTATTAGTAGGGAAACTGGGCACTCAATTTGTCTGTAAATGTAAAACTCACCTGAAATTCAAATTTGTTAGAAATAGGGAGTTAAAGGGTAGATACAAAGATGAAATTAACATTACCAAGCCCTCCCCCCAGGAAAGCCATTTTGCTGCACAGTTTTCCAGACACTGTAACCTGTAGGTGGGTGCAGGTGCCGCGTGAGCCCCGCAGGGCACCGCCGCAGAGAGTCCGGGGCCGGCTGGCTTCTGCTTAGAGCGTTAATTCGGTTCTCGCAGTGAAGCCTGAGCACACAAACTGGAAGATGAGGGGGTCGGGGATGTGGGGGTTGCCGATGGAAGATGGCTTTGTTACGGCCTCGGGAGCAGTCCCCATGGGCTCCGGCACAACCCCCCCACCTAGACCAGGCTCGCTGCAGAGGCCATGGACTCGCCGGCAACAGAGTGCTGGAATGTTCCTGGCATGATGGCAGTCTTTAGGACGGTGGGTTTTTTAATTTAAAATCTATTCTGAACAGTTGATAACTGACACCAACATTTTTTATTCTGTCTGCTCGGTGAGGTCAGAATTGACCTGGTCGTGGTGCATACTTTCTTTGAAGCTGCTCCAAAGGAAGCCTCCCGAGCCCTCCCCTGCCCCACCCGGCCTCCCAGCGAGGAGGGAGACCACAAGCCTGAGGGGACCGTGTGGGGCATTGTGGGTGGCGCCTGGCCAGTTCTTACAAGACTCCCGCTTCCTTCTGCAGAGAGTCAAGAAGGACGTGGACAGAGGCACGCAGCATTGCGACATGTTCTTGCTGCAGCCTGTGGATGGAAGGGAAGGTGCGTACGCTGGGTGGGGGGTGGGTCCCGGCGGCCAGTGGTCTGCGGGGTCCTGCCCGACAGCCTTGCCCGCCCTGTGGCTGGGGGATGGGGAAGAGAGGGTGGCGACAGGCCCCTGCACACGGGGCTGGGGTGTGGGTGTGTCCTCGCCTGAGCGGGCAGACCAGGCGTTCTGTGAGTAACCCTCGGTGACCATCTGTACAGCAGGGACAGCCGGAATATTCACCCTCTGGGGTGGTTGGGACGCCCTGAGCTAAAAGCACAAGCCAGGAGCTGGTGTCGAGCCAGGAGCCCCCCGCTCGGGAGGGCGGGAGCCCGTCGTTCCCTTGTGCTCGCCCGAGAGCACGCGGCTGCTAGGGTGTGGGCTTTGGGAAGGCTTTCACGGGTCCGGGAGAGCGAGAAAGTGAGGCAGCGGCCTGTTTGCGAGTCTTGGGACGAGCGGGCTGGGCTCGACCCAGAAGACCGGGTCTGGTGCCCGGGCTGCTCCGGGCCCTGCAGCAGGGCCTCCCCTCCCTGTGAGGCCGCCGTCCACTGTGGAAGGATGGGACCGCTCCGCGTGACCCGAGCCTCCGCTAAGCCGGGCACTTCTCAGGAGGCCAGCCACACCACCCTGCGGTGACCGCGGAGGGCGCCTGCCTTTTCCCCAGTGGGAACCGAGGTCTGGTGCTGAGAAGTAACTTGCCCGGTTTACCTGAGTGAGCTGGAGCCGGAACCTACTGTGTTCCCGGCGGCGGGACCCCGCTGCTCAGCCCCTGCATCTGGCGTTGGGCCCGGATGGGCCCGGTGGGCTGACACACGCTTGGGCCCGTGTCCTGCAACCCAGGAAAGTATCTTCCCTGACTGCGTGCAGGGCCCTCGGGAGGTTTTCCTCCTCTCTTTCCTTCAAGCAGTAAAATGCTGGCCGTAACGGGTCGATCTTGTGGCCCAGCGGTGGGTGCCCCCCGACCCCCGGGCTGTGTGCCGAGGAACAACCGCTGGCACGCCATGGCCATTTGTCGCGTCTGTTAAGCTTTCCTTAAACGTTCACTGTAGGAAAAATCGCCGTTCCTTTCTCTAGACGCGGCGGGACGACGTTCCCCCACGCTTCACACTAGGTCACGTTCTGAGGGTTTTACCATGTGACTCTGGCAGGTCCCGAGAGAGGAGCGCGGTGTGGAGGTCTCCTGGGGAGAGCTGGGGCGTCTGCGGCTCTGAGCAGCGGCCCTGGGACAGCGGTCCTCACTGCGGGGAGGGCACGGCGTGAGGGTCTCCTGGCACGCGCCCCTTGCGCCACAGCTGGGAAGCGCTCGGCGGAGGTGGTGTCAGCGGGGCCCTGGGGACACCGCGCGGGACCTTCAGGGGAAGGGTCAACCTCTGCGGCGCGTTGAACTGTGTCGGGTTTCTGCAGAGGGATCAAAATCCGTAAACTCGGTGAGCTCTTGCCTGCAGTCCTGTGTTTCCACTCGTGTGCCGGTCACCGGAGGCCGGGGGACACTGGGGGTGCCCGTGGCCGGAGCTCGCTTACCCCATGTCCCCTCTCCGACAGGCAAGTGGGGATGGACGCGTATTAACCCTGCGGGAGCCAGGCCCACCCCGAGGTCTGGCTTTTCGGTGGCTGTGACCCCGAATCATCAGACGCTGCTCTTTGGGGGCGTGTGTGACCAGGAAGAGGAGGAGAGCCTGGAGGGGGACTTCCTCAATGACCTGCACTTCTATGACGCCACCAGGAACCGCTGGTTTGCGGGGCCTCTGAAGGTAGAGCCGTGCTCCCGAGCGCGCGCCAGGGCGTTCGTACGTCAGACACGCAGCCCTGTTGTGCTCCCCCCCGCCCCACCTCCCCGTCCCTCTGTGGGGCTCCCCGGGAGCCCTCAGTGTCTTTGCCGTCATTGTGGGCAGGGGCAGGCCGTCCGGCACTGGGGTCCCCCTGGGACTTCAGGTCTAGAGGAGTTGTCGGCGCCGGGGGCCTTGAGGGCTCAGGAGGTGGCCCACTCGGCCAGAGACCCCTCCCTGGTTGGAGAGCTTTGGCGCCTCTGCTGGGGATCAGGCAGACGTGCGGCTGGGGTCTGGACTCGTGGCCCCCGCCCTTTGCCCTGAGGGGTCCCACCAGGTAGAGACTCTGTGCCCGCAGCCTGAACGGGCAGATTAGGGCAGGGGGCTTCCGCCACGTGGCCCAGTCGCCCTCGCACCCCACGTCTCTCGAGGACGCTGCCCGCTCACCACCGGCCGCCCCTGAAGTGCGCGGCCTTGCTTTTTCCGACAGGGACCTAAGTCAGAGAAGAGGAAACGGAGGAGGGGCAGGAAAGCAGAGCCCGAAGGTGCCGACAAGCAGGAGCGCGGGGGGGCCGGTGCCCAGGAGCCCCTGGAGGTGGTCAGAGAGGTGGTCGCAGAGGACGGGACCGTGGTCACCATTAAACAGGTTCTTGCCGCCCCGGTCCCGGCGGGACAGCCACAGTCCGAGGAGGAGGACAGCCCTGACGAAGCCGGTGGCCCCGTGGTGGAGCCCAGTCCCCGCTCCAACGCCATGCTGGCCGTGAAGCACGGGCGGCTCTACCTGTACGGGGGCATGTTTGAGGCAGGTGACCGCCAGGTCACCCTCAGTGACCTGTACTGCCTGGATCTCCACAAGATGCAGGAGTGGACGGCCTTGGTGGAGGTGGACCCAGGTGAGCTGGGGTGGAGAGAAGATGCTCTCTGCAGGTTGGGGCGGGAGCCCCATGAAAGCGGCTCTGTGCCATCTGTCCACGAGGGCCCACCCAGATCTGCCCTGTGCCACGGAGCCTGCAGTGAGCAAGACCCACGTGCCCTCACCCGTGGCCACTCCCGGAGGGTGGGCCCTGGTCACGGCGAGGCGCCCCCTCCTGCGTACGTCCGCCCCTGCTCTGGGAGCTGAGGGGGTGGCTGCTTGCTTTGCGCGGGGGCAGGGGGGGCTCAGGCCCGTCCCGGTGCTTCTCGGGGGTGCATCGTAGCAAAACCGATCTCACAGAGCCTCCTCGTCCAATGCCCGCAGCCTCTGTGAACACGTGAGGGCAGACCAGGCGTCTGGGGGACACCTTCCGGGGGAACCTCCAGGCCGCCTCTGCTCTGACCCGCACTGCTCAGTCCCTCGCGTCCACGTTGTACACAGGTGGCTGCTGGATGCCAGCCACCGCTCCTTTCTTGGCCACTGGACATTGAACAGAACTTGAGTCCACGCTTTTAGAGAGAGGCGCTGCGTGGCCCTGCGAGGTTCCTTAGTTTTCCAGAGAGGCTAGGTTAGAGCAGGGGCTGCAGGGTGAGACCGGGGGGTGGGTCTCGTACCTTTGCCTCTGCTCTCCGTCCCCTCCTCTCCCCTCTCCGTCGTCCTCCCTCACCTCTGCTCTCAGGCAGTCTCCCCTCGCCTCTGCTCTCCGTCCTCTCCCCTCGCCTCTGCTCTCAGCCTCCCCTTGCCTCTGCTCTCCGTCGTCTCCCCTCACCTCTGCTCTCCGTCCTCTCCCCTCTCCTCTGCTCTCTGTCCTCTCCCCTCTCCTCTGCTCTCCGTCCTCTCCCCTCGCCTCTGCTCTCCTTCGTCCCCCTCTCGCCTCTGCTCTCAGCCTCCCCTTGCCTCTGCTCTCCGTCGTCTCCCCTCACCTCTGCTCTCAGGCAGTCTCCCCTCGCCTCTGCTCTCCGTCCTCTCCCCTTGCCTCTGCTCTCCGTCCTCTCCCCTCGCCTCTGCTCTCCTTCGTCCCCCTCTCGCCTCTGCTCTCCTTCGTCCCCCTCTTGCCTCTGCTCTCAGCCTCCCCTTGCCTCTGCTCTCCGTCGTCTCCCCTCACCTCTGCTCTCAGTCAGTCTCCCCTCGCCTCTGCTTTCCGTCCTCTCCCCTCACCTCTGCTCTCCGTTCTCTCCCCTCGCCTCTGCTCTCCTTCGTCCCCCCCTCGCCTCTGCTCCCCATCCTCTCCTCTCCCCTCTGCGTCCTCTCCCCTTGCCTCCGCTCTGTCAGCCTCCCCTTGCCTCTGCTCTCCATCCTCTCCCCTCGCCTCTGCTCTCCATCCTCTCCCCTCACCTCTGCTCTTCATCAGTCTCCCCTCGCCTCTGCTCTCAGTCAGCCTCCCCTCGCCTCTGCTCTCCGTCGTCTCCCCTCGCCTCTGCTCTCCGTCGTCTCCCCTCGCCTCTGCTCAGAACTGGAGAAAACAACGCGTTTCCTTCCGGTGTCCAGAGGTACTGGGGCATAGGCTGACTTTGACAGCATGATTATTCAAAAAAAAAAAAAAAAAATTTTTTTTTTTTTAATGTTTATTTTGTTTTTGAGACAGAAATAGCGTGAGCAGGGGAGGGGCAAAGAGACACAGAATCCGAAGCAGGCTCCAGGCTACTAGCTGTCAGCACAGAGCCTGATGCGGGGCTTAAACTCACGAGCGTGAGATCATGACCTGAGCCAAAGTCGGATGCTCGACCGACTGAGCCCCCCAGGCACCCCAGGGTGCGCTTCTTGATGAGAGGCTGGAAACTCCCTGCACTGACGTTTTGAACGTTCGCTTTTGATTTAAAGGAGCTCAGGAGTGGCTGGAGGAGACGGAGTCAGAAGAAGACAGCGACGAGGACGCCGAGGGCGGAAGTGACGACGAGGACAGTGGCGACAGCGGCGGGGAGGCTGGGGGTGAGTGTGGTGTGCATGCCGGCGCCGGGCGGCAGGAGACCCACGGCAGAGCAGCTCCGGAGCCAAGCACCCCCTGCCGGACCTAGAGCTCCGGGGTCGCTTTGCTCCGAAAGCCCCGATTTTTGCTGGTAACGAGAGACTTTCATGCTTCAGTAAAGTTCTATTAAAGCGTGGCTTTACTTCGTAGACGTCCTCTCAAGGCGAGCCTAAGTTTTTGCGAGAACGTTTGTATTTCGGGTACGTTTGGGCCGCGTCGGGTCGCTTTCTTTGATTGAGTGAAGAGCGCACCCGCGACATGGTTTCTGTAACTCCGCTGCTCACCCCGTCAGCCAGTGAGCTGTGGCCTCTGCGACTGCCTGCCCGCCCCGCCTGCCTCCCCCTCTTCCCCACGGAAGAGCCCACGACCCTCGGTGGCACCTGCCCGGCTCGCCCTGGATGACGCTGGGCCCCACGCCCAGGCCGTTGCCGTCTGAAGACGGGGAGTGCCCCCCGCGCTGCAGGGCAACCTGCGTGGTGTGGCTCCTTCCGCGGTGTTGGTGTGGGCCGTGACGACATAGAGCAGAGCTGCGGCAGGGGCGGTGTCGTGGAGGGCGAGGTCCCCGCACTGCCGGTGGCGCTGTGAATACGAGGCAGAGAAGGCGCCTTATGCTTTGCGGGCAATCTCCTTCCGCCGGACAAGGAGCCGGGGGTTTCCCGCGTGGCGGTGCGTCGTCAGGCCGGAGGCCCCCGCTGTGATTTCCGGGAGTTCTCGGTCGCAGCCCACCGGCCACCTTTCCACGCTTCGTGTCTCTGCCGACTCTGAAGTAAAGCTCCTGTCGGCTCTGTGGCTGTCGTGCCACCGGCTTTCCTCGGGGGTCTGTGAGCCCACGGACTCGACTCAGAGCCGCTCCCTCAGCGTTTCCTGGGAAGAGATGGTGGGGCCACCCCTGCTCCTTTCCCGGTCACAGCCCCCAGGTTGTCCTCGGCAAAGTGACCGGAGGAGGGGAAGCCAGAGGGAGGGACCCCGCTGTCTGCACGCGGTGTCACCATCCAGCACCTCTGGAGTCGGAGTCCGGCGCGGGGGAGGCCTGCGGACTGCTCGCACGCCGTCTGGGGCCTGCTCCAGGGTCGATGGCCAGAGACCAGGTTTCACTGGTATAATTGGGGTCAGATGTTAGGCTTTGAATTCACACTTGGTGCATTTTTTATCTTCAATACTTGCAGCAATGAGAAGGTAGTACTTTAGTGTGTAGTAACAGGATCAGCATCCCATCTGTGTCCTGGACCGGGCCATCCCGTTCATTGCTGGGACGCTCACAGACCAGTGTGGGAATGCCCCGGGTGGCGGAGCAGGGCCTGTCCTAGGAAGGCTTTCGCGGAAGGAGGAGGGCTGACGTGCCCCAGCAGCAGCCCCTCGCCCCACATCGCCTCCTCATGGTGCCCGGTGCGACCACTCTCGTCGGACTTGCACGCCGCTCTGTAGCAGGACCCGCAGGGGTGTGCTCTCACCAGCAGCTCAGAAATGGGAAGCCTGCCTCTGGGGGGTGCCCCCCGGAGCCCCGGCCGTTGGAGAGAGGCCAGTGTGGCTGTCGGGCAGCACGGCACCCCTTGGCCGACGGGGGCTGGGTTTGCTAGAAAAGCTGGCACTCTGGCTCGGGTGGCGTATCGGTGGCAACCCTCTTGGCTGCCGGGGCAGTCTGGGCCTTCCTTGGACACTCTGGGTGGAATCTAGCCGGAAGATTCTCAGGTAGGGCTGGCGGAACACCACGGCTGGTGCGTGGACCTCCCGGGTCCTCCCGGGGCCCACGCTGCCTGCTCCTGCGACGTGCCCTCCGGCCCCCACCGTGCAGCTGCTGCTCTCCCGGAGGCTGCGTTAGGAGGAGGTTGTCGGAAGGGCTTGCCGACTCTGCCTCAGGTTTCTGTTTCAGAGGCCGGTGTCTCATCCTCCTGGTTGAGGTGACACGGCAGGTGTGAGGGAAGAGGATGTTTTTGAATCCAACAGATTTCCCCGAAGAAGAAACTCCTTGTACAGACAAGTCTGTTTCGCTGTCGTGTCCGTAGGGTTGTTGCTAGAAGCTCGGTTCGAGTTCACACGGGCGAACAGCTGCTCTTGCCTCTGCTGCCTCCTTGCTGTGATGGAGACACCAGGTAAGGCACACCTTAGATGTTGAGCAGCAGGAGAGGCAAAGAATGCGTTCTAGGGCCGCGAGAGCCCCCCAGGAGCGGGACCAGCACACCCCAGCTCTCTGTTGGTGACTGGTGTGCCCAGCTGGATGTTCTGGACCCCTGAGGGCCACCACGGGCACGAGTGGCCAGTCTGAAGCCCGGGGCCTCCATTGCCGGTGGTGCTGGAGCCAGAACAGCTGGAAACGGCTGTATCCGGGTCAGCGAGGGCCCCGCGATCGTACACCTGTGTCGTCTGCTCCTCGGTGGGCTGAGCTGTTGGTAAGCCCCGCACCACCCACCCCCTTCTCTTAGGCTGCGTCAGCTGGCCACGCCCCCCCCCCCCCCCCCCCCCCCTCGGCAGAGCTGCGTGAGTGGGGTCAGTGGGGGATTGAGTGAGTAGTTGTCCCCAAGTCCCAGGAGCGGTGGCGGCGCTCTGGGTCCTGCTGCCAGAGGGTAGTTGGTCAGAGGTGGGAGGTTTCTGGCCTTAGGTCGAATTGAACAAAAACCAAGGAAAGCACCGATTAAGCCCGGAAATCCTCATCATTCGAAGCACTTTGTTTGTTTCTAAAAGGCACAGTAGTGGTATTTATTGTAGTTTAACATCTTGTGGGTTTTTTGTCCTGTTTTGCTTTTTGTTTGTTTGTAAACCAAGTCGTACAGGCGAGGAGTCAGTGGCTGGCTGACAGGTTCATTGAAGGGCCAGGGGCTGGCCAGGCCCTGCCGGTGACAGATGATGTCCGCAGGGCCGTCCCTTGGGGCTAGAGGGACCCTCGGGCAGCCCCCCCGGGGGAGGTGAGGCTCGAGCTCAGGTTCAGAGCAGGTGTGTCACAGCACTTGTGTGTCACACAAATGAGGTCACACTTGGGAACCAGCCCCCCCAAGTGTGTTGGGGTGAGGAGGTGGTGACACGGTGTTGAGCGGGGGCTGCAGAGGGGGCAGTCGCTCCCTAGCACGGGGGAGGGGGTGGTTGGCTTCGGCTCGAGGGAGCGTGAGATTCGTGTGTCCACTGCTAAGTTGCATGAGCACCGAAGGGGCTTTCTAGTAACTGCTCTTTTCCTGGATGTTTTAAAGCGGGAAGCAAGCTGTGTGCAGGCCTTTGGTCACCAGAGACCAGTGTTGTCTTACTTGGCCCAGGGAGCTCCCGAGTCGTAGGCCACAGGCACCTTCGTTGCTGTCTTGGGAGAGAGCTTTAGCAGTGCCGGGTTCCAGCTGGGTCTGGTCACCCACCGGCGGTGTGACCACGGTGTCCCGTGGGCAGCCGAGGCACCAACCAGCACAGCCAGGGGCCAAGGATATAAGCCATCGGCGCGTGGGGAGCGCCGCGGGCGCATCCGGTGCTGGGCCTGGTTTGCTGGTGTCGAGCGGGTGTGGGGCCGGGGCCTGTCCTCGTCCTCTGGACCGGACCTGAGCTGGGGTGTGGAGCTCAGGAGCCCTGTGCCTGAGTGTGGGGGCGGGCCTGGGAAGGCCCAGGTGTGTGTGTTGGGGGATCGGGGGTGGGGGAAACTCCAGTCGGAAAGAAAGGCCGGGGAAGCTCCCCACAAGAAGCGTGGATGTTGAAGGTTAAGAAAATCAAAACAGGTGGAACAAAACTATGCCGTGAGGCCCCTGGTCGGCTGGGGGGGGGGGGGGGCGCTGGGGGCGGGGCGGGCTCGGGGATGTGGGGCTGCACTCCGCCCCTGCCCACAGCGCTCTCCCGCCAGAGCTCCGCCCCGAGCGGGATTTGCGTTTATCCATCCCAGAGTTTGGGCACGAGAAGGACGCCGTGGTAAAGACCCTGGTTTGTGAGGAGACGATGCAGAGAACCCACAGTTGTCAAACGATGATGTTTATTACTAAAAGGAGCAAAATGTTTTCAAACCTGGACAGCGGCCCTTGCTTTCAGAGAGCGAAATACAGAATAGTGGTAGGACTCAAACTGTTACATTCATTAAAGAAAAGTATTGAATTTTCATTTTGTAAGTAACCAAGCTATTTTTTCCAGCTAAAAGATAAAATGGCGAGGTAACATTTTTAGCTGCTTCGTCAGTAAGAAGAATCAGAACATAGTCGACATTCCCTTTTCGTCAATGCACAAATGATTGCACTGTGTTAACAGACAGTTTACATGCACCAGGGGAAAAGGTGGAAAGGAGAAAATGCAGATCGAGACCGGTTTCGGTTAGAACTCGCGAAAAGGCATCTGTGTCAGGGTCAGCGGCCTGCTGTGTGGCGTGAGGGCCGGGTCTCACACGCTGCTCACCCGGGCGGTGAGGGCGGTATTTCTGTCAGGCTACATTATACCGGGTGGGCTTTCTTTGGACGTGGCGAATGGGGCACACAGGCAGGGTCGGCCGGAGAGGACGGTGGGGTTCAGCTGAGTGCACGGGACGCACCAGCGGCTCAGCGCTCACGGGCGAGCGCCGAGGGCCGGCCACCAGCAGCGGGCACAGGGGCGGGAGGAGCAGGCCACGCCGCCCTGGTGGTGGCAGTGACCGTGCTGGTCAGCGCAGGGCCCGCTCGGGGGTGGTGGGGCGCGCCCGCAGACCGGTCTCCTCCCTGAACCTGCCCCCCGCGGGGCAGTCCCCTTCCTGCCCTTTCCCCCCTTCCACAGGCCGCTGGCGGGCGTGCCTGTCCCCGAGCCGCGCTCGGCTGCGTGGTGCGCCCCGCGGGGAGCCGATCGTGGTTGGGGAGGGAGACGCGGTTGAGGAGTGTCTGGTGGAAGGCCCTTCGTCTGCGACATGTGTCCTCACGCGGGAAGCGGTGGGAGACGGGAACTCCGATCTTAAGGGACTAGCAGTCCTCACGTGTGTTCGAGCAGCTCGGGTGCCCATCTCTGTCCGACCTTCGATGCAGGCGTTGGAGGGGGCGTGGGTCGCCGCGGCAGGTGCTACCGGCAAGGTGGAGGGGAGTGAGGGCCTGGCCGGGACCCGTCTCGCCATCCCCTGGGGCCTCCTGCCTCTCTGGGTTGGGGCTGCCGCGGTCCTCGTGGCACCAGCTGGAGGCCGCACGGCCAGAGGCCCGCACGCGCGTCTGTGGGGGCGGCGGGGAGGGCGTGCGCACACACGGCGGCGGGGGGAGTGTTAGGGGCGGACGGAGATGAGGTAGGTGTGAGGTGTGCCGCTCCCTGCCGTCCCCGAAGCCCCAGGCGCGGGCCGCCGCACCCAGACGCGCCCTGGACTGCTCGCGGCCACTTGTGGATCTGCCCCTCCTGGCAGGGCTGCCTGCCCCTCTGAGGCCGAGGAACGGGCTGGAACGTGTCTGCCCACGTGTGCGTCAGGCCCCCTCCACGTGGGTTCTCGGGCAGAGGCGCCCTCGGTTCCTGGCTCGCAGCCTCTGAGCGCCACCCGAGTGCCGTCGTCTCCCGCCTGCAGCGCCTCCAGGTGCCCGCGCGTCCCCGCCCTCTTCCGCAGCCTTCCAGTGACAGCCGCCTGTGCTTCCCACGGCTTTCAGACCGTCCCGGCGTATGGGAACATGGTAAAAATACAGCTTCGCTGTTTCGTTTTTCAACGAAGGCAACTGCACTTTTTCTTGCTTTTAAGGCTGAATTAGCGACGCTTCTCAGGGACAGATCTTGAGGACACTTGGGGACGGGTCATTTTTCTAGTCTTTGCTTACGGACGGTATCGCGTGCCACACGGTTCCCCGGGCAGGGAACAAAACTGAGAGACACCTTGGTTTTCCGACAAGAGCACTTCACTCTTCTTTGCGTTTCTTGTCTGGAATCACTTTTACGCTTGACTGACACGAGCAGGTCCTGTCCAGGCAAGACCCAGTGGAAACGCGAGACATCGTCGGCGGTCCTCAGTGCCGTCCGTTAATTGTGGGGTCGGCAGCGCGTGCAGCTACGGACATAGAGGCCTTAAAATCTAGTAGGCACCTTTAAGTTTCTGAGACCGAAGGCAAGAAAACCCGGAAGACGAGACCTCTTTGAGCCGGAGAAAGCGGGATTACTCATGCCGAGTGGAGGCTGGCCCTCCCCTCCCCTCCGTCTGGAGAGGTGTCGTCCTGTGCATGTGGGGGCGAAGCGAGCACCTCTCCCGGACGAGGCCGCTTTGGGCACCCGTCGTCCACCTACGGGTGTGAGATTCACCTCGAGGGGACCCCTGCCCGCAGCGGCAGCATCGGTGCGGAGTCGGGGGGAGATGAGAGCAAGGTGGCCGAGATCCCAAACTCAAAAATGTGAACACCACTTTATTTCCGTTAGTCCCCCAGATGTTCATCTAGGTCAAGCCCGTGATGCGTCTGCTCGGGGCCCTCGGTCACGTCATCTGGCTTGAAGTGGGGCGGCCGTGGGATCTACCGTCCAGACCGGGACTTGTGGACAGTACAAGAGGGAGCATTTCTAGGGCCAGGTTGGGACGTCAGGGGTTGGGTGCCCTGGGCCCCCAGCCTGGCACCGAGGGGCGTCCGGGGACGGGGGAGCCCGGCCCGTGCTCTTCCCGCCCCGCTGGGGAGCCCGTCATCCTACATTGTACGTGTTTGCTCAGCCCCTGTGTAGCAGTTGCAACACGGGAGTTCGTGGTCTGGTAAACGTGGTTGTGGACTTCTCGGGAGAGTGGTTTTGGCAGGAGGCATCGCACTGCCGTGGCTACCCACAGGTTTTCCACGTCGACATCCTCTTCGCAAGTTCGCGGGCTCGTGTGTCACATCCCTGCTCTGTGTCTTTAGGAATCCTGGGTGCTGTTGATCAGGGAGCTTGGAAGAATGGATGGTTCTTCACGTGCCCGAAGTCACCCGAGCACTTGGGGCATCGAGCACGTGCCCAGAAGCACAAGTAACCCAGTGTGCAAGTTTCCTCACGTTGGTGAAGGCGGCAGGCGGACTGTGGGCACAGACGAGTCGCCTGAGGACCCTGGGGTGGGGGTGGGGTGGAGGGTGTGAGTGCAGGTTTCCCAGCCTCGGGAGGGCAGCGCGAGGGGGGTGTAGAGTGGTGCCTCTCGGCCTCACCTACCCACAGGCCCTGGCTCAGCATCCCTGGCAACTCCATCTCTCTGCCTCTGGCTTTCACGTCCAGAGCGTGGAAGCAGCTGCCAGGGGAGGAAAGGACTCTCACGAGGTGGCTCTGGGACTAATTAAAACTTGTCACTTTGTACCCCTCTGGGGGCCAGCCCTGATCCACACGTCCCTCGTGGCCGGGTGTTGCTGTGTGCGCACGTCCGCCGGGAGCGCACGGGAGGAGGTCAGCTGCTCTGGCCCCGGCCCCGGCCCCGGCCCGGGACTGGCACAGCCACTGGGAAAAGCTGAGCCTCTGGGCCGGTAGGACCAGCCCAGCCCGCCAGGTGAGCAGGAGCACTCCCCCGTGCTGAGCGGCCCGCTCCTTAATCGGCTTCTAGATCCTCTCAGACCCGGAGCGGTGGTCTCGGGGGGATCTGCCGGGATACCCCGGGTGTGCAGTCTGGTTTTCACACCTGTGGGAGCAGGGGCCGGACGTGTGAGGGGACACGAGCCAGTCACCTGTGCGGGAGCCCCGGGCGTGAAATCACTGTTGCTTTCACTGGGCCACACACACTTCCCTAATCTCCTCCCGGGGCGGCACGTGTGTGTGTAACCTGTGGTCCGAGGTACCGTTTGGTGTCGTGCAGTTACCGGAACGTACAAAAGGCGGTGGTCTTTACGAAGAGGTGCAAACAGTTAGAAAACACATGTCCCACATGGAGGGTTCTGAGCTGCAAGGAGCAGGAATCTTTATTTGGTTCACTTCAGGGCTGCAGCAACCACTCGATATTAAAAAAGAACGGAAAGTAAGATGTACAAAAGATGTAATATCCCTTTAGAAAGTAACGTTACCAGAAACGCGTTTCTTACGGACCCTCCCTCTCCTGTGCCCCACTCCCCAAAAAGACCCCAAACTAAGCCAAACTGTGAGAAGAAATGGGGAGAGAGAATGTAGAACGGAAAAAATAAAACTGGATTTTACTGGAACATGCTCTAATCTTTAGTTTATTTCTGGTTAAAAATATAGCAATCCAGTGCAGTGTAGTAAAGAAATCTGCTTGAAAGGTAGCAGAGAAACAGCTAAACATAAGCAAAGCAAGGCAGAGTCCATAGCCGGGCTGTGCCCAGGACGGCTGTGGAAGCTCACGGTCGGGGCCGTCCCGGGCGTGAGCGCAGGGGCCAGGGTATGGACGCGGCCGTGCCCCACAGACACGTCCATACGCCCTGGCCGGGGCTGGCTCCAGCGCTAGGACCACGGGGCGCCCGCACATTCTGGAACCTTGTTCTCTCGTTTGGATGATGGTGCAACATTGGTCGAGAAGGCAGAGTTGTGTCTTTTGGGGGAGAGGGGGCAGCAGCGGGTGCTCAGGTGTTTTGAAGCCACTGGGTTTCACCCACATTCCTGTCCTGGGCCCAGACCAGCTCCGGAGTATGAACGAGGCATCTGGAAAGAGTGTGCATATCTGTGGGGGAAGCGGAGGCCGGCACAGGACAAAGACGTGAAAACCCATGTGCCCGGTGACCGCGAGAGGGAATGATGTCGCCGCGGGCCAGGTCACTGCCACGGACGTCTGACAGGGACAGGGGAGCCGGGATACACATCCTGCATGCCAACTGGAGAAAGGCCACAGACTCGGAGCCGGGCGTGGCAGCTAGGTGGCCCCACGGCACTCCCTGCCCTCTGTCCCGTCCGCACCACTGCTGCTGGGGGTGTGGGACGAAGGGGGGAGTGGTGGGGGAGGGGGCAGACAGTGGGGAAGGAGGACCTTGCTTTCAGACTCCATGGGGAGAGGCGGCAGATCCCTGCTTCCTCAGGTACACGGCACAGACTCAAAACAGGAAGCGGCTGCTGCCTGCTGGGAAGGCGCGCCCACTCCCCCCCCCCCCACCCCTCCCCGCCGCACACCCCTACTTGTCACCCGCTATTCCAGGACCCAGGGGAGCGGCGCAGGTAACAGACTTCCCGCATTCAGCCTCACAGCACAGCTGGACACGCTGGGGTCTTCCTCCGGCCGCCTCCTTTTCCAGTCCCAGATGGAGTGTGATGGCGGCGAGGACGGTGACCGTTTTGTTTTTTGGCCATTGATTTGCCGGGGTCCCTTTCCTTTCCACACCAAGCTGGAGGGTCGGCGTGCTGGCCTCCTTCTGCCATGCCACACAGCATCGTGTTATACAAGCAAAGAATTTTGGCTAAAATCCAAAAAACATTACCCAGAAAAAAAGGCAAACTGTGAGTAATACCCAATCACATTGTTCTGTGAAAAGTCTCAGAAGTGGTTGTCCGGCCGTCTCAGTTACGATCCTTTCCTTTCTGTCATCTTTTTTTTTTTTTTTTTTTAACGTCCCCCTTTTGTACATCGACCACTGTTTTTGCTCACGCGACGTCTCCTCAGATGAAAAAGTTAATAAACAAGATGGCGACTCCGATGTTGAGCAAGATCACCATGGCCACCAGGATGGGGGCCGAGCCCTGCAACAGGACAGCAGAGGTGAGCCCGTGCCCAGCCTGCCCCTGCCCCCCAAACCAGGCGCTCGCAGAGGACGACCGAAGTCCGGGAGAGGGTCCTCCTGCTCCCGGGCTGCAGCGACTGGGCCCGGAATGCCCGGTGCTGACCTCCCTCCCAGCACGCCAGGTCGCTTTAAGTCAGCGTCCCCACACCGGTATTAACCTTCGTCCCCAGCCCCGCAACTGGGACGAGAGAACACCGGCCGGGATTTCAGATGCGGCCCACCCAGGACGGCCCCAGCACTCAGCCCGAGACCCCACACCACCCGGCAACGTCCGAGCCCTCGAGTGATCCTTTAAGCACACGCTCCTCGGCAAATGCCTCCTTCCCCGTCGCCGCTCAAGCTCTAAGTGTTGTCCCTGCCCGGCCACCGGCCGCCTCCAGGCCTTTCCTGCCCCTGGAGCAGAGGTTCGGGTGAGCTGGGCATCCAGGTCTCAGCCTCCCCTTCCTGGGCCCGGCTCTCCTTGGAGCCTCCGCGGTGATGGGTGCAGAGACCACCATATCGGACAGGGCACGGCGCTGACCCCAAGAGGACCTCGGAGGACACAGGACACCGGCCGTCCCAATGGAATAAATACAGGTGCCCGGCTGGAGGCCAGCCGCTGGCTGGCACCTCACCCCAAGGGAGCTTCGTTGGGCAGCACCAACGTGGTGAAGGGGGCCAAATCTGGAACCTCCTCCCACATCCCTTCCCCGTCTGTCATCTGGCTTCCAAAAGTAACCACACTGCGCACACTCCATATCCAGATGCGTGCAGGTGGTTCTGGCTGCTGGGACGGAACAGAGCAGCGCGTCCACGGGTGCTCCCAGTGCCGACCACAGGGCTGCTGTCTGGGGGCACCTGGGTACGGGAAGGCAGGAGCACTAAGGAACCAGCCTGCTCACAAGAGGCTCACGGTGGTCTCGGGGGGCACCTGTCCACAGAAAGCGTCTCTCTCAAGGAGCACGGGGCCCTGACACGCCAATGGTGTAGCTCCTCCAGGGGCCGGCAGTGGACACGGACCCTGCCTCGCAGCAGGGTCCCAGAGGTGTCCCCGTGGGGCAGGTACGTGGCACTGGGCCAGGTGATCGGGCCCTGAGGGACTGGGGCCGTGGGTCCTGGCACAGAGCACACGGGGGCATCAGTCCCAGGGTGGGTGTGAGAAGCCGGGGGAGGGGCAGAACACGTCTGCTCACAGGTAGAGGGTCCCAGAAAGTCCCTCCTGGGGGTGGGCCCACCCCGGCACCACGCAGTCCAGGTGCCTCCACACTGCCTGTCGTGGGAGGAAGCAGGCACGAGCCCCGGCCTCCTTACCAGAGCAGGGGCCGACCCTCCTAGACCGCGGGGGAGTCTAGGTGAGGACAGGGCTCCCGGGCTGCCCGCTTTGTTTGGGCACCTCCAGAACCGCCCACGCACCTTGGCGGCTGGGGTCAGGCCTGGGGTCAGCCCTCCCTGAGACCTAAAGGGAGGGGGACCCCGTCGCCCACCCCGGCCTCCTGGAGGGAAGGAGCCAGCCCTCGGCTGGAGGCGGCCGCGTGCTGACCGCAGGCCCAGGGCCAGCGCCGCCACTCACCGTGCTGGGTTTGAGCTCGTCCCCGTCCTCTCCGTCCGACTCCAGCGCTACCGGGGAGGACTTCTGGGGCGGGGAGAAGGCCAGGTCCCAGCGCAGCAGCCGCGGCTCAGCCCGCTCTCCCAGCCGCAGGCTCTCCAGCCTCTGCACCGCGGGCTCCGTGCACGAGGCCGGCCTGGCGCCGTCCTTGCTCTGGGGCTTGGACCGCAGCCTCTGCGCCCCGAAGCCCCGCTCCTCGGGGCGGTGGTCCTCGCCCAGGCCCCGGCAGGCGCCCCCCCGGCTGGAGCGCCTCTTCTGGGGGTGTGCCTCCTGCGCGCACGAGTCCATCCGCCGCAGTGGTTTCATCTCCGTCTCGTAGCTGCTCAGCTTCTCCTCCTCCAGCTCCAGCAGCTTGGCGCCCGCCGAGCCGGGGTTGCCGGTCCGGTGGTGGTGGGAAGTCCAGGAGAAGGTGGGGGGCGACTCCGTCCGCCGCTCCCGGGACTTGGGGTTGCCGGGCTGCCTGTGGCCCGAGCTCCGGGAGCGGAAGTCGTCTGCGGGCTGACCGCTGCGGAGGGCGCCGCCGCGGACGCCCCTGGAGCTGCCGGCCTTCTCCTCGCCCCAGCTGTTGCGGGCATAGTCCCCTCCCCGGCCCTCCAGGAGCATCTGGATGTCCCCGCCTCGCTCCTCGTCCACAGAGACCTGCCGGGAGAAGTGGGCAACCTTGTTCCGTGAGGCAGGGGCCGGGGGCGGGGTGGCCGTGGGGCTGGCGGGGAAGCTCTGCAGGGGGCTGTCGTCGGGGGTCAGGTCCGAGGGGGTGGTGCCTTTGCGGTACAGCTCGGGGCTCTCCTGCTGCAGGGGCGTCCCCGTGGAGGCCACCTCGATGTCACTGCTGGAAATCGGGTGCTTCGGCCGCTGGTACTCGAGCCCTTTATGTGGGGGCAGGAAGCACACAGAGGTTGGGTTACTCGGACCCTCTGTGCCTCGTGAGGCCTGACCTCACCAGAGGGCTGCGGGGGAGCAAGACGGGGCCCGGGTCCAGGGCGACAGGCAACGGGGCACTCTCCAGTGGGGGGTGGGTGCCACAGATCTGGGAGCCCCCGACCCGACACCCACCGGGAGGGTGACCAGGTCTGGAGGGGCAGTGGCAGGCAGAGGTTCCGGTCCTGCCCCCTGGCTACAGGAGAGACCCAAGGCTCAGCAGG
Source organism: Neofelis nebulosa (assembly GCF_028018385.1). Classification (NCBI taxonomy): domain Eukaryota; kingdom Metazoa; phylum Chordata; class Mammalia; order Carnivora; family Felidae; genus Neofelis; species Neofelis nebulosa. The sequence goes on along the minus strand of NC_080798.1, from coordinate 60,364,728 downwards.
CAAGGGTGCCAGGCAAGGGCGAGGCCGGCCCCCTCCAGGCTTAGGCCGCGCCTCCGACAGGTCCCTCCCGAAGGTGGAAGGAAGCCTCTGGTGCTAGGTGACCTTCCCCAGGGCCTCACGGCCTCCCTGGGTGCAGCGTGACAGGAGTGGTCTTCTCTCCAACTCCGTGCCAGAGTCTCTTGAGCCCGGGCGGGAGGGGCCACGGGACACACAGCCCCCCCACGGTCTGGTGGGGCTGGGCCCAGTCCCCATGCTGTTGGCCACAGGCACAGCGGCCCCAGTCTCCTTTCTGGGGATTTTGAGGTGAGGCCAGCAGGCAGAATGAGGCAGAGCCGCAGCCACCTGAAAGGGTGTCTCTTCCACAGAGGGTGACCAAGGGAGGCCCTACGTGGTCCTGGAGGCAGGGTCGGGGGTCCTCAGACCCGTGAGCACTGGGGTATGGAGTCAGCCCCCACCCCCCAGTCCGTGCATACCCCGTCCATCATCTGACAGTGTGGCCAGGAAATGCCTCTGTGGCCGGGCACACGGGGCCGGGGCCACAGTGCACCGCCCAAGCACAGCGTTCTGAAGCACCACACTGAGAGCTAACGCCTGCATGGGGGTCCCTAGGACAGGACGCAGTGATCGAGACCCTGACCTGCCCTGCCTGCGTTCAGGGTGTCCTCAGGGCAAAGGTCCTGCACCTCTAAGCCCAGGGGCCACGTGAGCCCGGACACCAGGCCCTGTGGACTCTACACAGCAGAGGGGAGGCTGCCGGCTTCCCGAGGGACCGAGAAGGTCACGCGTCTGGCTGACGCGCAGTGACTTCAGCTTCTCCCGGAGGACAGGGTGGGAGCTCCCCTCACTGTTCTAGAGCCCCCCTCACTGTTCTAGAGCCCCTCCGTCTGCCTCTACCTGCCCCCACTGGTCACACGGGGCAGTTCACAGCTCGTTAATACTGAAGCCCTACTTCCTCAACTGCCCTAGCAACGCTCCTACCTTCCTAGCAGCCACCTGGTCGGACCGAGTAGGTTCCAGAAGAAAGTTCTAGAACAACAGGAGTGGGAAGGGCAGGGAGAACAGGCAGACGGTGACCTCCGGGGAAGGCATCAGTAGCGCACTGAGACGCGGAGGCGGAATGTGCAGAAGCCTCACACCCTGACCGGCACATGTGAGGCGTGTGCCACGGCCCCACACCTATGCCCCTCTGGGGACCCTCACTCACCGTTTTCCCGGTGCTGGAAGGAAGGGGAGAACTCTTTGGCAGTGATCCTGGCAACGCGCGCCTCCTCCTGGGCCTTCTGCGCTGCGGTGAGGGCGGCCTCAGCCTTGGCCCGGGAGTGCGACGTCCTGGCAGGGAGAGGCAGGGAGGGCGGTAAGGGCTCCAGAAGCAAGACGGGGAGGTCCGTGGCCTCCGATCTCACGTATTCGTTCGTTCACTCAGCAAACACTGCCCCCCGCGTGGCCGGGCCTGAGTGCCTGCCGGCGCCTTCGGGCACAGAGCACATCCCGGCGAGGGCAGGGCCTGGCCTGAAGCAGCGGTCAGCCTGCATGAGCCCCAGGACCCGCTGCGGGAAGCTCCCCTCCTTCCCTGTGTCGTGTCCACATCCTAGATAGGGGCCCGAGCGCATAGCCGACTCGGCTCTGGGCCTCCAGAGAGCAGCAGCAGCTTGGCGAATGCTGGGCTGCCCGGGAAGGAATCGGGGGAGAGTTGTGCCCAGCCACACGTGTGGGCTGAGCGACTGGCTGGCCGGGCTCGGGGGCAGGGCCAAGCGGCCGTCAGGAGCAGGTCCGAGGGCAGAAAGAACAAAGCACACCTTCCCCTTCCCCAGCGGAAGGCTCCAGGCCCAGGGAGGGCACCGGCTGGCCGTTCTAGAGACCACATCGGAGCCAGACCTGCCTCCCAAGACAGCACCAACCTGGCAGCCGCCAGAGAAGCCCCCACACGCTGCTGCCCCACGGCCCAGCCCTGCGTGCACCTGGCCTCCCTCTTCCCATCACCGGCACTTTCTGGGCTCTGGGGAGGGAGCCCCGGGGAGCCGAGGCTGGGTGTACCGTGGCAGGCCCCGGGGCCACCCTGACCCTCGGCGGTCACCGCAGCCCATCGTCCCAGCCATCCTCTGGCACCTTCTGGAAGCGCAGTCACTAGCCCTCTATGTGTGGAAGAGACCAGATCCGAGAGTGTGAGAAACTTCTCTACGTCTGTATGAATCATGGTTTCCAGCTGCTGAGAGAGAGCTGCTTTCCCACAGGCTCTGCCCAGAGGGGAGGCTCAGCTCCCATCAGCTCTTAAACTTGGGGGTGACCGTCATGTGGAGCACAGGCACGGCCCTTCTGTGGAGGAGCTGTATTGCCCGGGGAGTCAAACGGACTCAGGCAGCACTGATTTCAGCCCCTACGCACAGGCCTGACGTGGGGACTCCAGCAAAGGGGGTTCGTACCCAGGTGCGTGAACCTTCCACGCGCACACACGTGCTGACAGCCCACACCGGACGACGCCACAGCCCAGCGTGGTTGCAGGTGCGGTGACGGGCCCACAGCTGAGCTTGAGGACAGTGCCTTGTAGCTGTGAGCAGCACCTTCCCGCCCAGCCGTCCCAGGGGCTCTGACTCAGGCCTCCACGGGGTCTCGGCAGCCGATCCCAAAGGAGACCCTCTTCCCTCGTAAAACAGGGCAGGATGACACCAGGGGTCCACGCGTCTCACCTGCCTCGTGTCCTGGCTCCGGGGCACTGCTTCCCAACCCCAGAGAAACCAACACACCGTGGCCTGTCCCCAGGACAGGCAGCCTGTTATCAGTAACAGATGAGTTAACAAACGATCGCTGCTACCTGGGGACCTGTTCCCCACATGCCAGGGGCTTCCAGAAGCCCCAGAGAAGCCGTTTCTGCCACACGCTGCCCAGCAACCCTGACATGGGGCCTTCACATAGGCCCCCGTGTCCCCTGAAACAGAGACAGGCGCCTCAACACAGACAGAGAGAGGAGGCCCGGCCCCGGGAAAAAGAGGCGCTCTTGCCAATGGAGTGTTCTCGACGCCCCCCGCCCCGGAAGCAGAGCAGCCCCTGAGCCTGGCTCTGGGGAAATGATACAGCTTTTCCACAGAATGTTCCACGGGCTGCTCTGGGATATGACCATTTCATTAAGCTGTGACTCCAACCATACCATTCACCCGTGTAAGACCGACGATGCAGTGGTTTTCAGCGTCTTTACGGTCATTTTTAGGACACCTTCAGCACCCGGAGACCCCGTGTCCTTCATCATCCGTCACCCCCTCCCCACAGCCCGAGGTACCCACCACACCACTTCCCCCTCACCGGGTGGACCTGCTCTGGGGGCTCCCCACCCAGCTGACTGTTGTGTAACTTACTTTAACTGAAGTGAAGTTCACATGACAAAACACAAGTGCACAGCTGGGGCACTGTGTTCACTGAGCTGTGTATCCACCATTTCCGCCTGGCTCCAGGACGCATCCGTCACAGAGGGGTCCGTGCCTGTCACATGGAGCAAAGGCACAACCCTTCTGTCACTCCCGCCCCCCCCTTTGCCCCAGCGTGGGCAGTTCTGAGCCACCTGCTGGTGTGGACAAAGCACCCGCCATGGTCTCATGGCCTGACGGCTTGTGGCTGCTGCATGCGACACTGGGTGTGGCCCTTATCCTGGGACCTGGGGTCATCGTCCGGCAAAGGAGCGTGAATCGTGGGACCCGAGCAGGTGACGACCACCGTCGCCTCTCAGACACCCTCGTGCAACAAGTCTGGGAAGGCCTGGCCCTCGGGTGCATGGCGGGCTGCCACCCGTGTGACAGAATGCTGAAAAGGGAGTATGTTACGGGGCCTGTAAACCGAGCCCCAGAGACAGTCATGTGAGGGGGCACAGGGGCTCCCAGGCCCACCGGGAGGCACAGTGAAGTTTGGAAAGACTGAGGACAATGGCCGGGCCTATTCGTGGCTGCAGTCCCACAGACCGTGATACCGCTCACCGGGCCTGGCCGCTGGTAGCTTCTAGTAAAAGGCCGACAGATAGGTTTGGGCACAAGGAGCCCGAACAAAGAGCAGCTGAGCTGAGAGTAGCACACAGTATGTACCTGAGGGCTTGAGCTCCCTGGAGGCCAAGGCAAGCAGGGAACCGCAAGGAGGCCATCTGGGGCACACGTCACACAAAAACCCGTGGCTCGGCAAGGGCCAGGCTTGGGACCTGGAAGAAGTTTCTCAGCCTCACAGGTTTAGGCCGCTGGGGCCCCACAAAGAGTTCAGCCAAACAACCAGAAGGGGCTGGAAGGACCCAAAGACCAGCAGCGAGAGTCTGGAACGGGGCTCCGTGCTGTTCCACAGTAGCTCTTCCTCTTCCTCTAAGTTGGACTTGGACCTTAGGGCAGGCACACATCCCCTGCCCAGACTCCTCCCCGAGAACGTGGGAACGTCCTCTCCGACCTGCTACTCTCCGTTCCTAACAGTTACTGTTGCCGACCAGACACATGTGGGTGGTCGTGGAGCCCACACAGCTCTGGACCAACAGATGGGACCAGCCACCCAGCAGAAACGGGTTACCGAGTGTGGCCACTAGAGGAAAGGCCACGGGAGGTAATGGGCAGCTACAGATGGTTGTTGAGGAGGAGAGGTTAGAGCCTTCGGAGCTACAGCCAAGCACAGCCTGATGGATTGGACGAGGCGGCTCACACGCTGAGGTCGCAGGAAAACAAGAGTGAGGTTTTGTGTTGCTTAAAGCAGCGAGTTTGGGGGCCCCTCATTCCGAGGAGCAGCGTGCACGTGTGATCATATAGGCATCCTGCTCGAAGGACTCCACTTAAATACCCCCAAGAGTCGGGCTAACGGGGCATTGTTCGTAAGCGTTTCTGCACACACGTGCCCCGGCGCTGCGCATGTAAACGTGGGTGCCACCACCTCGGGTCCTGTGTCCCCAGTGGACATGCGGCCTGGCCACGGCAGCCTCTCCCAGGCCGGGGGGTGGGGGGGGGGGCTTGTCTGAAAAGCCAACAAGACTGCTGCTCTCTTCCGTTCCTGTCCCAGACCTTGGGAAGTCAAGTCACCCCCCTCCCCACCTCCCGGTGAGACCAGTGTGCCTCCAGGCAGGGCCGGTGGACACACCATCTGGGGCAGCGTCCACGCCTCACTCCTGTGGCCTGAGCCCCAGTGGACGGTGAGAGCCTGTCACTGCTTTCAGACTGCCCCGTGGACGCCCGACCTCCAGGCCAGCATGGTGGGGTGCGGCCCCGTGACCCTGTGGACAGGGCCTCGCCCCCACCTCTGACCCTGCCGTGGCAGGCACACTCCCCGAGAGGAGGACACGTTGCGTCCCCGGCCCAGCACACGGGGCCACTGTTTGGTTTCCACCTCTCCGCTTAGTAAAAATACCACAAACGTTAATTCACCAACACTGTACGTGTATTTACATATATACGTTCACACATATAGAAAAAGAATCAGCCGTGCCAGCCCTAAAATAAAATCGAATCGAGAAGAGTGAGCGCGTTTAATAGAGAAGACCTCCCAGCGCATCATGAGGCTCGATCTTCCCTGTGACCCTCGGGGCTGGGCTGGCCAGTCTAGCTCAGGGGGAGCAGTGAGAGCAAAGCCCCAGGCCTCCACCCCCACAAGCAGGGCAGGGACCTGGAGAGCAGGCGGGAAGGAAGCGGGGTGCCCTCCCAGTGCGCAACACCACCTCGCGTTGACCGCACGGGAAGGGCGTGGGGCAGAACACGCAGACGGGACGCGGGATAGGCAGTGCAGGAGTGACATGGTGGGGGGGGGGGGACGCGGGGTAGGCAGCCTCGGGGGCTGCTTAAGACAAGGCGGCAGAGGACGGTGACGTGACGTAGGGGGACCAGCCCGTGCCCATCCCAACCGCCCAACCAGTTCCACCGCTAGCGCCTGGACTGGACTGGCTTCCCGCCCCCACCCCCGTCCGTCCACAACCTGCAAATGTGACCGTATTGGGACATTGGTCCTTTGTGAGGCGTGACACAGCCAGACAGCCTGACTGCCCCAGAGTGTCGGCCTCGGAGGGTTTGTAAGCTGGGACGTTGCTGGTCCCAGCTCAGGACCACCGCGCCCAAGGCTAGAGCCCTCCAGCTGCCCCCGACCAAAGTCCGCACCCCTGTCTGCCTTCCGCATCCAGCCCTCCCGGACGGCCCCCCGTCTTCTGGGCCCCTGCACCCGATCCAGACCCCACAGACAGTGGCCCCCTCCCACACCCTGGAACAGGGGCCTCCCGCCCCAGTGCCACCCCAGACCCGAAGAGATGGGCCTGTGTCACCCTGTGATCAGCTCCCCTGCCCTCAGGTCTCCAGCCTCGCCAGACCCTCCCACCCAAATCAGAATTTGCCCATCTTCACAGCACCCCGTTCCTGGATACCCAAGGGCAGGTCTACTCGAAACATAGGCCTCAGCGCTTAGGTCCCCGTGGGACATAGCTGCTGGGCACCCAGCTGTCACCAGTGATGGTAACTGAGGGTCTCTGTTGGGACCAAGGGGCACCCAGGGAGGGTCCTTGCTGAGCATGCACAGGTGGGCCGAGGGGCCCCGTGCGGGAGGGACTCCCCCTTCACCAGCCCTTGGTTTGTTCCCACCTGGCAGACACCCTGGCCTGGGGTCAGGGATCTTCCACAGAGGACTTGTTTTCACATCTGTGGCAGATGAGGAAACTGAGGCACAGAGGTCTGGGCTTTCACATGCTTCACTGGTCTGGCCTGATGATACAAGTTCTCTTCTAGCTCAGAAAGGTGCCAGGAGTCTCTGATAAGTGACTCAGGCCACCACCTTCCCGGGACATCTGCTTTGGAAAGGGCTTTGTAGGGGATGAACAGCATCCCCTGCCCTCAAATTCACATCCGTCTGGGACCTGGGACCTTGACTTTATCTGGAAGTGGGGTCTTTGAGATGTACTTAGTTCAGTACTTAGTTGTGGGAGGGCCTAAATCCCATGACTGGTGTCCTTACAAGTCGAGGGGCCACAGACACAGTGGAGGCAGCCACGGGGGCAGAGATGGAGGGGTGGGGCCACCAGACGCTGGAAGAGGCGGGAAGGACCCTCCCCTGGAGCCTTCCGAGGGAATGTGGCCCTGTGGCACCGGGATTTGGACTCCAGCTGGCAGAGGGCACATTCCTGTCGTTTAGAGGCTCCTGCTTATGATCCTTTGTCAGGGCAGCCCCAGGACACTGCTTCGGGCCAGGGGCGTGGCCCAGGGGCGCCGCTTAGGGCTGTAGCTCAAAGTGCAAGACGCGGTCTTGGGCCACGTGAAGGAGCGCCTTTCACAAGTGGAGACACGCTTTGGGCACATTTAGGAAGGCAAGCTGCCGGGCTACCCAGTCCCTCCTCTCCAGTGATCCCCCCAAAGCCTCAGGGCAATCGTGGGGAGCCTGGCCTCAGTGCAGAGGACCCCTCTGCGACACTAGGGCACCTGCCCCGCGCCACACCTTCTCCTCCCACTGGGGGTGTCCACGTGCGTGATACCCCCACAGCCTGTGGACAGAGAAGACACTGGCCTTGCCCTCGAGCTTACACAGCCTTCCTTCCCAGCAATCTGCCAGGCGGACCCCCGACCCCCCAGAGGCGACCTGGACAGCTCACGTGGAGATGGCATCTGGACACCATAACTGTCACCTGCCCCCGGTTTCTTGTAGCACACAGTTCACCCTCTTACGACCTGGGGCCTGTAGCGCATTCAGAGGGCTATGTGGCCACCACCACTGGTTCTGGAACATCTCCACTCCCCCAAGAACCCCCTCCCGTGATCAGGGTCCTGCGCCACACGGGCACCCAGCTCAGGTTCAGGGTCCGGGCCACACACGCTCCACAGCTCACGTGTGTGCGGGTCACTGTTTGGCCCGTGGCCCGGTGGCAGGAGACGCCTTCGCTCTGCCCGGGTCGTGGAGCAGAACCTGTGTGCAGCCCGCCCCTCGTGGGGCCCTGGCAGAGCCGGGAGCAGGTGCTGGCAGGTCAAAGCCAGGTGCAGGCGTGGACACTTACAGAACCATTACTTCCCGGGGGGCACGCTGGTGCCATTATCCTGTGTCTACGGCCACTTACCTGCCGGGAGCTGCCTTCCGGCCCAGACCACTGGGTCGTCCACCCAGCGGTGAGGAGGCCCCTCCCACGGCCAAGGATACACCTCCCTCCCAGAAGGCCCCGCTCCGCGCAGCTCCCCCCACCCCCACGTTCCCATCCGGGGAGGGGCAGGAGCCGGTGCTCAGGGCACCCCGCGTGTGCCCGTGCCCCACCACCGCCCGGGGGCTGGGCTGGCTTGAGCGTTTTCAAGTGAGAGCAGCCATGGCACCACCCAGGAGCTGGTTAGAGACGCGGGTTCTCAGGCCCCAGCAACCTGCAGAATCACAGGAACCCAGCTCGGGAAAGGCCAAGCTGCCCTGGAGACCAGGACTCCATGCACGGTCAGTCAGGGGTGCCAGGAAGATGGGGCTTCCCCAGAGACCAGCACCGGGAGTCCTGGGTGTGGGCTACAGGCCTGGGCTCAGGGCCTGACCCCCTGCCTCTGTCCCCAAGCCCCGGCAGACCCCAGCTTCCCCGCGGGGGACCGCGGAGACCCCAGCACTAAAGCAGCAGGGAGCCCTGGACGGCAGCCCCACCCAACTGTGGGGAGAGAGCTATAGCTTTGAGGCAGCCCTGCTCCCTCTCCCAGCCCCTTCCCTGCTGCCCTCAGAATTCCCCACCCCTGCCCCCGGCCGGGGCCCGAGGACCTCTAGGTGCAGAGCTGACCCCCGCTACCAGGGGCCAGGCCCACCCAAGGGGCTGGCAGGGAGGGGGTGCCTGGGTGGCTCATCCATTGAGCGTCTGCCTCTCGACCTGGGCTCAGGTCACGATCTCAGGTTCGTGAGATGGAACGAGCCCCCCCCCCCCCCCCCCCCCCATCGCGCTCCGGGTGACTGTGGAGCCTGCTCTGTGCTCTCTGCCCCTCCCCTGCTGGTGCTCTCTCTCAAGATAAACAAACATGAAAGACATAGGAGCAAGCTGCTTCGGTCAGAGGGGCCCCGGGTTGTGGCGGTCCTGGGTCCTCACGTGGGGTCCCTCCCATCTACAGTGGAACGTCCCTTCCTGGCGTAAACCCAAGGCTGATTACAGGAACCACATGGGCAACCTCGAAAGCAAATTAGTATTCAGGCCGGGGCTGCTCCCCCCACCCAGGGCAGGCATCTCCCAGCAGTCCCGGACTGCACTCTGCCCAGGGGCTTCTGGCCACAGTCCGGGAACCCTGTGTTCGGCCACCCCGACCAGCCATCAGAGTCCTCGGACAAGCTGAGAACTAGGTGCCTTCCCTGGGTGTGCGGGTATGCGTTTCCTCCCCAGCAGAAGCTCGCGGGGAACCCTGGCCACGTCTGGCAGTCCCAAACGCACCGTAGACGCCCGTCTAAAGGAACCGCTCGCCCTGCCTGTGCCCGGCCCCCGCCAGGATGGGACACACCAGCCGGAGGCCAGCACTCACCCGTGCTGCCCGCAGCGGGGTCCCGGGACCTGGAGCATCGGCATCACTTGGAGACAAACCCTTAGGCCCCCCCCAGCCCCGCGGAGTCAGCAAGGCTGACCCAGCGCTCCCTGCTGTACCTCAGTCCCCATTAGGCTGCCAGCTGGGGGCACATGAGGGGCGGTGTTCCCTCAAACCTAGAAGGCGGGGGCGGGGGAGCTTCCCTGAGACGGAGAATACACTGTCAAGGTGCTGCCGATAAGCCCTGGTAGTTCCGGGGACCCGCCTCTGGGGCCGGGGGGTGAGGGGGTGCAGCAGGCACAGCAGGGCAGTGTATGGAAGGCAGGTGCCCAGCGTGGGGGGCCGCGCCTGCAGAAACACGTGGGGTGGAGGGAAGTCATCAGGCTAATTCGATTTATAGCAGCCTGAGTCCCCTCGTCCAACAGAGAAACCCTCCCCCAGAGGTCCCTCCTTCCCTGGGGGAGGAGCCACCTGTCGGGGGGCAGGGGCAGGCGCAGGCGCTCTGTCCGGGGCTGCCAAACACAGCCCTGGGGTTCTTCTGGGAGCTGGGAGCCTGAGCCAGGGCCCCCAGCCCTGCGCCCCACGGGAAACATGCCACCCTGGGCACTGGCGGTCCACCATTTGTCACACGTGCTGTGTCACTGGACCATGTGGGCCACCAGCCCTGAAGCCCAGCAGACAGGCTGGGAGTTCTCAGGTGTGCCAGCAGGGTGGGGGATCGGCGGGATTTTTAAGAGCTACTCAGGTCAAACACGAACTCGGAGCCAGATGGTATAACCTGAAAGCAAAGCCCCCCTCGCTGCAGTTATTTTAAGGGGGTTTTCCGCCGGAGCCAGGATCTGGGGCAGGGGGAGGTCTCTGTGGAGCCTGAACCCCGCCGGGGTCTCTGCAAAGCAGATGTCACCTGGTCAGGTACTGGAGCAGCCTGCAAAGCCAGAGAACATTCTAGATCAAGCCACAACAGCGGGCTTCTCTTCTGCCACATCTCTCCCTACCCCCATTTTTTTTTTTTTTCCTATTAAAAAGATCCTCGAAGAGAAAAATGCAAACTAATGAAGGAAATGGTGCCCGGTGCACCAGCCGGGTCGAGCAAGGCTGACTCACAAAGGCAGCCAGACACCAACGGGGGTCAAGGAGCGTTGTCGGAGACAGACGTCCAGCCGCCAGCGCTCCGGCTGCCGGCGGTCTGGGGACGGGGCTGAGGAGACCTGGGGTCAGGCGTGGCCTTTGCCTGACACTGAGACCCTGCCCCGCGCGGGGGGGTGGGGGGGGTGGGCTGGGGGCCGTGTCAATGTCCTGGGGAGAACGGCAGTGTTCTCTCCCAGCTCTGGGGGCCCGAAGTCAGAACCGCGGTGCCGCAGGGCTGCTGGGGGGCTCCGTGTTGCTGGGTCCTTGTACACGGACACGCCACTCCCATCTCGACTTCCATTCTCCCTGGCCTTCCCGTCTCTCCCTAAGGACACCTGTCACTGCGTTCAGGGCCCATATCATCTAGGATGACTTCATCTGGCGATCCTTACCTTAATTACAGCCGCAGTCACGTTCCTTTATTCCAGATAAGGGTACGGTCTGAGGCCCACCGTCCCACCTGCTACGGGGCGTGAGCGCTCTGCCCTTCGTGACCCTCCAACCCAGGCCAGGTTCACCCCAGGAAGTGGTCCTGACCCCGCCGTACGCCCCCAGTGCCCCGGCTTCCTAGGATGACCGGGTCTGGCTTCTTGACCTCAGTTTCCCTCATCCGTAAGAAGGTACAGAATAAGGATGCTCGAAGGATCTCTCCAGAGGGTCAGGAAAACGGCGCACAGCCTGGTGGTTCTTGTTAGCGGGCATTTTGTGGGTTTTGTAGCACTAACAAGATACAGCTTGTACACCACCACTCTCCGCTGCCCGGAGGGGACAGCCCAGCCGTTTTCGATGCCACCAGCCCCATTAGCTGGTTTCACGATTCTGCCCTTAGAAGCAAGCTCACACCCCGGCTCCCCAAGCTGTTTTCATTGCGGTGTTGAAAGTACGTCTCTTGGGCAGGAGCTGAGGACAAGAGGGCTGAGCTGGCAGGTGGGGACACGATGTGCGCGGGAGGGCAGGACCCGGTGACGCCCGCTCCCCACTCGCCCACAGCACCCAGGCCGCCTCTCAACTTGCATTAGGGAGCTCCCGTTGGAGTAAAAGAAACTCTTTGCTATGAAAACAGAACTCTAGAAAGCCACCCTCCGGGAACGGCTAAGACAGAAGGGCTACAGACACACCCGAGGCCACAAGTGCCGCCCACAGGCCACCAGCCTCCCCCCCGACCAGGGCGAGCGGGTCTGGTGACCTCAACGACCACAGGCTGGCACCAGGGACTCAAAGCACAGGGCGGGCCCTGCCCTGAGGAGGGAGCACTTTTGATGGTGACGACTGGCCTGGACAGAACCTCAGAGCGGCAGGCGGCAACAGCATTCTGGGGTGGACACGGGCATCCCCGAGCTGCAGGTGACGGGGGGGGGGGGGGGGGGAGGGGCGGCCAGGGCAAGAGTTCCAGGATGAAGGAACAGCAGGTGCAAAGGCCCAGGGGCAGGGGAGGCTTCGCAGGTCAGAAACAAGGAGGCGAAGTCCGGAAGGAGTGGGCGGTGTGGAAGCAGGCCTGAGGATCGCAGGTTTCAAGCGTCCCCATCTACTCACGTCCCACAGGTAGCCACTCTGACTTCCGGTACGTTCTTCGGCGGCTCACTGTCCTTGTACTTAAAATCACCCGTGCCTTATTTTCGAAACATAAACGAGGCCATACTCTGTTTTCTCCCGTTAGTTGTTTTTGCCGCTAATATGTCACAGACACCTGCTTATAAGTTTACGGAGGTATTTCTCATGGCTTTTAGTGCCTGCGTAACAGCGTGCCAAATGGCCAAACAGCAACCTTCACACGGTCACGCGCATCAGAAACTCCAAACGCACACGTTTGCACGCCACTCGGTTCTGCCTCTTGCCTTTTCGTTGTTGGTTTTTTTGTTTTGTTGTTTTTTTTTTTAACCCAACACTGTATCCTGGAGACTGTTCCACACCAGCAAACACAGAGCTCTCTTGTTCTCTTTAGCGGGTTTTGTGCCGAAATAAATCGAGCCCGCCCCTGCCGATCGACGCGGTCTGATGGCATCTCTGCATGTTGGGTATTTCACATGCAAATCCACCTTCCAGGACACGCTTCGAGACTGCTTACTTCCACACATCTGCGCTAATTTTAGGCAGATCGTCGATTTTTAAGAAATCTTTCCCAAGCGGACAGGTGAAACACCGCATTGTTTTAATTCGCGTTCTGGTTATTCGGAGCGAGGTGGGGTGCTTCCTCGTTAATTTGTGGGAGTTTACAAAGACACTGGCAGGCTGCCACCGCCGACCCCATTTCACAGGTGAGAAAACCGAGGCTCCCGCAGGCAAGTCCGGCCTGGGGGCACAGCGGGCGCACTGACCGTCCGCGGCTGGAAGTCCAGAGAACAGGCCCATCGGGCCCAGCCTTCTTGCCAGGGAGGGTTGGTGGGGGGGGTGGGCTCATCCTAGTTGCCATGGCAACCCGCAGGCTCCTCTCCTCAGGCACCCGCTTTCTCAAGGAGCTGATTTTCCAACATCATCTTGCCCTTCTCTCCGCCACCCCTCCCTGCTGCAGTCTATGTTTAGACGGAGCGCCCCCTCTTCTCCTCCCTCACCCCACACCCAAGCCCCCACGCGCCAGGAATAGCAGGCAAACCGCCACCCTGCGAGTAGCCTACACACCCATTGAGCAAGGAGAAAGAGGACTAATTTGGGTGCCGCACCTCCACCCGCGGGCGGGCGCACCGGCCGGGGACGGGGCAGCGGTATGTGGGGGAGGGGAAGGAGCCAGGCAGAGGCCGCGGCACATCCTGACCCCGGGGAGAGCCAAGTGCTGGCTGTGATCTTCCTCGGGCACAAAAGGCTGGGCTGGGGAGGCCCCCACCACGGGACACACACATTTACCTAAAGGCCAGCTGGGGAAGCTCACGTCCGTGTCCTCTGTGGTTTGCCGACTCGACGTCCTGCCTGAAACCTCCTCTTTGAAAGAACCCCGTCCGGACCGGGCCTAGGACCGCTGGCCTCGGCGGGTCGCAGAGGAGAGGAAGGGCGCGCGCTCCAGAAAGCGCGGCAGGGCAGCACCGGGCAGGGGCCCAGCACGGTTCCTCCCGGGACCACGTCAACGGGGCAGCAAAGCGGAGGAGGCATCAGCCGTCGCCAGCAGGAGACCCAGCGCGGGTGAGAGGTGGGCCTGGCGGTCAGTCTGCCCCTCCCGCCAGCGGGCAGGCCACCGGGCGGGCAACTCTCCGTGCGCTGATCTGCCACCGTCCGACGGGGCCCACCAGATGTGCTATGAGCCCCCCGGCTCAGGGTGGCCCTGAGCAGCCACGCCCCCCCAGGCCCCCACTGGGGTAGCGGGTAACAGTGGAACGGGAGCTCCCTCACCAGCACAACCTGGTCACCGTCGTGGAGGACAAGGATGCCAGGGGCCGGCAGCTGAGCGCCCGTCCCACGGGAGTCGAGACCACACTTACACGCCACCACGGCTGGGGTTGGGAACTGCGAGACGGCCACGCTGAGCCCCGGATCCCCCAGTGCGGGGCCCTCCTGGGTGTGGGGCAGGGTGACCACGCCGTCCGCCGTCCCGTGAAACCTGTCCCGGATACCGCCTTGCCGCTCTCTGGTGACCGTTACGCTGCGTGACTCAGGGAGAGCCCCGATTAAATCCCACCGGCCCCTCAATCTCTGACCAAATGACTCTCCTGGCAAGGTCCTCCTGGCCCGGTCCCCTCCCACTCTCCACCCTGCTGAGAAGCTCCCAGAGCCACGGGGACTTCGAGCTCAGTTTGTATTCCTGGTCAGCGCGTGAGCTCCATGAGACCGTGGACCGTGGTCCCCTGCACCCAGAACGGTGGCTGGCACGGGGCAGGCCGCGGCACGGGCATTTGTTGAACTGACAGATCGGAAACCTTCTGCAGTTTTCCAGAAACGCCTCATACCCGCAGGCTGTCGGAACCGCATGCCCGACCAGCGGCAGGCAGCGCGGGTGCACGGGGCCACCGGAAGGAAGGTCAGCGCGTGGAAAGGAGGAGACGACAGCATAAGCCAAGGCCAGGCGCCTCCTGGCGGGGGCAGGCAGACGCTCGCCTGTGCTCCCCCCACTTGGGTCCTGGTGCCTGCACAGCAGTGTTCACAGGCAGAACCAACGAGCATGTGTTTGTGGAACAAATGAAGTCAGGCCAGACCCTAGGGGACCCTTGGCAGCAGGGATGCCAGTCGGGGCCGTGCCCTGTGCTCTCACCTCTGCCCCCCCGGAGCTTCCCCGTTAGCCTGCTTCTCCCAGGATCTCAGTTCCGGAACAGAGAGGCAAAGGTGCCATCTTTCCAGAACTTTCCCCCCAGGCCGCTGCCCCTGCTGCTGGCTATCCGGCAACAGCCACCCACCCGTGCCCGTCCAGACCCCTCCTCAGGGTCTGCCCTCCTTTCTGCTGGAGGGAGGGAGGGAGGGAGGGAGGGAGGCCAGTCTCCGTCAGGGCCTTCCAGCAGCCAGGGGCTGCATGGGTGGGCCCGGCTCGCTACCGACCCGCCGCGTCTGCAGCCCGGAAGGGCAGACGTGTTCTGGAGGCAGGCACGGGAGCTGGCCCCGCGGCAGCTCCCAGGCAGGTGGCTGGGCTCCCCGTGCAGCCGGACACTCCAGCCTCTCTGGGCCCAGAGCCCCAAAACCGCGGGGATCCAGGGAGCATGCACACAGCCCTGCGGACAGGCCCTGGCGGTGTGGGCAACTACTGTTCTGGCTACAGCCCGGCCTCCTCTCCTCCACGAGCCCACCCAGAGCCTTCGCCCCCGGGCCACAGGCTGCAGCGGGACCACCCCGCTTTACCGAAAAGGACACCGAGGCACCGGACATCCCACGACCCGCCCGAGGGGAGAGACTGAGACAGCGTGGGTCTGACCCGGGGGGCCGCTCTTCCCCACGATGATAGAGCACGTGTCAGGGCACCAGTGTTAGCCCCAAGGGACCCAAGTCCCCCTTTGTTCAGCCCCTCCCGAGTCAGGCGAGGAGGACATCGACCTCACCCGTCCACCCCTCCCGGCAGGTGGGCATCCCGGGTCCCAAACGGGTCACCCACCCACCCGACCTGGCACGAGACGCCGGGAGTGGCCCGGGTTCCCTGAAATCCTCCCCCAAGAAGCTGGAAGAGGTTTCAACGCTGGTGTGCAGGCCTCCGAGGGCAGGAGGTAACCTCACGGGACCCAGACGGGATTAACGACGTGTTTGTCAAGTGCCTGCAGCTCCCCAGAGACCAGGTCTAGGCAAGTGCAGGCAGCCGGCGGGAGGAGCGCGGGCTTGGTGGCTGGGGTCCCGGCCTCAAGGTGGAGGAGGGAGGGGGGTGGACTCTGGAGCCCAACCGCGGTCGGCAGCGGTGAGCGCATGATGGCCGGGCCACGAAAGGACCCCTCAGAGACCGACCATCTGGCAAAGCGGCCAGGGGCCTTGCTTCGTGGCAGAGGGAGAAGACAGGGCCTGACGGGTGAGCATCACCCGGACCCCAGTCAACAACAGTGCCCCAGACACACGGCAGGCGGTGCCCCCCCCCCCACCCCAGCTTTACAGAGGAGGGAGCCGTCTGCCCTGAGGGATGTCGGGCCACACGTTGGGGGCACCCTGTGCCCTGCAATCCCTGGCCCCAGCCCTCTCTTCCAGCAGGATCTGCAGCAAGGGGCGGAAGGCCCAGCTTCCGAGAGCAGCATTCAGGCACCAGAAGCAGCACGTCAGGGGTGGGGACACCGGGAGGACTTCCTGGAGGAAGCGCAGCAGAAGAGGGCAGGGAGCAAAGGTCAGAGGTGGCCAGGGTGCTCTGGTGTCAGGTGCACAGTCTAAGACAGGGCACCCCCGAGACCAGAGGGACGGAGTCTGGAGACCACAGTTATGGACCAGGCCAGCCGGCCGCTACGGCCCAGGGGGCAAATGGAGCCTAAGGCCTGGAGGGAGCAGTCTGGGCTCTGTATTTTAAGGGGCTGCAGAAAAGAGGCGGCTGTGTGACAGAGGCCCCAGAGCCAGCAAAGCCTGAGAGGCGTGCTGTCCCGTTCTCGACGGAAAGCGTGCGCACCTGCTCGAGGGGACTCTGGGGACCGGGGCCTAACCTCTTCACCTTTGAGGCTCCGAGACCCCTCCGCTGTCACTGTCGAGAACCAAAACCAGGTCTCCTGATGCCAGGCCCTGCCCGCGAGCCCCTCCTGTGCCCCCCATCTGCCCCAGGCCTCCAGAGATCGGAGGAGGGACCTGCACACCCCCGACTTCAGCCTGGGGGGCCACTCTGCCTTCTTTCTGGGGTTGGGGGGACAGGCAGACAGCAAACGGAGGGATTTGAGATCCGATGTGACCTTCTCATCCTGCCACTGCCCAGCGGCTGACCTGGGGCCCCGCAGTGGGACGAGTGGCGACTCCAAAAAGGTTATGTCCCTGTCCCAGCGCCCAAAACCTGGGAACGTGACTATTTGGGAAGGGGGTCGTTGCAGACATGATTACATTAGGGGTGCTGGGTAGAAGACCATCCTGGACTATGGGGCGGGCTCCAGGTGCCATCAGGAGTGTCCCCAGAAGAGAGACCAAGGGGAAGGAGGCACAGAGGAGGGTGGCAGCCGGAGACGGCGTGAGCCCACGGTGCTTGGCGGCACTGGACGTGACGGAGGTGACAGGGACACACAGCCGGTCAGGGGGCACACGCGGGCTGCAGCCAGACCACCCGGGCCCAATCCCAGCCGAGCCTCTGAGGGCCACGATCCTCCTCGCCTCAGTTTCCCCACCCGTAGAATGGGAACACAGAGCCGCCTGCCTCCCAGGGTCACTGGGACAGTCGGGTGAGGATCACCACAGGGCACACTCACTTTAAAAATGATTGTTTACGGGGCACCTGGGGGGCTCAGTCGGTTGGGCGCCCGACTTCAGCTGAGGTCATGATCTCGCACTTCGTGGGTTCGAGCCCCGCGTCGGGCTCTGTGCTGACAGCTCAGAGCTGGGAGCCTGCTTCAGATTCTGTAACTCCCTCTCTCTCTCTCTTTCCCTCCCCTGCTTGCACTCTGTCTTCCAACAAACAATAAATGTTAAAAGAAATTTTTTTTAAATAAGTAAAAATGATGGTTTGTGTGCAAGTCCCACACACCTGGGCGTCCTGGTTTGTCTTCGCCAGCTGTGCACCAACACCGCGGGATGGCAGGCGGCCGCCCGGGGTCAGGAGTCGACAACACGATCCGACTTCAGTGCGAAGGACAGAGTCACAAAGACCAGTGTCCCCCCATGTGCAACGGACCACAACTCCCATCTCGCTGGCCTGACAGGAGTAAGGGCGTGTGGCCAGCCCTGGGCTTGAGAACTGCAGTCCTTTCTGTCCTGCTCACTCAGGGACAGCCATCCACCCACTAGGTGGCCCTTGGGACATAGGCCCGTCCAGCGGTGGGGCCGGGGCATCTCTGACCACGGCTGTGGGGACCAGTCTCCGCCCCTCCCTTCACAAGCATGTGCTGGTTTGCTCTTCACTGTGCCTTTGGGGGGGGGGGCACCAAGCCAGACACCTGGGCCCCGAAGTGGGAGGGGACCCAGCCTGGCCTTGGCTGTGCACCCACGTGTCTATCTCCTGGTCTGAGGAGGTCAGTGATGGGATGAGAGGGTCATACACGTGAGCAGCTGCAAAAGGACAAGCATTACACGTGGCCAGGACGACCATCAGCGGACTGTCAGGTGGCTCACGGCCAGG
Source organism: Neofelis nebulosa (assembly GCF_028018385.1). NCBI lineage: Eukaryota > Metazoa > Chordata > Mammalia > Carnivora > Felidae > Neofelis > Neofelis nebulosa. Next base: position 60,346,539 of record NC_080798.1, on the reverse strand, counting down.
ATGGGGTGGCGGCGGGGGGGGGGGGGTTGGGGGGGGGCACAAGGCCCCACGAGCAGGTGCTGAGGGTGGTCACGGGCCTATGCGGGGCAGGCACGGGGCCAGTCGGCACACACCTGCCAGGGCCGTCCCTCCTGTCGTCACCACCACGCCCGGGAGCACAAGGACTTGTTTTCAGGAAGTTTAAATACCGGTAAAGATGTTTAATTGCTACACATTTTAAGTGAGAGAGCAGATCTGGAGAAGAGAAGTCAGGAGAGACAGGACCCCGGGAGATGCCAGGAGCCGTGGGGGTCTCTGCCCAGATTGCCCAAAGCCCGTTCGGGGCACTCTCCTCCCCAGGCACCGGGGACCCCGGCAGTGACCTGGGCCCCTGCGCCTTCACCTGCCCCCACTCCCTGCTGCGCCCCAGCCACCCTCAGGCTGGGGAGAGAGGTGGGGTCCAGGACCGGGGAGAGATTACCTTCAGGCTTTAAATTCTTCAGCATTTCCTGAAAACAAGGGGGTCCCCTGGAGTAAACACAGCACAATCAGTGCAAGGACACAGCACACGCGTCCCTAAAGATCACCGTGCCGTGCGAGCTCCCACGGCAAAACCCGTGGGGCTTGTGGGGGAAACAGAGTTGGGGCACAAAACTCCAACACCGTGAGGGACACGTACAGACAGGAGCCTGACAAGACTAGTTGGTTTCTAGTACGTTCCACGGTCACACGCCTAAGGATCATGATGAACGCGGCCCTGGGCGGGCGGCGTGGCGGGTGCTGGGGGGAGGGAGGCTCTCCAGCTCAGGGTGCACCCTGTCCGTTCACCCCGTGCTCCTGGCAGATGAAATCGTGTGTAAAACACACAATTGACATGCAAACTGCCCCCTAATCTCTAACAAAGCTGTGGCACAAGAGCCACCTTGAGACTGTCCCATCACCTGGTCCGCAGACAGGATCACACCTCACCTAATTGTCCCCTTTGTTCCCAGCGGCACAGCGTGACAGCAAGGCTGCTGAGCGCCGGGCCGGGAGGCTGGCAGTGCCCGAGGTGGGGCCCAGAGGCTGCACAAGCCTGCCCTCACCCCTGCCGGCGGCCGAGCCATCGTGGGTCCCGGGGCTGCTGTGAGGGCAGTTCTAGAGGGTCCCCCGGGTGGCAGGTGATAAGGGTCTGAGCAGCTTTTTTATTTAGGGACAAGTGGGGGAGGACCATCCAGCCGCTCCTGACCCCAAACCCTCAGCGAGTCTCGGCGGACTCGGAGCCCTGACCCGGGGCTGGCCGTGGAGGGATCGAGGCTCACTTTCCACTGCTCTCCATTCATGCACCTCACAGGACCCTGACCCGAAACACCCCAAACAGAAGAGTCAGACACGGGAGACCAGTGTCAGACTCCACCAAAAACAGCCATGACCCAAGCCTGCTCGCTGATGGTCCCAAGAAGTCAGACACGACCCTGGCAAAATCAGGCAGCGGGGAATAAAATCCTCCTTTCTGTTTCATGGGGACCCAGCCTGCCATTGACAGAAATGACGGGCCCGCCAGGTCACAGGGTCCTCAAAGGTCCACGGGGCACCTCCCGGGCCACGTGCTGCCCATGGCGCCCCTGCCTCGATGGCTGTGCTGTCCCAGTGCCACAGGGAAGCTTAGCAGGGGGTGGCAGACGGGCCCCGTGGGCTCCCCGAGGGATGGTTCTCGATACATGAAGTCAGCTCCGGGTATCTGGAAACGCGACTTACAAATCATACCAGAGAGCCAGGCCCGCACTGTGCTCGCACACGTGACCCCAGCCCGGTCACGGCCTGACTGGGGGTGTGACTCCATGATGCCGGGTAAACACCTCTTCGCACAGCCTGACTCCCCTGGCAGCACGAACGTGGAGGCTTCCGCTGCTGAAGCTGCGGGACCAGAGCGCCCGGTTGGGAAAACACATTTCCCTGAGGCCAGTGACCTCCTCCCAGCTGAGCTGGTCGTGACCCCTGGTGGGCTGGGCATTCAGGGGGCGAGGGGCACTCTCTCCTCAGCCTTCAGGCCCCCAGACACCCAGCCCTCACCACAGCTGCCCCCAAACAGGGGCATCCCCCAGCCTGATTCCCAGAAAGCCAGTCCACACTCGGGGCCGAGGCTTCACTCCCTCCAGCAAGGATCCTGTCACCCACGGGTCCAGACAGCAGGCCCAGAAAACGGTGTGGACAGCAGAGTAATGGCCCCAAGACTTCCACGTCCTAAGCCCTGGAAGCCGTGAACATCCCCTCAGCCCAAGGATCTCCGCAGAGGGGATTTAGTCTGGGATCTTGAGGTGGGGAGAACGTTCTGGACTCTCCAGGGGGACCCCGTGACTACACAAGGTTCTCATCGGAGGCAGGAGGTCAGAGCAGGAGTCGGGACAGAGGTTGGTGGGCATGCTGGTGACCAGCTGTGCTGCAGTGATGGCCGAGGAGCCACGAGCCCAGGGCAAGGAACAGTTGCTCCCCAGAGCCTCCGGAAGGAACCGGCCCTGCTCACACCTGAGCCAGGCTTCAGACTTCCAGAACGGCAAGAGTGTGCTTTTAGGACACTGAGCTCACAGGGGGGGCCTGGGCAGCTTCGTCGGTTGGGCTCGACTTCAGCTCACGTCATGATCTCACGGTCCGTGAGTTCGAGCCCCGTGTCGGGGTCTGTGCCGACGGCTCAGAGCCTGGAACCCGCTTTGGGTTCTGTGTCTCCCTCTCTCTGTGCCCCTCCCCCAGCTTGTTCTGTCCAAAATAAACATTAAAAAAAAAAGACCAGGACCGCGTGGTTCAGGGAGGTGACGGGCGGCATGAACACTTCGTGTCTGGGAAGAGGTGCCCGGGCTGGAGACTGGCTGGGAGGGTGTGGCTTCCTCTCCGAGGGGAGGGCTGTCGTGAGGACCAGAGGGTGGACTGGTCCCGACCCGCCTGGCCACCAGGCACCACGGGACAGCGGCGGGGGCCACAGTGCCCGGTTCTGCCCGAGGACAAGCTGACATCACAGGCCCTCGGCGGTCCTGGGCACGATGGGAGGGCAGGCCTGATCAGCCTGGCCACCTCTGGCACAGAGTCTGGGAGGGAGTCTCGGGCGCCCCTAGCTCTGCCTCTGCTCCGGCTGCGCGGTCCACCCTCCCCGCAGACGCCCAGCCGCCCGCCTGCGGGGACATCGCAGCACGTACTCGGGGAAAGGCCCACCGCCCTGTACAGGCTCCAGGAGCCCTACCTTGGCGGGGGCGGGGGGATGTGACGCTAACCAGACAGCCACCGTCTCTGGCCTCTACCACAGCCTGGGGGTGGGTCCGTCGTGAGCTCCTCTACAGACTGGGAAACTGAGGCTCAGATAGGCGATGGCACTTTCCCAGAGCAGTGAGTGGAGCCCCAGGGCCTGAGCTCCCTCCTATCTCCTGGAGGCCCGGGAAGCCTTCTCCTTCTAAGCAGAGAGGGCGGCCTAGAAGGGGGACGCTTACCCTCTACCCCCACGGCCGGAACACGGCACTGTCCGAGACCTGACCTACCCTTACAGGTGTCCACAGACCTCCAGGGGTCCAGATGGAGCGGTGCTGGGACTTCAGGGAAGGTAGGGAAAACGGGGCCTCCAGAGGGGACGCCCAGCCAAAGCGCCCCAGCGGGCAGGGTGGTGGGAGGACTGCCAGAGCTGTGGGGCCTGGCCTCTTGCGGGGGGGGGAAGCAGAGTCCGCCTCTCGGGAACCTGACGGTGGCCGTGGCGGAGGGGAGCGCGTGGGGCAGGACGGGGGCCCCAGCAGGGCCTGGGCAGGCGAGGAGGCCGGGCCCACGGTGGGGCTCCTACCCAAACCGGAAGCCGAGATTTAACAGAGAGCCGCAAACCACCAGCGCTCACCCAGGAGGACGGCCATCGTCAGAGACGGAAAACCAGCATTGGCGAGAACGAGGAGCCCGGCTCCCTTTCGGCAGGAACAGAACATGGCGTGGCTGCCGTGTCCTCAAGGAAAGGGGCCCAGAACTACGGTGGGTCCCGGCCATCCTGCTTCGGAAGCATCCCCGCGGGATCGGGGGGCCTCGAGGAGAACCGCACGGGGTAAACTTCACGCCACGTATACACTACGACACCGGACTTTGGACACCACTGCCACAGGCACCGAGGGCCAGAGAGGGGAGCTCGCTCTAGAGAGATCTGCCCTGAACCCCCACCCCCGACAGCCAAGTGGAGACACATACACTTCCCCCCCCCCCCCACATACTGACTCCTGTCAATCGGGGCCCCTCCACCGAGCCCTGACCTGGCCTCCAAATTTCCTCGACCCAGGGCCCTGGGCAGCCACACCGGTTGTGGACAGCGGCCAGCAGCCCCCGAGAAGCCACTCCAGACGCAGGGCAGGCCGCCTCAGGCCTTGGCCGTAGGCGCCGCAGTGTTGACACAGGTCACGGTGACAGAGATCCTGTTGTCTCCCGGCCAAGCTGCCGGCTGACCAGGTAGCAGGTGCTCAGCCAGAAGGGCAGGAACCCGAGGCCACAGCAGGGAGCAGACACGAAGCTCCAGACCCGCCTGCCGATGGCAGTTTGGGGTTCAGGTCCAGACCCCCAAGCAGGCAGCGTGAGGTAGGATGAGGTTTGGGAAGAACGGCCCCCTCGGCCCTGTCAGAATTCCCCAGGTGGAGACAGAGACAGGATCCCTGTCCAAACACCTTGGGCTCTTCCCGAAGGCAGAGAACACAGAAGTCTCCCCCCGGGTGCTCTGTGCGTGGGGTTCAAATCCCAGCCCGGCCCATCAGGAGGGTCTGTGACCTCGGGAAGTCACGCTCATCATGTGCTAAGTATTAGCCCTTGTTCATCATGTGCTAAGTATTAGCTGAGCACCTGCCCAGTGCCAGGGTCGCGCCAGGCCCCAAGACACAGCCTCACGCACAGGCAGCCTCAGCGGCCGAGGGAGGAGCGACGTGGGGCAGGTGGGCAAGACCAAGCGGGCCACACTGCCTTGCGGGGACGGGGCCAGCACAGCCCCCAGGCACTCAGGGAAGGCGGTGCCTGCACTTAACCTCGCCTCCTGGGAGGCGAGCCCAGCGGAGTGTGGACCCTGGACCCTGGCCAGTGCTAGGCCGTTAAATACTTTCCCCGGCACCCAGAAGGTTCTGACACAGGCAAAAGAGGAAATGAAAAATCAAACAGAAGCGGAGGGTGCCCAGCCCGCAGGGAGACGGAGCCTCAGCGGCAAAGTTCCTCTGCGAGGGCCCAAGCAGGAGCCAGTCTGGTGGCCTCTGTGTGACAGGACAGCTGCCGACCGAGGTCCCCCCCCACCACAAGATCTTCCAGGAGAAGGCAGAGGAGGGCCACCACAAGTGACCGAGTCCCATCTAGCCCAGAGCACCACCCCTCGGAGCCCCGAGGCTCACAGCTGACACCGGCCCCGGCCGAGGTGACCGCCAGCAACCCACCAGACACGCCCTCCAGGTGCTTGCAACAAAGAGCCACTTGTCTGCGGGGACGAGGCTGTCCGGACTCGGCGGGAATCTACCGCGAGTCTTTGCCAAGTGAGCAGCGATCATGCATGGTCACCCTGGGGCTGGGCGGAGCAGCCGTCAGAACCCACGGGAACAGCATATGCGTGCAGAGATGGGACCCAGAGCCTGGCTGGCTGGAGAATTGTTGGGTTTGATTCAGGTTCACACCAGCCTACAGGATCCCACGGTGAAAACCGCGATGCCGACTAGTGCAATCCCCAAGGGCTTCCCGGTGTCAGGGACGTGCTGAGCATTCCACGAACATCCTCCTGTCCCGTTCTGCTGCCCCAGGAGTGGTGCCTGACATACAGAGGAGGAAACTGAGGCTCTGGCCCTGCGGCCCACCATGCTTGCTCCTCACATGCGGTCAGCGGCATAAGAATTGCTTCCTTCCTGTCCCTGCTGCGTGGAGAAGCAAAGTCCTGACTTCAGGGGGCTCACAGTCCCAACCGGTTGAAAACTCTCGCGCCTCAAGACACATGCCAACACAGAGGGCTCACAGAAAGGGAGCGGCCGACTCCCTCCTCACGGTCGGGGTTGAGTTCAGAGAGGTGCATCTGAACTGCGTCTCGAGGGTTGTAGAGGAGCTCACTGGGCTGAAGGAAGGGCATTCCAGGAAGGAACAGAATGTGCGGAGGGAAAGGCTGCCCAGAGGGTGGTGGGGCACCAGTGCAGGACGTCCGCCAGGGGGTGGTAGGATCCGAGGCCAAAATTCAAGGGGGGCTGCGTTTGGGTGGAGAGTCTGGACCTTTTCCCAGAGAGCAGAATCCTCCTCTTACAGCTGATGCCCCATCTGCGGACTGCAGAGATGACCAGATGGGAGGCAGTGACGACGTGCAGGTGAGCTCTCCCAGCAGAAGTGGCTGTCATCCCCCCTCCGCACCAGCACAGACCTTCCACGCAGCTGGGCCCATCCCCCACTCAGGTCCCAGACCCCCGAGACAGGCCGCCACCGTGGTTGCCAGCTAATCTCCTGGTCATTCTGGACCTCTGTGGGCATTTGGCGGCCAGGCTGACAACCTGAAAATGCCCGGTGGGGCTGGACCCCGACTGCCTGAGCTCTCTGGTCCCCGAAACCCTCCTCTTCCCAGAGTGCCAGCAGCAGGCGCTTGGCCCCTTGGAGAGGAGCGGGCCCCACAGACCTTGCCGTGGGGCTTGGCCCCGTAGGTCACCGTGTCAAACCTGGGAGCCAGGAAACCGTAGCATCAGAACAGGCTGGAGGCCCACGGACTGGCCTGAGATAGACTGAAGAAAAGCAGTGCTGGCCGGGGGACTTGGCCCCCTCCTCTGCCTGCCCAGGTCACAGCACGTGGACTCTGATGCCGTGTGGGGCTGGCTGGGCCCGGCTCCATCCAAACAATGCAGGGCTCCAGAGGGACCGGCAGTCACGGCCCGCCTGGAGATGAGCCGGTGCACGGAGGGGCCTCCTCCCTCCGGTGCCCTGGGGGACCGGCCAGCGGCCTCGAGAGCCCCCGGCAGCCTCCCCGAGGGCTGGGCCGGCACCAGGATGGACTTCAGCTTAACCAGGTGCTCCTGAAACGGGGCAGACGGCAGCCACAACCGACCCCCGACCTCACCGAGACACGACGGCCCTTCTGTGCCCGCTGTCCTCGGAGCACGTCCACCTGGGGAGCATTCTTGCGGAAAGAAGCAAACAGCATCGGTATGCGGTGAGGCCTCCTGGTCTACCCATTCCAGCAAATCCACGGGACAGAGGAACAGGTCAAGCCCACCCTGGATGCGCTCAGCAAAACCCCAACTTTGGAAAATTCTCCAGAACTTGGTTTGCCCAAATAAACACGCTGCCAGGAGGGAGCCTGTCGCCGACACGAGACCCGGAAGGGAGATCAACCGGTGACCACAGCTGGAGCGGTGTATGTGCTTAAATCAGAATTAAAATAACTAATGAGAAAGCAAGGTAGTATGAGGGCTTGGCTGGATTTTTAAGGCTATTAGATATTGGTGCTATTTTTTCAGATGGGAGGATATTAAGCTTAGATTTCTAATTATTTTTATCTTCTTAAATGTTTATTGAGAGCGAGGGTGAGCAGGGGAGGGGCAGAGAAAGGAGGAGAGAGAGAATCCCAAGCAGGCTCCACGCTGTGAGCACAGAGCCCAACTTGGGGCTTGATCACATGACCCTGGGGATCATGACCTGAGCCAAAGTCAAGAGCTGGACGCTTGGGTGCCTGGGTGGTTCAACTGGCGCACTCTCTCTCTCAAAATAAGGAACCAAAAAGAGAGTCGGACGCCTAACCGACTGAGCCACCCAGGCACGCCCGATTACTTTTATCTTTACAGACAAGGTTTTAGGAGGCCTGGAATTTGCTCCAAAAGTAACCCTGGGGGGGGGGGGGGCGGGTCAGGGTTCAAGTGGACAAGAGGAGTCAGGAGCTCCCAGTGGCTCAAGCCAGGTGAGCGGTCCACAGTGTCACAGAATCTTCCCTCCACTTTTGCACATAATTGAGATCTTCCACGATACAAAGCCTGCATAAAAGACATGCCCACGTTCACAACAGCGGCCAGAAGGTAGATGCAAGCGGAGTGCCCGCTGGCAGGTGGACAAAACGGGGTCCACGAGCACAACGGGGGGCCGCTCAGCCATGAAAGGGAAGTGCCCCCGCCCCCCTAACACCGACAGACGTGTAGGACACCGTGCCCGGTGAAACCAGCCGTCACGACGGGATACACCCGTAGGACTCCACTTACACGAGGCCCCTGGAGGAGAAAGCAGACGGGGGGCCGGGGGCCACGCTTTCACGGACACAGAGCTGCAGTCCGGGGAGAGGAGCCGGGCCGGAGACGGTGGTGTGGGTTACACAACGCTCCGAGCGTACTCACAGCCCCTGACCGTCCACCTGAAAGTCGTTCTGGTGGGAAAAGCGCATGTCACGTGTGTTTTACCGCGAAGTTTTTAAATTAAGAAGTGTTCCTAATTGGCAGTGGCTCCCTGCCAGGTGGGGACAAGGACCTCAGGGCCTTTGATCCTCAACACTGGCTCTCCGGGTTGCCATGGGCATCTGGTGAAGCCAAGGGCCTGGGGTGGGGGTGGGGAGTGGGTCATTTCTTTCTGACTCCTGCTCCGGGAACGTGTGGCTTATGCCACCCCAGCCACAGGGACCGCCGCGCCCTTGGGAAGAAGGGGTCGGGTCCGTGGGCTGCAAGCCAGCCCTGCACGGCCACGCTGGACCCAGTGCCAACAGGGCAGGGAGGGAAATGGCTTCCTTTTAACTTTCCTTGTGACCCTAGGAAAATTCCTATTCAAGGCAGCTTTCAAAGCTGAGAGGAAGGGAGGACTCTGCCCAAGCCAAGGGCAGGTCCCATGTGCCCTGGGACCTGAGGGTGATGCCTCCCCCACAGCAGAGAAAATGAGGGGCCGAGCACCCCAGCAATGGGGTAAAGGGGTCAGAGCATGTGGACCTCCCATCCGAGGCTCTGGGAGCCCCATCTGTAGGCACGGCCTCTCGCCAGCCACAAGGGGGAGGTGTCCTCCCGCCACGGGAGGTCCGGGGGGGGGGGGCAGAGCTGGGGCTCTAACATCTACACCCATTGGGGGCCCGGGGCTAGGGGCTCAAAGGAGGAGAGTGTGGGAGCCAGAGACACTAAGGGGAGATGGGAACAGAGGTCCTCTTGCCTCCCTGGCATGCTCACGACGTCCGGGGTGCTTGGGTGGCACCGGAGTGCAGGAAGGGGTCTGGGTCCCGAGCAGTTTCAGTCTCCTGCCCCGAGGGACCCACGCTGGGGAGGCCAAGTGATAACACCACGAGTGGATGAGCTGAACAGGGTGGGGGGGAGGGACCGAGTCCCCCAGGCAACACCAGCAGAGACACTGTCCCCAGGCTCCCCAAGGAACACCGTGGGGGGGTGGACAACAAGGAACGCGGGCAGCACTCCCCAGGCCTCCAGCTCAGCTGGGCGGGGGGGGGGGGGGGGGGGGAGGGAATGACTCCAACAAACAAACGTGGCTGACGGGGAGGAGTGAGCAAACGTTAAAGCCCCAGATCGCAGGCGGTTCTCCAGGGAAGATGCACAAAAGGCCAAGTACATCGTTCTCTTGCCATCGGGGAAACATGAATCCAAATCCCACGGACCACGAGGCGGGCTGGAGGGGGGGGCATTCAGACAGACAATAACAGGAGAGTGTGAGCAGGGGAGGGGCAGAGACAGATTCAGCGGATCCCAAGCAGGCTCCCTGCTCAGCCCAGAGCCCAACCTGGGGCCTGATCACACGACCCTGGGGTCATGACCTGAGCCAAAATCAAGAGTCCGACGCTTGGGTACCTCGGTGGTTCAGCTGGTCGGGATCCTCTCTTCCTCCCTCTCTTGCCAGCAGGGACGGGAAGAAACCGAAACCCGCTTGCACTGCCGGTCAAGATGTGGAACGGGGCCGTGGCTGTGTGGCCAGTCCCCGGAAAGTTAAATGTAGGACCACCACGTGGCCCAGCAATTCCGCTCCTAGGTGCGCCCGTCCCCACAAACACCTGGCCGTGAACGTTCACAGCAGCAGGATCCATCACAAAGGTGGAAACCAGCTGTGGACGAGTGGCTAAGCACACGTGGCGATCCACACAGCAGAATGTCCCTCAGCCACAGAAGGTAACGAAGCTCTGACACCCACCACAACATGCACGAGCCTTGAGGACGTGATGCCAGTGCATCTCGACAGGAAGTGGACCGAGGCACTCCCGACTTTCATCACACACACGAAGAAACGGATCCCGGCACCTCTCCCTTCCGAAGTCTGGGCTGGGCTCGTTAGCACAGCGCTCCCATCAGGGACGAGTTCTCCCCCGCTCCGTGTCCCGTGGGGTGTCCATCCTCGACCACACCACCCCCCCCCCCACGCTGGAGGTGCACCTGTGACCCAGCGTGGTCACTCACAGCCTTTCCAGATCATTCTGACATGGGTGCTCCTCCCCTCTGGATTGAGAGCTGCAGGGTTAGGGGAGCAGGGACCTGCCGGTCTTTCCCACCTCCTGCAGGGGACCTGGTAGACAAGGGGATGAACACAGAGAGGGACAGAGCCCTGACATCATCTGAACCCCTGGATCCAGCCGTGCCTGACAGCCATGACAAGCCATGGAACAAGAGCCGCACAGCCCCTTTTCTCTTGAACCAGTTTGAGTTGGGATTCTGTCGTTTGCAGAGGAGTCCTGGTTCCGACACCAAGTCCCGCCTTACAGACATACGTCTGCAGGAACCACCGTGGCCAGAATCACTCTTCAAAGTCTCCCAAAGCAAACGTTTCGGAGCTCTGGTCACACAGACCCTTCCACAGCAGAGGCTAAGGTCAGCGACGTGCTCATGCAGCGAGGGGTTCCCATTTCCCATCCTGTGCCTTCTATCCACCACCGCCCCCCCCCCGAGGTGGTGGGGGCTTGCACGTTCAAGTAGTGGGCCCTCCCTGGATACCAGCCGTGCTGGGTGCCCCAGTGCCTGGCAGAGCCCATTGGTGGGACCTGAGAGGGGCAGGGGAGGCCCAGGTCACAGCCCGGGGGGAGTTGGCAGTGGGGGCGCTGAGCACAAAGGCTGAAGTTCAAGTGGAAGGAGCGGCTGGGGGAGGGGGGCGGGAAGGGTTTGGAGCACAGCGGCATCCGTGAGCCACAGCAGGTCCTGTCCATAACTGAGATCAACACCCTTCTGTCTCGCCAAGCCTTTGGTGAACTCCCATCACACCACATGCCTCGGGTAGGTGGTTTTTCACGGAAAACTCCAGGAAAGCTGAAGCAGGGCCCACGAGAACACAGACCCGGAGAAGAAAGGAAAGTTTTTGAGGGGGGCAAGGGGGCAGTTCTGACCCCAGCTCTCTGGAGGCAGGTGGATTCCACGGACAACAGCTGTGAGTTACCGACGCCCCCGAGCAAAAGGAACAGCGTCCATGAGCCGGGGAAGAGCCTAGCTGTGGTGTAGCCACACAGTACAGTGGGTTGGATGGGGACCCCCAGCGTCACATCCCCCTAGAGTTTCAGCATGACCTCACTCGGGACAGGGTCTTTGCAGACCTGATTAGGGGGAGGTCAGATTGAGTTAGGGTGCCCCTAAACCTGATGACCTGTCCTTGTAAGAGGGAACACTGACACAGGGAGAGGGCAAGTGAGGACACGAGCAGAGGTTGGAGGGATGCGGCCACAGCCAAGAAACACCTGGAGTCCCCAGCAGCTGGAAGAGGCAGGAAGGATCCTCCCTGGAGCCTCCGGAGGGGAGCATGTCCCCACCCCACAACTTGATTTCAGACTTCTGCCCCCAGAGCTGGGAGAGAATAGACAGACTCCTGTTGGTTCAAGCCTCCCAGTGAGGGGCATGTGGTCATGGTAGCCCCAGGGCACTCACACAAGGAAGGGTCGGGAATGTTCCCAAAAAAGAACCAACAGTCCAACGTGGCTGGAGCTCAGCAGAAACACTCCTTTCTTCCTTCAAGAACCACTCTCGGAGCGTCTGGGTGGCTCAGTTGGTTAAGCATCCGACTTTGGCTCTGGTCATGATCTCGCAGTTCATGAGGTCAAGGCCTGTGTCGGGCTCTGCGCTGAGTGATCAGAGCCTGGAGCCTGCTTCAGATTCTGTGTCCCCCTCCCTGTCCCTCCCCTGCTCATGCTCTCTCAAAAAGATTTAAAAAAAAAAAAAAAAAAAAAAAAAAAAAAAAAAAAAAAAAAAAAAAAAAAAAAAAAAAAAGAACCACTCACGGATGCCGTATCAGTCAGCTACAGTGCTGCGTAACAATCCTTTCCCAAAAGGAGGGGACCTGATCGTTCTCACCCGTGCATCTGGGTCTTCCTGGCATGGCTCATCCCCAGGTCACACGGTCATGTGCTGGCAGGGGCACAAGAAGGGTGGGGTGGGGGCACTAGATACCCTTCCCACCCCATGCCGCTGACCAAAGCACGTGGCAGAGCCTCCAACAGGAGGGACCCCAGAGTCGCACGGCAAAGGGCACGGTCAGTTGCAGGGAGGGGGGGCGGGGCTTGGAATCAGGAACAAATGTGCAGTTTGCCCCAAGTGCCTACTGGGGTCCAGGCTGGACTGAAATAAGCTTCAATAAAACAAAACTCTCCAGGTCTGACTAGTGTAGACACGGCTGTCCAAGCGCCGGGTGTGTGCTCCACTCAGGTGGGGAAACCGAGGCTCGGGGCCTGCCGAGGGTCAAGGGCAGGGGAGTTCTCTGTCCCTCTCCCTGCCTGCTCTGGCATGTCGGGGGAAGGAGAGCAGGCGTCCCTGGTTTTTCCTTGGGACCCGGCAGGCACCTGCTCGTTACAACCCGTTTTACAGAGCTGAAACGCAGGCCCCGGGAGCCTGGCCTGAGGCTGCAGACAGCAGGGCCACGCGCCCCTTCTCCCGAAGAACCGGGCTCCCGCTGCAATAGGACGGCCGGGGGGCAAGTTTAGGGGGAACACCCGGACTCACCAAGTCGGGACAGATCACCAAGACCGACCTGACGGCCCTTTCCCAGGGCCTCGTAAAAGGCACCGGGCTCTCTCGAGAGGAGGTGAACTCAGGGGAAGGCAGGTTAAACGGCCCCCAGGACACCCGGCCCCGGGCTCGCCTGGACTCGGCCAGCATGGGGCTGGCTTCCGGTCTCCCGCGTCACCCAAGCTGCCAGTGGCAGAGTCCCAGGCTCCGTGCGTTCCGTCAAGTGCCACAAGTGGAACAAAGCGGACAACGAGCCCAATCACGTCCGACAGCCCATGTCCCGACCCCACGTGCGAGGGTGGGGCACCACAGGGTGAGGTGCAGGGGGGAGGTGCGGGCACCTGCCAGGCACACAGACAGAAGGCACTGGCCACAGGCCCGAGCTCGAGCCCCCGCACCTCTGGGATGGAACCCAAGGTTGGCAGGTGCACGCGGCCAGCCCCGACCCGGCCCCTTCCCGGGATCCGGCACCCCACTCCCCAGTCTCTCACGGTTTCCACGTCGGGAGGCCAGAGCCGGAACAGATGGCTCTCGCCCACCCGAAGGCCTCTCCTAGCAGGTGGCCGGCCCTCCCCGGGCAGCAGGAAGCTCGTGTACCCTGCAGAGAGCACCCAGCTCTGCAGGGACCGGGAGAGCTGGCTGCCCGGTGGGGTGGGAAGGGGACAGGCGTGACCCTTCTGGAGAGGGACCGCAGGTGACGCACCCTGCCCTCAGGCAGAGGTCTCCACACACACGGTGGCTTTAACGTGCACTCATGGCCTGACTCTAGAGGGCAGAAACCAGAGTCTCAGTGGGTGCAAGTCACAGCGTGGGCAGGGCTGATTCCTTCCAGAGGCAGGGGGGACATGGGGGGGGGTAGCTCTGTGACCCCGTGCACTCCTCCTGTGGGGACCTAATCTTGCATGACCCCCTCCTCTCAAAATCCTTCACCACACCTGCCACGGAAGGTTGCGTACCCACCGGGCCCAGAGGACTGTGAGGACAGGGTCTCTGGGGCACGGTCAGCCTGCGGCAGAAGGAAACCGCTGGATGACGGCGCTCAGCCAGGACTGCCCTGCGGGCCACCCCCCCCCCCCCCAGGGTAAATCAGGGCAGCCTTCCCGCCAGGCCACCTGGCAGCACCACCAGCAACTTGAAACGCACGCGGCTCCCAGCCGGCAGCGGCTGCTCTGGGAGGCTACACTGCGGGAATGTGCAAGCCGGCAGCCCAGCGGACGGGCGACCACAGCTCCTGCAGCCGCGTCTGCAAGACTGAGCAATCAGACGCACCCCCAACACTCATTCACAGAGTCCGGGGTGGACCGGCACGGTGCATCCGTGCTCCCCAATATCGTGTAGCCGCTGGCGAAACACACAGGTCTGGACACCCTGAAACGGAAAGACGTCCTTGACAGAAGGGGTAGAAAAGACAAACGAGAGAACACCGCGGACAGCGCAGTCCCATGCCTGTAACGGGAAACCACGAGGGGGTGATATCCGCCTCCGCATCCAGGCGGAGAGAAGCCTGACAAAAATGTGCACGGTCCCCTTGTCCACGGTTTCAGTGAGCCCGTCGACCGAGGTCTGGAAGCACAGGATCCCCTTCTGACGTGTGGTCAGGGGTCCGTGGTGGCCTAAGGTTTGTCACATACCCCTGTCATTCGGAGCACTTGGCCTCCTCTGGGGGCATTTCAGCATCCGCGTCACGAGAAGGGGACAAGAGGTCCTGAGAGAGACGACGTTCACGTAACTTTTATCAGTGTTGCTGCGGATGTTCTGTTTTATCGTTCGTCTCTGCCGTAGCCTGACTCGTAAACTAAACTTCCTTGTAGGTGTGACGTCCAGGAAGACACGCAGCATGGACAGGGTCGGGTTGGATCGGCTCAGCTCCTATCCACGGTCTCAGGCATCCACTGCGGGTCTTGGGAACTGTCCCCCTGTGGCTGGTCGGTTGGGGGTGGGGGGTCGCTCTAATTCCCTCTAAGGAGATGAACCAGTCTGGGCATGACAGTTACGTTACACCAATCCGTTTTATGGTTTTAATATTTTTTTTGCGGAGGTATCACTTTCATAAAAATTAATGTTAAAAAAAAGAACCCCCCCCGCCCCGGCCCCCAACTTCAGATCCTGGAAAGTTTTGTCTCCTTCAAGAAGGAAGCATGCCTCAGGTAACCTCCTGGCAGAGGACTCCGCCTCCCTGCCCGCATGCTGTACCGACCCCTCAGGAACGTCCTAGAGCAGGTCCAGATCTCACAGAGGCCGGGAAGCCAGGGTGCACGGCGGAGGGTGCCGAGGCCCCGGTGCAGACACACCAGCTCGCTGGGCATACAGCAGGCGCTCAAGCAGGGGCTGGGGAGTTGGGACCCCCTCCCAGAACAGGCCTCCCTGAGGTTTTGTACACCAAGTCCTCCCTGTCCTAGCGACCACGGTCTATTTAGAGAGCATTTTGCAGAAGCCAGCCAGCCCCCCCCCCCATATCCACAAGTGAGGGGGGGGGTCCCAGAACGCGGCCCAGGCCCGAAGGGGCAATACCCTGGCAGTGCGTCTAGTCCTGACTGTGCCGCTGCCCGGCTCGGAGACCTGGGCACCCCACCCTCAGCATCGGGGCAGCTCTCGGCTATGCCGTCCACGTGCCTCACCTCCCCAGCTCCCGTCCAGAGCAGCCGGTCTGCCCGACGGAAGGATCTGGACAGTGGTGAGCAGGGAGCCCCGTCTATCTGAGTGTGGGAGGGGGACAGCCGTCTGCGTGTCAAGAATGGCCTCGGCCACCTAAGTGCCCGGTCAGGGTCCCTCCAATCTCCCCCCACCCACGATTCTCACTCAGCCAAGCGTCACACAACTCGGACCCCAGCTGACAGCCAGCACGCGCACCCGTCCGCCCCAATGACCCAGCCAGCTCAGTGCCCAGGAACAGGCGTCCTCAGCCACCCAGCCACCTCACCCCCAGGGCGTCCCAGCAAGGCCCCGTGTCCTGCCCACACGCCCAGGCCCAGCTGGGGCTGCTCCCGCAGGAGAGTCCCCCTCAAACGGCACAGCTGCCCCACACCCCCCGGGAAGCTGCCGCCTCCCAGCGCCAGAGGAAGCTGTCCCCGACCATGAGAGCAGGTGGGCCCCAAGCAGCCACACATTCATCCAAAGCACGGCTGTTACACAGATGCCACGTGACCGAGCCACACACACGGTTCCAGGCACCAGGCATCCAGGGATCCAGGGATCCAGGGACAAGACCACACGTGGCCCCGACGTTATGTTCCAACAGAACAAGATAAAACTTCAAAGACTTGGTGCCCCCTTTGACAGCTCTCCTCCACTGCCAGAGGCAGCAGCCAGGGACACCGGCTCACGACCACCACCCAGGTGCGGGCTCTCCCTCCCCAGGTGAGGGGTGCCCCCTCCCCGCCCTCGCCTAGTGGTCACAGCTGGGGGCTCACAGCCCTCGCCCTGCCGCCTTCTCCAGCACCATCCACCAGCCCCGGCCGCTGGGAGGTGTCCCGGGGCCACCACAGGGCAGGAGGCGGACCGGCCCACCCCCAGCTGGGTTTCTACCAGCTCTTTCCTCCTGGGGGGTGGGGGGGGGGGCCAGGATCGCTGCACGACACAGGGCAGCTGCTGGACACTCACGTGTGGCAGCCTTCGGGCCAGGCGTCCTGCACACCGTCTTCTTGACTAGCAGGGACACGTTTGCGTTTTCACCACAGGCTGGTCCCTGGGAGGACCAGCCCCTCTGGTGAGATCACAGCTGGCAGGTCCCGTGCCCTGGGCCAGGGCACAGCCAGGAGCACCGGGATGGACTGGTCATGCCTGCTGCGGGCACCGGGAGGGTGGAAGGAGGGAGGCAGGCACAGAAGAGACAGACCTGCCATCCCGTTCAGGACGCTCCAGGGGAGCGCCCGAGTGTATGAGGACGGGAGGCGTCTATGCTGTGGGCGGTCAGAACACACATGCTGGAAGCAGTTCCCAGGGGGCGCTCAGGGGTGTCCCATTGGCAACAGGGTGGCATCCATCTATCACGGACCCTGTCACCGGCACGCACAACCGGGCAGACATAACTTGGCAGGAAGTCCCAGGTGAAGGACAGCAGCGCCTTGCGCTCAGACCTCGGCGGCCCAGGCAGACCAACCTGGGACCCTCCAACGCCTCTGCCCTGCGGGCCTCCTGTCAGAAGCGCTGGAGGCTCCCAGCATCCCCCGGGGGCTCATGAAGAATGAATGCAGGTTCTCGGGCCCCACCCGGACCCCCCGAAGCAGCTCTAGGGTGGGGCCCGGCCGTGGGAGTTTTATACACCACCAGGTGCTGGCGACACCGGACGTGGCCTGGAAAGCTTTGAAGAGCAGAGCCAAGGCGGCACCTGACAAGGTCCCGGCCTCTCTGGGTGGCTGGCCTCAGCGTGACTGGGGGTCACAGGCAATCCCCTGTACAGAGGTGGGGGCTGAGATCTGGCTGCAGACACGCCCCCACCCCCACAGCCCCCTTGGCTGTATGACCCAGAGACCGGGACCACGGGTCAGAATGCCACCCCCACCACGTTTCCCAGGAAAGCCTGTGTGCCTGTCCCCTCCCTCCACAGCTGCCCCCCCCCGCCCCGTGAGCTGACCCCCGCACCCCCCCGGGGAGGGTCCTGGGCACCCCGATGAGGACCCGGCCAGGGCCCAAGGAGGGAGCGGTGGCCCCTCTCTGTTCCTGTTGTCTCGGCCTGGCCGTCTCTTGGCTGTGACAATGACCAGGGTCCTCCTGGGTTTAGCTCCACCGCAGCCGCCGAGGCCACTTTCACGCTCCAGTGGAGGGCGGGCCTTGGGGCCTCTGGGACGCTGGCCCAGCTTTCGTGTGGGCTGCGCTGTCCAAGCAGAGTTAGGAAAAAAGAGGGAACTGGCCTGTCAGCCCACTGAGACAATGCAGGAAGCAGGGCTTCATCCTGCGCCTCGAAGGGAGGCTTCTTATCCCGAACCCTATTGCAGGGATAGAGGACGTGGTCACCCCTGCCTCCAGTGGGTGGCCCTGGACACCAAGAGGCCCACACAGCTCAGTCACGGCGCAAATGTGCAGACACACCCACTCCCCGCCCCCCACCCCCACCCACCGAGAGGTCTTGGGGTCAGAGGGGAAGGGGAGGGGCTGGCATGGTCCGGGGGAGGGTGACAGTGCCGTGCACCAGCCCCACGCAGGCTGAGGGCACCGTGTGTCACTGCATCCCGTCCCTCAACGGGGAACCCAGCCCAGAGAGGGGAAGCATCTTCCCCAGGCTGCTCAGCAGTGATGGGCCTGAGCCAGACCAGGGTCCACACGCTCCCTGAGCTGGCACCCGGGTTCTCAGACCTTCGCTGCAGGCAGGGGCCATTAGTCCCACTTCAGAGACGAGGAAACCGAGGCTCAGAGGTTGAAACCAGCCCCAAGCGGAGCTCCTCAGGCATGTGGACTCTGACCTTTGCCCACAACACAGTCTCGACTCTTTCATGGGACCCAGCGCCCCGTTTCTGTGGGATCTGTCAGAAAACCACCCCGTGTGCCATATCCTCAGTCCCGAGGAAGTTCTCCTGGTCGCTAGACTTTAAAGTCATTTCTGCAGACTCTCCCGCGTCCTCACCCTACCTCACGGACCCTGGGCCAAGAACTAAGCCACAGGCCAGAGACGAGCTGCCATGAGGGGACACCCTGGGTCCTTGACGACACTGTCCCCCAGCCCTGTAACTACCTCTCATCCGTGGAGGTCAACAAAATAAACCAAATGCAAAAGGTGAAGGAATGAATGACAGACAGGAAGGCAGGAAATACAGCCAGATGCCAGCCAGAGTCTGGATGGCGCAGCAGACCGGGGCTCGTGACGCCTGCTTGCTCTTACGATCTGTGTTCCAATTTTTCTATACGAGAGACTGTCACATTTATACTGGAAGAAATAACATGAAACCTAATTTCATCTTAACCCCCCAGGGGAGTGGTCATAAATGCTGCTTCGGTTTCTTTCCAGGCCTGAACGTACCTGGGGGGAGGCGAGAGGGGGCGAACAGCCATCTTGGACCTCGGTGCTCAGGCAGGGACTCCACTTTTCTCTTGGCTTCTTAGAAAGGATTTTGTTTCCCTCTAAAACCTGGGATGTTGGGAGCAGTTCATATTCTGGCAATAAACGGCACGTACCAGTTTTGTTCGCACTATTCAAAGCTCATTGAAAACTAGAACCACACACACTAAAACCTTAATTAGCAAAGTTGGGAAGTTTTCCTGCCCCTGGCCAGGAACACAGAATCATCCAGAAAGACGCTGGGGTCTGTCCTCCCAGAAGCCTCCTGCCCAGGCAGCCGAGGGCTCCATCCCTGAGCACCTCGGGGTAAGACCCCCAGGTCCCACCCTGACCCAGGAAAGCACACGCGGGACAGGAGGCTCTCAGGTGACTCAAATCAGGAATGGTTTCTTTAGAGCCCAGGCACGTGGCCTCCGGGGGGCCCTTGGCTTTCAACAGGGCCACTTCCTCCCAGCTGCAAGTGGTCCCTGCCGTCCACGGCCTCGCCGCTCAGGCAACCTACATCTGCAGCTCCCAGGGAGCCAGGCCCTGAGCCCCTTCTCCAGCTCTGAAGCCCCCACCCTGCACCAACACCAAAGCCACCTTGAATTCCAACGTGGCACCTGCCAACAGCCAACTCGAAACCGATGTTAAGTGCCCGCCAGCCCTGCAGAACCCCGAACTCAGTAAGGGCCGCGTCTCCCAACGGCCTTTGCCCACAGCACCAAGTCTTACACGGACCCCTTTCCGGGCGCCCCCAGCCAGTCCCTGCAGTTAGGACTGTGTCCTGGGGCCCGTGGACAGCCAAGACAGCTTCCTCCCTCCCCCGTGTCCTTGCAGGGCTAGATGCGCAGCCTGGGGACATCACACTTTTGTCTCCCCAGAACAGCCCACCTCCTTTATCCCTCAACACCTCTCCTTGAACACCAGCACTCAAAACAGATAAAGGAGACACTGTCCTGTCGGATGGAAGGCCGCAGGGCCCAGAACCTCCTCAGATCATCCACTGCTTTGCGGCCCCCCCACCTCCCCGAGAACCGCCGAGGAACCCCGAGTTCCTGCGCACTGCCTCCCCGAGAACCTCCGAGCAGCCCCGAATTCTTGTGTCCGCCCCCCCACCCCGCCCAGAACCTCCAAGGAGCCCCGAGTTCTTGCATGCCCCCCCACCTCCAGAGAACCTACAAGGAGCCCCTGGTCCTTGTGCCCCCCACCTCCCTGAAAACTCCAAGGAGCCCCTAGTTCTTGTGTCTCCCCACACCCCCCACCCGAGAACCTCCGAGGAGCCCCGAGTTCTTGTGCCCTCCCTGAGAACCGCCGGGGAACCCCGAGTTCCCGCGCACCGCCTCCCCAAGAACCTCCGAGGAGCCCCGAGAACCTCTGAGGAGCTCCGAGTTCTTGTGCCCTCCCCCGAGAACTGCCGAGGAACCCCGAGTTCCCACGCACCGCCTCCCCGAGAATCTCCGAGGAGCCCCGAGTTCTTGCACACAGCCTCCCCACCCGAGAACCGCCAAGGAACCCCGGGTTTCCGCGCACCGCCTCCCCGAGAACCTCCGAGAACCTCCGAGGAACGCCGAGTTCTCGTGCCCTCCCCGCGAACCTCCGAGGAGCCCCGAGTTCCAGCGGGCACAGTCCGGAAACACCAGCGCCGCGCCCCGAGCGGCCCGGGCCCCGCCGCCCTGCACGCCCGCGCCCCTCCTACCTGGAGGCCGCGATCTCCGCCTTCTGCTTGGCGATGGTGGCGGCCCGCTCGGCGGCCTCCACGGCCCGGTCCACCTTCTCGCGGATCTTGCTGGCGCGCAGCGGGATGAGGTTCTTGCGCTTGCCGCTCACGAGGACGTTCTGCTTGTACTTGCCCTCCTCCTTGGTGCCGTCGGGGAACGTCATGCAGCCGTAGCCGTGCCGCCGGTTGCCGGCCCACTCGCCCTCGTACTTGAGCCCGTCCGAGCGCTGGCTCACCCCGAAGCCCGAGCGCTTGTCGCTCTTCCACTCGCCCACGTAGGTCTCGGTGGTGGTGGCGTCGATGTCGTCCTCGATGACCGCCAGCTCGGCCTCGCCCTCGCCCAGGCTGATGGTGGAGTGGATGTCGCTGGCGGTGGAGCTGACGGTGCTCATGCCGGCCTCGCTGCGGAATGAGCTCTGCTTGCTGCGCTGGCTGGCCAGGCTGCTCTTGGACTCGGACTTGCGCAGCTTCAGGCCGCTCAGCAGCGAGCGCCGGAACAGCCCCTTCTTCTTGCTCTTGAGGCTGTCGGAGTCGCTGTGCGCCACGAGCACGAAGCCCCCTCGGGACACGGCCGGGCTGCCGGCCGCCGCCGGGGACGCGTCGGGGTGCAGCGCGGCGCCGTTGGTGTGCTCGCTGCGCAGGGAGTTGATGGACGTCCTCAGGGGCGAGCGGATGACGGCCGCCATGCCGTAGGGGACGCTCTGCCGCACACCGTAGCCCTGGCGCATGCCGCCGGCCCACTGGCCCTGGTAGGTCCCTGCGGAGACAGCGGAGAGAGGGGTGAGCCCCCCGCAGGACCACGGGGGTCGGTGGGGGGGGGGGGGGGACACCGTGGGTTGCCTGAGACATCTTGGCACTGTTCGCGTTGAGGCAGACGGACCGCCGACGGCAGAGAACCCTTGAGCCCTGCTTCCTACAGCTGCACCTCGAGCTCTTACAAGTTGCGGAGGGAGAAGGGGGGTGGCCGAGTCTCATACAGAGTCAGCTGTGAACAAAGAGCTCTCCCTGCACAGGGACAAAGGCCCAGCCCTGAGAAGACAGGGAGAGGACGCAGCCAAGGAGAGGGAAGCACGTTAGCGAGCGACCCCAACAGTTGTGGGGTCCGGGAGTCCAGCTACAGGGACACAGGTCCAGGCCACAAACCCAGTACAAGCAGGTGGGGGCGGGAGGGGGTTGGAAGGGTTTGGAAGACAAATGGGAACTTAATTAAGGTATTGCAGTCCGCAGACCAGACGTCCCCAAAAGAATCAAAAGCAGAAGCTCCAAAGAAGCATTTGCACACCCACGTTCACAGCAGTATAATTGAGATGGCCAGCAGGTGGGAACAACCTGAGGGCCCATCCATGGATGGACAGATAACCTAGGGTCTATCCATACAGTGGAATATTATCTAGCCGTTAAACTCTGACACCCGCTACGGCAGGGATGAACCGTGACGACTTTACGCTCGGTGAAAGGAGCCAGTCACAGAAGGACAAATACCGCAATCACATTTACACGACCCCCTTCCAGTAGTCAAGTTCACAGACAGAAGAACGGCAGGTGCCAGGGGCGGGGGTGGGGGCAGAGGGAGGCACAGAAAGTTGTTGAATGGGGTCAGTTTCTATTCGGGGTGACAGAGAAGTTTTGAAAGTAGACAGAGGTGACGGTGGCACAACATTGTCAATGTAACGTGACTGACCCGCGCGCTTGAAGAGCGATCAAAATTGCAGATTTTATTATATATGTAATATCCGAAGAGAAGAGGATAAAAAGGAAAAATAAAGCGGCAAAACCAGGCTTGTGTTGCTCTGCTCACTGATCGTGTGATGGGAACCTCTCTGACCCTCAGTCTCCTCATCAATAGAGGGGGGGATGAAAACCCTACGGTTCCTAGAGTCACTTCCAGGCCTCAGCTAGGCACCACTGAGGGGCTCCCCACCCCGGAAGGGCTTCTCAGTGAAAATGGCAGGGGGGGGGGCTGTTCCCCTTCCTCTCCCAACTCACTGTCACAGAAGCAACATACAGGTTTTCTCTGCCCCGTAGTGTTTTCATAAAAAAAAACTGGAAAAGCCACCATTTCAAACTCAAGGGGTTTCCACGTGATAACTCAGTTCTGGTTTCTCCTAAAAAAAATTACAGGATCTGGCAACCCTGGATCTTGGTCCTCTAGACAGAACATCCCTAAAGGATGTCAGCCGTCGATATGCCACTACCCACTACGGTCACCCACAGCCCCCAAGTCAGAACAGGTCCTCACCCTCCAAGGGCTCATCTGAGACCTTATCCGTGCAGCCTGCCCTTACTTAATCCCCACCCCGCCGTCCAGATCCCACCCACTCCAGCCCAGCTGGAGCCCCCTCCCGACACCTAGGCTACCCCAGCCCACGGAGCCGACCACACAGGACGTCCGGCATTCCACAGGCGGACTCTGGAGAGTGCCTGGATCCTTCCACGTTTGCAGGACACATCCGCCTGCGGAACCAGGCTGCCAGCTCCCCAGAGAGTAAGGGCCTTGTATTCTAGACCCGTTATTCTCATGACTCATGCCCGGGGTGGGAAGACACGTAGCCAGGACAAAGGACCAGGGAGCCTTTTGCTCCAGCAGACAGCAGCCTGTCCATTTAAAAAGTGCCCCACAACACAGGTGCTTTCTAGAAGCAGGGCACGGTTCTTGGGAACCTATCCTATGGGGCAGGCCGAGGGAGGGCGGCCTCAGCTGTACATGCACTTCAGCCCGATCCCATGGAACTCCTCCCACCCGGCGGGGAGGGCTTCTGTACCCCCACCCGGGTCAGTCATCTGGTAACCACAAAGCCGGGTGGGGGTGCACCCCACTAGGGGAAGCAGCCCCGGGCCCAGGGCCTTAACTCGGGGAAATACAGTGCAGCAAGGGCTCTCCCCTCCTCCCACCCCTGCCCTAACCAAGAGCTCTCCCTGCCTCCGGCTGGCTGCCTGTGCCAGGCAGTGGGTACCTTGTCCTCCGAAGGGTAGGATATGGGTTTTATCCACGTGCCCCATGGTGTCCACCGCACCCCTCCCAGAGTCAAGTCAACCTGGCTGTAAGCATGGGGCAGTACGGACAAAGGCAGGGGCTGACTCTGTGCCACCCAGCACGCCAGGGCCCACGCTGGGACAGAGCCCGTGGCTTCCACCAATCCAAGGCCGTGAGGAGGACACTGGGAGCAGGCTCAGTGGTCCTGGCGGCTCCTTCCCTGAGGGTGGGGCAAGCAGGCCCTTGAAGGCCTCCTGCGCCCAGTCCAAGCTGCGAGTGTCCACACCCACATCCAAGAAAGGTTCCTTGGCCAGAGTGTACAGTTTTGTTGGACCTGCGTTGTTTAACAGTATTTATTTTGAGGGAGACAGAGCACAAGTAGGGAGGGGGGAGACAATTCCAAGCAGGCTCTGCACAGTCAGCACAGAGCCCCACAAAGGACTCGAATCCATGAACCACGAGATCATGACCTGAGCTGAAGTTGGACGCTCAGCCGACTGAGCCACCCAGGTGCCCCTGTATCTGCATGTTTGCCCCCAGTGGGAACTCTTCTACAAGGCTGCAGTCGACATTGGTAAGAAACTGGATTTCAACATCAAGGAAACACCACAGCCCAGCTCTGCTAGGACCGGCCTGGGAACACAGCCTCCTGCCTTCCCCACAAAGGGCTGACAGAATCAAGAGAACAGACCCAGGCCAGCTCAGCAACCAAAGAGGCCGTGGGGAGGCTCCCATCCCCCACCCCTGCCCTCCCCAGCCTCTCTGCCCAGAGTCCTCAGCCCTCTCCCTCCTTGCCGGGGCTGGCAGGGTGGGGGCAGGAGAGACAAAGGGTTCTAGCCCCTCCCAACATTTGAATCCAATCAGTTATTTACAAAACCCTAAATCCAGTGTTTTGTTTTATACCCCAAGCAGCCTGCGTGTGAGAAGGCAGGAGCCAACATGCCCAGTACAACGGGAAGACCAAGTGACCCTGACAGGTATTGTCCCTGCAGGATGCTGTGAGGGCCCCAGAGCAGGGGAAACTTCCTGTGTGCACCTCCACCCTGACCCTGGGCCACCGGTGATAGAAAGACTCAGGAGCAGATGGACAGCTGGGGGCATGCCTACTTCTCTCCAGGCAAGCTCAGTAAGGCAGAGCACCCTCGAGTGGACTCCACCTTCACCCACCTCACCTGCCTATCCTGATGAAGATAATGGGCTGGGCCCTCCATCCCCATCACCCAGAACTTGGAATCAGGAGATCTGAGGGGACTGCAGGTGAGATTTCCCCGATCCTTGCCTGGGAAATGCCATCGAGAGCCAGCAAGACTCTTAGGAAAGAGCCAACAGGACAAGGCTGTGGGACCTGGGACTGCCTTACACTTGAGCAGCACCAGCATCCCCCAAGGAGCAGGATAAAACCCCCTGAATTTGAGTCAGGTCGTGCAGCCCGAGCTTCTGCATTCCTAACAGGCTCCCAGGTGACCCTGCCACTGCATCTGGAACCCCATGGAGGCTCCATACCTGGCTTGGCACGCCATCCAAATTCCGAAAGCCAGAGCCCAGGCAAGCCCCAACCCCCAACCCCTGGCACCTTGGGCCAGGCGGACAGTCAGCTCTTGCCGAGTTCTGTGTGGCTCCCTAGAGCTCCACACGTCTCTCACAGGCTTTTATTTTCCCATCTGAAGCCCCTGCCCATCAGCTGACACTCTTCCAAAGCACTTGTGACACAACCCAAAGGGCCACCCTGGTGGAAAAAGCAGTCTCCACCACAGGCCGGCCTCTAGGGCTGGGCATCAGCAGAGATGCCCTCCTGAGTGCACCCTGAGAGCATGCCCTGGGCAGGGACAGATCTTCCTGGGGGCACATCCAGGGGACCAGCTGGGAGCCCCAGGATCAAAGGAAGGAGAGGAAGGAACAACATTTGCTGTGAAGTCAGGACTCGTTGTGCCCATTTGACAGAAGACTGAGGCTTGGGAGCCAAAGAGCCATCCGATGTTACTGACAAGAGGGGGATTTGAACCCAGCTGGAGCTGATCTCAAAGCCTGCCTGCCCGCCTGGAGGGCCTAAGGCCTGCAGGTGGCTGAACCCCCCCCCCTCCTTAGCCCCACACCACACCTGCCTACCCAGGGGCCAGTGCCACAGCCCAGCTCCTATCCTCCCCTCCAGAAGCCTCCCACTCCACCTGCACTGGCCCTCCTCCCAGAGGTCCACTACCCCCAGTGCGCACAGGGTGCAGCCCTTCCCCTCCACCATCGCAGGTGACTGGATCCCAGAATGTGGCCAACCACCAACTCCCTCCGGGACGCCGGGCTGGGAGGGGACAAAGCCCGAGTGATCGCTTCCTGCCCAGAGTAAGAGAGAGGGGCCAGAGAAGCAGCTAGAGTCTCCTCCCTCAGAGAGAGAGGGGGACACAGTTGATTCTCCAATGCTGGCTCCACCAGAACACCCCTTGTTCCTCCCAGTGAGCCCAGGGGTCCCTGAAACACCCAGAACCCCTCTCCTTGGGGTCCATGTGCCCCGGGACCCCTGCACCAATAGGCCCGGGGTGTCAGGCCTGGCATGAGAGTCCCGTGTTGAACAGGCATCTCCCTGGGAGGAACAGAAGGCATTCACAGAGCTCCAGGCCCCCTTTTCTCAGGTGCACAGGATGCTCTGTGTCCCCACATTCGTGCCCGGGGGCGGGGGGGGGGGGAATGCGTGGAGGCCCCTCCATCCCCAAACCCCATCTCACTAGCAGGGGACACACTGGGAAGTCAGGTTGTACCCCGAACTTTTGCTTCCTGCTTCACCCAGAAAGTAGGTTTCCCAGAGTTTCTGGAAACAATAGCAGAATGCACTGCACCCTGAGTGAAAACCACCACCCCAGCAATTCCACATGTCCACGTCTGGGCCCAACCCAGAATCTCCAAGGCAGGCAGGACTCGGAAATGAGTGCCGCCCACATGTTGCTTTAGATCAAAGCCACCTGTTGTGCTCGTATTTTGTGTGTGTGTGTGTGTGTGTGTGTGTGTGTGTGTGTGTGTGTGTGTGTGTGTGTGTGTAGAAAGCCACAATCCCAGGCCCTAACTGACCTACTGAATCAGGCTGGCCAGAGGAGACTACGTGATGTGCAGTGGTTGGGGCATCTCCTGTGATAGAGGAGGACCCAGGGGTGAGGAAACTCGTCCAAGGACACCCAGCTCATAAGCAACCGGGTCAGGGCAGCAGCATCACAGCACAGGCAGGCATACCAGGCTCTGGAACCTTCTTTAACATACCCTGGACCTCCTTCCATTTTAAAAATATTTCGAGACAGAGTGTGTGTGTGACCAGGGGTGGGGAGGGGGCAGAGAGAGAGATGGGGAGAGAGAAACCTAAGCAGGCTCCGTGCTGTCAGCACAGAGCTTGATCTTCCAAACCCGGAGATCGTGACCTGAGCTGAAATCAACAGTCGGATGCTTAACCGACTGAGCCACCAGGTGCCCCTCTTTCCGCCTTTTCTACATTAGTGAGGACGGCCAGCCCCAAACCCGAACATTCCACAACCTAGAAGTTACAAGCCAAGCTTCTGTGGGTACTTAGGTCATTCCTCATTTTTGACAGCTCATCTTTGTACACAAGTTATAGCCTCAGGATAGATTCCTAGAATGCATTTGCTCAAAGCGAAGTTTCTTTTTACTTAGGGCTTTTGATAAATTGCCCATGGAGAAGTCCACGTAAGAGTGACCATCTCCCTCTATCGTCACCAACACCAGAAAGGATTTTTTTAATAAGTTGTTTTATTGCTGAGTTTTTAAAATTAGAGAAAGTGTGTGCGTGCAAGCCAGGGAGGGGGAGAGAGAGCGTGCAAGAGAGCGCGCGCGAGCGCGCGAGCCCAAGCAGGCTCCACACTATCAGTGTAGAACACAATGTGGGGCTCGAACTCATGAACGTGAGATCAGGACCTGAGCCGAAGTTGGATGCGTAGCCGACCGAGCCACTTAGGCGCCCCAGGATGTATTTTAAAAAATCAGTTTTAGCTGGGCTCTGACGAGCTACAGCTACTGACTAGCACGTGTTCTGGATTCCGGGGAAACAACTCATCCCACATGGTGAGGTCCTACCCACCCCTCTCCCACCCTCCCCAGGACCTTAGAAGGTAACCGTATTGGGAGACCTGGCGTTCGCAGAGAGGATTAAGGTAAAACGGGGTTAGGCGACGGACACACGAAAAGATCCTCAGCGTCACGGGTCATCAGAGAAACGCAGCTCAAACCCACAGCGAGACCTTGCCTCACACCACTAGGACGGCCACGATCAAAACCATAAGAGGGGCACCTGGGTGGCTCGGTCGGTTAAGTGTCCGACTTCAGCTCAGGTCATGATCTCACGGTCTGTGAGTTCGAGCCCCGCGTCGGGCTCTGTGCTGACCGCTCAGATCCTGGAGCCTGTTTCAGATTCTGGGTCTCCCTCTTTCTCTGCTTCCCCCCTGTTCATGCTCTGTCTCTGTCTCAAAAATAAACGTTAAGGGGCGCCTGGGTGGCTCAGTCGGTTAAGCGTCCAACTTTGGCTCAGGTCATGATCTCGCGGTCCATGGGTTCGAGCCCCATGTCGGGCTCTGTGCTGACAGCTCGGAGCCTGGAGCCTGTTTCAGATCCTGCGTCTCCCTCTTTCTCTGACCCTCCCCTGTTCATGCTCTCTGTCTCAAAAATAAATGTTAAAAAAAATTTTTTTTAAATAAAAAATAAACGTTAAAAAAATTAAAAAAAAACAAAAACATAAGAAACAGCATGGGGACCACGCACCGTCGGTGGGAATGTGAAATGGAGCGGCCACCGTGGACAAAAGCACTACAGCCCCGCCTCCAGACCAGTTGGAACGGACGGCAGGGTCTCCAGGACCTTCACGCAGCGTGCTCACAGCAGCACTACTAACAGCGGCCAAGATGTGGAGGCAACCCAAGGGTCCACGGACAGATCAAGAAAAGGTGGTCTGTCCACACAATAGGACATTTTTCAGCCTTAAGAGGAGGAAATCCCGACACCAGCTAGGGCACAGATGAGCCCTCGGGACACTGTGCTAATAGCCAGATACAGAAAGATAATTACCGTACGATTCCACTTACCGGAGATACTTCGGGTAGTTAAAATTCAAGACCGAAAGTAGGACGGCAGGTGCCAGGGCCTGGAGGGGAGTGGTTAATGCGTGCCGGGGCTCATTTTTACAAGACCCGCTTTCTGGAGGGGGGCGCTGGGAACAGCTGTGCACAGCACTCAGGATGTTTGACACGAGTGAACTGCACACTTAAAAATGGTCAAAATGGGGGGCGCCTGGGTGGCGCAGTCGGTTAAGCGTCCGACTTCAGCCAGGTCACGATCTCGCGGTCCGTGAGTTCGAGCCCCGCGTCGGGCTCTGGGCTGATGGCTCGGAGCCTGGAGCCTGTTTCCGATTCTGTGTCTCCCTCTCTCTGCCCCTCCCCCGTTCATGTTCTGTCTGTCTCTCTGTGTCCCAAAAATAAATAAAAAACGTTGGGAAAAAAAAAAATTAAAAAAATAATGGTCAAAATGGTAAATTTTGGGGGTTTTATCACAATGAAAAACATGCAGCTGTTCATCTGGGCCCTAATATGATAGGACGGATGTTCCTATAAGAAGAGAAGTGGGGGGCTCGTGGAGGGCTCAGTCCGTTATGCACCCGATTTCAGCTAGGGTCATGATCTCCCAGTTCGTGAGTTTGAGCCCCACATCGGGCTCTGTGCTGACAGCTCGGAGCCTGGAGCCTGCTTGGGATTCTGTGTCTCTCTCTCTCTCTCTCTCTGCCCCTCCCCTGCTCACGCTGTCTCTCTTGCTCGCTCTCAAAAATAACAACAACAAAAAAAAACCAGGGAAGTGAAACCAGGGGCGTGCGCAGAGGAGAACACCCAGATGAAGAGGCAGGAAGGGGGGCCACCTGCAAGCCCAGGAGAGCAGCCACAGAAGAACCCAGCCCTGGCACCTTGACCTTGCACCTCCAGCCTCAGAACTGGGACAAAATAAAGGTCTAGTGGTTAAGCCTCCCAGTGTGTGGCATTTGGTTATGGTGGCCACGCAAGCCAATAGAACATTCTTAGTCTCTAACCAGGTGACAGAACTGTAGAAGTTAGGAGGATAAACCAAGAGAAAGGATAAAAACCAGACTGCCGAGAACATATAAACGCTCGTTGGGCAGGACACAAAAGTTCCTAGAGAAACAGAACCAGAAAATCACAGCCGGGGGACACCGGGCAGAGACAAGCCGGGGGCTAAGTGTGGGACCAGCCACAGGACATCTAGGAGGAAGACCACGTTCTGAGCAGAGACCCTGCCCCTGTTCCCGGCCGATCCAGGCACGGGCAGGTACACGGACACATGCAGGCAGGAGGGGAGAAGTCCTCTGAAGAGGTCGAGTCCGGCCAGTCTGCTTCTTGGGACCTTTAATAAACGAACAGCCAAGGGTCATCAGACATTTGGAAGAAGCTGCCAGGAGGAAAATGGACCCAAAGATACAAATAAGTGACAGGGAAGGGGGAAACTAGAGAGAATCCTGGAAAATGCAGGGTACAGCAGGCATCAGGGAGGCCAGAAAGTAAAGCCATAAAGACAAAACACTGTATCCATAAAGTGCAAACACAACACAACACACACACACACACACGCACAGAAAAGTCAGATTCAACGAGCAAGCTCCAGGAAATTAAAAATGCAATGGCCAAAATAAGAATTTTGGAAGAGAGTTGGAAAACAAAGTCAAGAAAATCAGAAACTGAAAAAGAAGAGGCAGGCAAAGTAGTGGCAAATAGAAGAAAGTAAGAGTTGTGTAGGCTAAGCCAGAAGTCCCGCGTCTATACGTTAGGAGTTCCGGAAAAGCAACGGAGGGAAGTTACCAAAGACGCAGGATAGGAAGGCGTCTGGGATTGAAGGGTCCAGGCTGAAGGGGCTCAGGACACCAGCACGAAGAAGGAAAAGCACTCCTACCAAGACCTGGCACTGTGGAATTTCAGACCACCCCCCACCCCAACACACACCCTAGAATGAAGACCCCAAACACTTGGAGGGGGGCACGACCCCACATGAAGGCTGAGAATCAGAACGGGAAGAGCCTTCTCAACAGCAACAGTGAAACCCGGAAGTCGGGGGAAGTCGTCGGGGGAAGTCGTCGGGGGAAGTCGCCCCCCCCCCCCAAACCCTGGACTTCAGTCTAGAATCCTGTAAACGACCAATTCCTCAGCATAGACCCAAAAACCAGCTTTCAGGCAGTCTTCCTTAGGAAGATACTACAGGACGTATGCCACCAAAACAAGGGAGTAAACCAGGAAAAAGCAAGACCCAGCCAACAAGAAGGGCAAAGGGGACTTCCAGGAAGCAGAGGGAAGTAGGGAACATCTACAGGACTCGTAAAACCCAGAGGAAAAGCTATAAAACGTGGATCATGTAGAACGTGTGGCTGCATATAGGTGTAGACCGGTAGGGAATCTGGAGGCTTCGTTCATGTGAACAGCTGCACGGAGAGGTATTCTCCGGACCATTTGGAAGGCAGGGAAAGAACGAGTGATCTCAGAACTACGCGGCCGCAAAGAGGTGACAATTAGTCCGGTGCCCTGTGAAGACAGATGCGGGAGGAGCGCAGAGACGCCGAACGCACCCACTAGCTCCACAAGCGTCAGTCTTGTAATAAGAACCCAGAATATGGGGTTAACGAATATGGGACCTGATGTCGGAAAGCTTAAGAAGGGGAACGGGGTCCCGAAGACTAAAGATTCCTCATCAACCACAGCAACAAGTCCACACAGGACAGCTGCGAGCGTGCAGAAAACAGGAAGCACACTTAGCTCAAATTTGTGGGCAGGTGGGGAAAGGGGGGGTGGTTCTGTGGACTTTTGTTCCAAGCAGGCTTTTTTAATGTTCATTTGTTTGAGGGGGGAGGGGCAGAGAGAGAGGGGCACAGAATCCGAAGCAGGCTCCAGGCTCCAACCTGTCAGCACAGGGCCCGACGCAGGGTTGGAACCCTCAAACTGTGAGATCATGACAAGAGCCCAAGTCAGACACTCAACCGACAGAGCCACCCAGGCACCCCTGCTCGAAGCAGGATTTTGTTTGGGGCACGAATGGATACCTTCAACTATGGGCACAGATGATCTTGATAAAGGTCATGGGCAGGAGAGGGGCAGAGAGGGAGAGAGCATCCCAAGCAGGCTCCACGCTGGCAGCACAGAGCCCAGCCTGGGGCTGGATCTCATGAACTGGGAGATCGTGACCTGAGCTGAAATCAAGAGACGCTTAATGAATGCAGACACCAAGACGCCCTAATGGTGAAACATTTTGGAGGGGGAAGAGAGGGGAGGGACTTCCGTAAGAAGATTCTTCAGCAGTCCAGGTACCCACCCTGCTCGGGCTGCCTAGGCTCAAGGAGGCTTCAGGGCCTGTGGAGGTGCCGACGCCAACCCCCGCTCCCCACGGAAGATGCCCGCCTGGTGAGCTCCCGGGCCGCACTTAGAAGGCTGGTAAGGAAAGCCGGGAAGAGGCCACAAAGCCCCAGGCCAGTGGGCTCCTCGGGATGGAGGGGAGACGCTTCCCTGAGGGGTCAGACACAGCGTGCAGAGTGGAGGCCGGAAGCGGAGATGGAGGCCCCAGCAGCCCGTGCAGGACGCCAGGCAGGAAGTGCCCAGAGGAGAGCCGGAGGCAGTTCCCACCCCGGAGAGACCGACCCAGGCACGGGCGGTGCTTCTGGCCTGATGTTGGGGGGAGGGGGGGAACAGGAGGAGCCATCCAGGAGTGCCCCTCCGCGGGCCCTGGGGGTGCCCCTCTGCTCCCCACACCCGTTCATCCTGGGAAGGGCTTGTAAACTTAACTGTTTGTAGAACCACTTATAGAAAAAGCAGGAAGTATACAGATTTCCCCGTACGTCCCCCTCACGGCACCCTTCACACCATTTTGTCACCTCACAAGACAGTTGTTCCCATCACTGGGCCTACATTGATGCACGTAGAATCCATAGCTCCCAGCAGGGATCCCTCTCACTGCTGGCCAGATGTACGTGTATCCATCATCATGGCACCCTACAGAGCTGTCACACGGCCCTGGAATCCTGCATTCTGCCTAGTCCTCTCTCCCCCCAATGCTGGGCAGCACGGACCCTCTCCCCGTCGCCAGAGCATCACCCTTCCAGGGGGCCAGCTAGGGTCGTGCACGATGAAGCCCTTCCGGGCCTGCCTCTTGCATCCAGCCCCCGGCCGGTGAGGCGTCCGGCTGTCCGGTGGCTGTGGGCCACGGTGCCGTCACCCACCCCCTGGTGAAGGGCAGTGTCGTTGCTTCCAAGTTTCAGCAGTTACGAGTAACGGGAAAGCACTTTCTCACAGAAGGAAACAAACCTAATCTCCGAATAAGGGATATGCTTTTAAGGTCCAGGATCTATCACGTTCACGAAGACTTCCCCGGATCCATTGCCTTCTCAGTTCAGGGGCACCTGGATAATCCTGCTGGGGAGCCCGGCAGTCCAGAGCCTCGACCACGGCGTCGGAAGGGCAGCGGAGCACGCACGATCGATTCTGGGCTTCACAAGGGCCCACGGGGGTTGAGAGAGACGGATGCTTTTTCAAGGCCACACAACAGGAAGAAGGGAGAGATCCGAGTCTCCCTACTCTGCTGTCCTCAGAGCCGGAAGGAACCTCCATCCCCCCGTGGTCCCCGTCACAGGGGACGTCCACGCTCCCGGAGGTCAGCAGGGCAAACGTTAAGTATCAGCTAGTTTGTAGACCCCAGCCAGATGGCCCCACGTGGTACCTTCCGAGCCACACCCCCCGGGGACACCAACTCCGCTCGCACCATCCTGACCTCGCGGAGAGAGCAGAGACACCTTAGGTGCACTGTGCCTCAGGTCCACCCCACCCCCAGGGCTTCTTCCACCAGGTGCCCAGAGTCACTTGCCCAGACTCCTGACGTTAAGGAGCTGAGCTAGGGCCCCGACCAGGTGTGCCCGATACCCGGGCCCACGTTCTGGGCAATGGTCTATCCTACTCCCCGAGAGAGAAGGGGGAAGGAAGGTCAGCAACGAGGAATGCAGGCTGCGGCTCCCACCGGCTCCCCGCCAAGGCCGGTGCTTCTCAAGCCCACAGTGTGCACAGCCACTCCTACAGGATAGCAGAGAGGCAGGTGGCAAGGGAATGCACCCTGAGGGAAGCCCCCCAACATGGTAGCTGTACCCCCATCACACAAAAGGAGGCCGGCTGTTTCCTCTGACGCCCTGATGTCCAGCACGGCCCTTCCCTGGGGAACGGTTCAGACACACAGGCTGACAAACCTGGGCATCTCGCCCACCAGCCTCCAGCCCCACACCCTGCCGGGCCTCCGTGAGCAGGAACGCCCCTGCTCCCCAACCCTGATTCCTCCACCCCTGGCTGCCCCGCTCATTCTCCTCTGGGCACAAACAAGGGAGGCTGGCCGGAACCGGATGCAGCAGGAAGGAACAAATACTCCGAATCCCACCATCTGGGGAGCACCTTGCCTAGACCCATACTCCCCTCCCTGCTCACTCAGAGAGGCGGCAGCTGCCAGAGGCCCACAAGGTTAGCCCGAGGTCAGGAGTTCACGGAAACGCTTGGGTGGGAGTCAGCGGGCGTGGGCAAAAAGGAAGGGATCAGCCCCTCTCAGGAAAGGGTTCATCGCCAGAGTGGTCAGAAGCCAGGCCCCATGAGCCCAGGGAGATCTCTGGCCTCTGAGCCTCACTGGTCTGCATCTGTGAAACAGGGACGAGAACAGCACCCTACGTGGTCATCATGGGGAATATACCGGTTAGTACTTCAAGATGGGGAGGGCACGGAGCAGTCACGCCGTTCGTGTAAAATCCGTCAGGAGGCCTTGGTGGTTTGAGAGGCGACCAGGCACAGAGGCAGTGCTGGAGAGCTCTACATCGATAGTGGCTGTTTTGCCAACCCATAGCTCTCCGGGAACT
Source organism: Neofelis nebulosa (assembly GCF_028018385.1). Lineage (NCBI taxonomy): Eukaryota > Metazoa > Chordata > Mammalia > Carnivora > Felidae > Neofelis > Neofelis nebulosa. The sequence continues at coordinate 60,312,120 of NC_080798.1, read as the reverse complement.
CATGGAGATCCAGATTCCCAGGCCCCTAGACCCCCTGAAGCAGAGACCCTGGAACGTGCCACAGCCCCCAGGTGACTGATGCCGCTAAAAATCGAGAACCCACGTTTTTCTATTAGAATCTGGAGAACTCTGAGGAGTTCTCACAGACGCCCAGCCTACCCAGAGGCACAGACTCGGTGGGTGTGGGGGAGGCCTGGGCAGGAAAGCATTTTAAAAACCTCTTGAACGACTATTTTAGGACTCCCAACGTCTCCTTTTTCACGTTATGTTGTTGGAGAACCAACGATCTCGGTGCTGAAAAGTCACTTACTGGTTAAGCTTCCATCAAACTTCAGACAGCAGTCTCTACGGCACACTTCCCCAGAAGATCTCCACCCTCCCATGGATCACTTCGCAGGATCAGGAGGTCATACACACGGCAGAAGTACAGGGCCATTGCTAAGGGCCCACGTGAAGACAAGGCTTGTGACAGGGCTTGAACCCTCACCCCAGGCAGACACTCACCCTCAGCCAGAAACAAGAGCTGTAACCCTCAGAGACCACCTCTAAGCCCCAGGGAGGCTTCCACAGGCCTTAGCTTCCAGAGTGCTGGGCTAGAAAACCTGAAGCAGGGGGAGAACCAAAACCTCTGTGGGAGGCTACCCGTTCCAAGGGCCGAACAGAGGTGAGGGAGAAGTGGGGGTAGAACTCCCACCAAACCCCCTGGGGACAAGCCTAGCTCTACTACCAACCATAAGGCTGGTGAAATTACTTACCTTCCGTTTGCACGTCTGAAAGATGGTGACAGTAGTACCTAACCCAGTGGGACTTCAGCAAGAACAGGGACCAAACACGAAAACCGAAGACAATCCGAGAGAAGAGTGAAGAAAGAGCCCGGGGTGTTTGTATCCTGTGGAAGCCCCCGCCTGCCTGCTAAAGCCCCAGGGAGGCCCCCACCTGCCTGTTATAAACCCACGGAGGCCCCACCTGCCTGCTAGAGCCCCACGGAGGCCTCACGTGTCTGCTATAGCCCCACAGAAGTCCCATCTGCCTGCTATAGCCTTACAGAAGCCTTACGTGGCTGTTACAGCCCCACAGAGCCCCCCACCTGCCTGCTACAGCCCCAGGGAGGACCCCACGTGCCTGTTACAGCTCCACGGAGGCCCCCACCAGACTGCCATAGCCCCAGGGAGGCCCCTACCTGCCTGCTATAACGCCACGGAGGTCCCACGTGCCTGTCACAGCCCCACAGAGGCCCCTCACCTGCCTGCTATAGCCCCAGGAGGGACCCCACCTGCCTGCTATAACCCCACAGGCCCCACGTGCCTGTTACAGCCCCAGAGAGGTCCCACCTGCCTGCTATAGCCTTAAGGAGGCCTTACATGGCTGTTACAACCCCACGGAGGCCCCACGTGTCTGTTACAACCCCACGGAGGCCCCCACCTGCCTGCTATAGCCCCAGGGAGGACCCCACCTGCCTGCTATAGCCCCAGGAAGGACCCCACCTGCCTGCTATAACCCCACAGAGGCCCCACGTGCCTGTTACAACCCCACGGAGGCTCCGACCTGCCTGCTATAGCCCCAGGAAGGACCCCACCTGCCTGCTATAACCCCATGGAGGCCCCACGTGCCTGTTACAGCTCCACAGAGGTCCCACCTGCCTGCTATAGGCTCACGGAGGCCTTACGTGCCTGTTGCAGCCCCACAGAGGCCCCACGTGCCTGTTACAGCCCCAGAGAGGTCCCACCTGCCTGCTATAGCCTTAAGAAGGCCTTACGTGGCTGTTACAGCCCCACGGAGGCCCCCACCTGCCTGCTATAGCTCCAGGGAGGCCTCCACCTGCCTGCTATAGCCCCACGGAGGCCCCTACCTGCCTGCTATAGCCCCACGGTGGCCCCTACCTGCCTGCTATAGCCCCAGGAAGGACCCCACCTGCCTGCTATAGCCCCAGGGAGGCCCCCACCTGCCTGCTATAACCCCACAGGCCCCACGTGCCTGTTACAGCTCCACAGAGGTCCCACCTGCCTGCTATAGGCTCACGGAGGCCTTACGTGCCTGTTACAGCCCTACAGAGGCCCCACGTGCCTGTTACAGCCCCAGAGAGGTCCCACTTGCCTGCTATAGCCTTAAGGAGGCCTTATGTGGCTGTTACAGCCCCACGGAGGCCCCCCACCTGCCTGCTATAGCCCCAGGGAGGCCCCCACCTGCCTGCTATAGCCCCACGGTGGCCCCTACCTGCCTGCTATAGCCCCAGGAGGGACCCCACCTGCCTGCTATAACCCCACAGAGGCCCCACGTGCCTGTTACAACCCCACGGAGGCCCCCACCTGACTGCCATAGCCCCAGGGAGGCCCCTACCTGTCTGCTATAACCCCATGGAGGCCCTACGTGCCTGTCACAGCCCCACGGAGATCCCACGTGCCTGTTACAGCCCCACGGAGGCCCCCCACCTGCCTGCTATAGCCCCAGGAAGGCCCCCACCTGCCTGCTATAGCCCCAGGAGGGACCCCACCTGCCTGCTATAACCCCACAGAGGCCCCACGTGCCTGTTACAACCCCACGGAGGCCCCCACCTGACTGCCATAGCCCCAGGGAGGCCCCTACCTGCCTGCTATAACCCCATGGAGGCCCTACGTGCCTGTCACAGCCCCACGGAGGTCCCACGTGCCTGTTACAGCCCCACGGAGGCCCCTCACCTGCCTGCTATAGCCCCAGGGAGGACCCCACCTGCCTGCCATAACCCCACAGGCCCCACGTGCCTGTTACAGCTCCACAGAGGTCCCACCTGCCTGCTATAGCCTCACGGAGGCCTTACGTGCCTGTTACAGCCCCACAGAGGCCCCACGTGCCTGTTATAACCCCATGGAGGCTCCCACCTGCCTGCTATAGCCCCACAGAGGTCCCACGTGCCCGTTACAGTCCCATGGAGACCCCACGGAAGCCCCCACCTGCCGGCTATAGCCCCATGGAGGCCCTACATGCCTGTTACAGTCCTACAGAGGCCCTATGTGCCTGTTACACCCCCACGGAGGCCCCACGTGCCTGCTACAGCCCCACAGAGGCCCCCACCTGCCAGCTATAGCCCCACGGAGACCCCACGTGCCTGCTATAGCCCCACGGAGACCCCAAGTGCCTGCTATAGCCCCACGCAGGCCCGCAACTGCCTGTTATAGCCCCATGGAGGCCACACGTGCCTGGTACAACCACATGGAGGCCCTTAGCTTCCTACTCTGAAGGGCCCCGAGGCCCCAGGTGCCTGCCATCTCCTCCTGGGGGTCCCTGCAAGTGCCTGCCATCTTTTCACCGGGGTCCCCCAGAGTCGGCCCTCCCGGAGAAAAAGAGATTGATCAGTGGTTGGGGCTACCTCCTACAGCAACATCATTTCCTTTTCCACGACCCTTCCCTAAATCACAGCGTCATGGGCACCGCTCCGCTAGCTATGAAGCTTCCTTCAGGCCCCTCTCCACACCCCTAGGCCTCAGTTCTGCAGCGTGGAGAGAAGACCCTTACCCTCGTTCACCCAACCAGTCTGCTAAGTACCCACCACGTGCCAAGATGGAAACCATGCCAAAAACAAAGAACCCAGTGGATCTGAGACTCAGAGGGAGAGACATTAGGCGGCCACCACCGGTACGCAGAGGACTGGAGCAGGGCTTCGGATGGAGGCAGAGGGGCAGAAATGTGGTGGGGACCACCTCCGGTGGGGGGTGGGCACTGAGCGCTTCCGTGCCTGGAATGACGGCCATCTCCATCCCTGTTAGGGTTCTCTCCAAACACAAACTTTGCCAAGTCCAGGAATAGATCCACCCCCCAGGGGGGAGGCTGGTAAGGACTTCTCAGCATCCAGAAGATTCTTTTTAAAAATAAGTGGGAACGTCCGTTGGAGCAGACACTTTGGAAAACAGTCTGGCAGTTCCTCAAATGACCATATGACCTGGCAATTCCACCCTTAGGTACGGACCCAGGAGAAATGAAAACACCTGCCCCACACACACCTGCGCACAAGTGTTCACAGCAGCAGCAGGTTCCAACAGCCAAAGGTGGAGGGAAACAAGATACCCATCAGCAGAGGGCTGGCTGAGCCGGATGTGGTCCGTCCACGCCCTGGAAAGCTCATGAGTCTTAAGGAGGAGCAGAGCTCGGGCACATGTTAGTGGATGGACCCAGAAAGCATCCTAGAGCCTGAAGGGCATGTATCACGTATGATGCCTGTATGTGAAATGTCCAGAAGATGCAAACACAGAGACAGAGGAGTTTCGGAGGCCACCAACGGGACAGTGGGGGGGGGGGGGGGGGCGAGGGAAAGGACAGTGGGGTACAAGGTTCCTCTGGGGAGATGGCACACGGCCCTGTGAACACACTAGGAACCACTGAATTGTGCACCCGGAGCAGGTGTGCTGTGTGGCATGTGAACTAAGCCTGCACTTGGGTTAGCAGAGCCCCGGTAAGGAGGGGCCGAGGCGTGCGGCAGCCCAGCCTTCCTCTGCCCTGGGAAGGGGGGTGACGGCCATCACCTCCACCTCCCATAATTGCCAGTAACCACCCTCCTGGATCCCCCTGTTTGCCGGGCTCCCCGGAGGGCTCCTGCCCTGTGGCCCAGGGGGTCCCACGGCTGTTTCCGAGTGGTGTCCAAACCTCCACAGAACCGTGCGGGGGGAGGAATGCTCCGGTCAGGACTCCCCAGGCGACAGAGGGGGACAGTACGATTTCAGACGTGACAGCTGCTCCCAAGGAGCAGGGTGGGAGCAGGGGCCCCCAACTTGGGGTGTGCAGACTCCCAGGGGGGCCACAGAAAGAATCAAGAGTCGTGGGGAAAGAAATTACATCCTTATTTTCACTGGCCTCTACTTGAGATTTAGACAGGCAGCAAATCACAGCAGTCGGTCGCCAAACCCAGCGACCAAGCAGTCTTGTCACCAATAGAAACGGCACGTCCCGGGAGAGTGGTTGCAAACATCTGGGATATGGTTACACCCCAGGCCTGCCCCCGCCGGAGCAGGGCCAGAGTGCTCAGGAGGACCCTCACGCCCACCCTGCTGGTGCCAGCACTGTGCCAAGGACACACGGGGCCCGAGTCCCCATGGATGCCAGCCCCAGGCTCATGCTGGGAGGGACGCTGGGGCTGTGCAGGTGTCTCCAGACAGAGCGGCACTGAGAAAAGACCTGGAGGGCAGAGGGGAAGCAGGAGGGGCTGAGCGGTGACCGGCACAGAACCCTCCACCTACACCTCCCTGATGACTCAGTGTCCACGGGGCTAGGCCTGTGAGGGGCACACACTCCCTCCCTGCCACTGCCCTGCCAGGGTCTTCCTCTGACCTCAAGCCCTAGGGGACCTGGGGTAACAGTGAGTCACCCAACACGACTCTGGGCCCCCAGAAGCCTTGACACCCCTGGGAGGTAGCCCACAGGGCATGTCTGGGGAGGGGACGGGTCACAGGCTGAACCTCTTCCAGCCCCACCCGACTCCGGCTCCCCGCAGGGACTGGCCTGCGGCCTGATACAGGCTTACTCTCTCTGGGAGTCCCCTCCCTCACCCAGCTCTTCCGTCAGGGCCCAGGGCCCAGTTCCTCAGGAAAGCTGGCCAGACCCCACCCCAGTCCGAGATGCCTGTCACAGCCCAGGCTGACAGGCCCTTGAGCTGGGGTTCTCCCGAAACTACTTGGCTCAGCCATCAGCCAGAGTCCTTGAGGCTCGGAGAGGAAGAGCGGAGGGGACGCCGCTCTGAGACCCTCCCCAAACTGCCCACCCAAGGCTCTAACACCTGCTCACACCGCAGTTCCCACGGGAGGGTCTGCCCTCCCTGCAAGGAGGAGTAAACTGGAACCGCCTCAGGGCTGGAGGCCTCGACACCCCGAAGGAGTTCCAAATGCTTCTGCAGGAACCCCTCCCCTCTGGCTGCTGTGAGTGGAAGGGAAGGCCTGGAGGCAAGGGTCTGCTGGCCTTCCTGAGGGGGACTCAGAAGCCCCCAGTGCCAAGCCCCGAGGCCTCTCAAGCTCAGACACCCTGGCTCCAGCTTGCCTGGCTGGGGTCCCCAGCCTGGGGTTCTGCACCCCCACACATGTGGGGTGTCCCCAGCCCAGGGCTCTGTTCCATCGGCTGGTGGAGTCAGGGTCCGCATCGTCACCCCTCCACTCGGGGCCAAACGGGAACTAGCTGGAGGGGGCTGAGCCCCGGCAGCCGGGGCTGGAGATCCGCGCTCACGGGCGCCACCTCCAAGCCCCCCACGTCGGGGGAGCTCGATCCCATTTAAGGCTCTGGCTCCCCACAGTCCTGACAGGCAGGCGCAGGGCTGGAGACCGAGGCAGGGTGCCTGCCCGGGCGCTGGGGGCTGCGTGTGGCCCCCTCCCTCTGAGCAGCAGGACAGCAAGCTCCAGGGGGTTGATGCTCAGACTCAACAGAAAGGTGCGCAGGGTGCTGGGTGGCAGTGAGCGCGAGGCGGCTGCTTGAAAACAAAGGGCCAGGGAGAAGTAGCAGGTGCACCTGACCTCAGGAAGGGACGCGTCCCTCCTCCCTCTGCCCTGCCTGTGGCCGCCCTGCTCCTCCCTCTCCCTGTCTGTCCCTCCCTGTCTGTCTCTCCCTCTCTGTCTCTCTCCCTCTGTCTGTCTCTCCCTCTCCGCTCCCTGTCTCTCCCTCTCCCTCTCTGTCTTCCTCCTTCTGTCTCTGTCTCTCCCTCTGTCCCTCTCCCTCCCCCCCCTCCATCTCTGCCTCTCCTCTATCTCCGTCTCTCCCTCTCTGTCTCTGTCTTTCCCTCCCTGTCTGTCTCTCCCTCTCTGTCTCTCTCCCTCCTGTCTCCCTCTGTCTCTCCCCCTCCCTCTCTGTCTTCCTCCTTCTGTCTCTGTCTCTCCCTCTGTCCCTCTCCCTCTCCCCCTCTCCATCTCTGCCTCTCCTCTGTCTCCGTCTCTCCCTCTCTGTCTCTGTCTTTCCCTCCCTGTCTGTCCACTGTCTGGCACATTCCTGCACACCCCCCCACCCCTCGCCGGTCCTGCTCAGGCCTCCAGCTAACAGGACACTCTGTGCTTGTGAACACTTCATGGCCACTGTCACCAGGGCCGCCTCCAGCCCCGAGAAAACCCTGACCGCTGCTATATTTCTGCCGCATTCTCTTGGGGATCCACACCGCAGACACAGCCACTCAGCCCCCACGCTGTCTGGGTGATGTGGGATCCCCAGGGAGCCTCCAGGCAAGGCTGCGGGCTGGGCCCTTCATCCCCAGAATGTTTATCTCCTGTTTGTCCTAACAGGTTGGTTCTGTGCAGACCCAAAGGGTCAGGCTGTGGCCTCCACAGCCAGGGAAGGCCTGACCACCCGCCTGACGCGGCCCCTCGAGTCTGGCATAGCCACAGCCATGCTGGCTCCCGCACTTCCCAGGGCGGCCCTGCTCCCCCTCCCTGCACTTAAAACGGATGGAGCCTCTGTGACCTCGCCCAGGGCCCAGGGCGTGTGGGGAAGTCCCTCCCCCAAAGGCTTTCCCACACCCGCCAGGTCTCACTGTCAGCCCTGGTTCAGCTCCCTCCATCCCGTCAGCAGTAAAGGGGGACCTATGTGACAGGTGCATGGACAGGGCCCCCTCAGCCAGTCCAATGGTCCCACGCTGCCCTGGGGCTATTTGCTGCTATCCCCGGGGCCGGCTCATTGCCAGGCACACAGTAAGTGCTCAATAAATACCTGTGTGGGTCCCAGCTACCCTGCAGACACCACGGCTGTTCTGTCCCTGCCAGTAAAATAGACCCTAACTGCAGCCCCTCAAAGCCTGCGCTGCAGGAACTGGACAGGATCCCCTGACCTCCTAGCCAGTGGGCAGTGGCCCGAGTCAACATTTACTCAACACCTACTGTGTGCCCGGCACCGTGCTAGGTACTCAACAGGCAAGAGAAAGGCATCCGCAGTTTATTTCAAGGAATCCACCATCCAATGGGGGAGGCAGCCGGCAAGCGGGGAATCCCGGGGGGTCAGGAGTAGACGCTGGGGCTTACGTCACTGTGGTGTCTACAATACATTAAAACGTTTACAACTCAACAATAAAAAGACGACCCAATTTTAAAGCGAGCAAGGGCCCGAACAGACGTGTCTCCAAAGACATCCCAGCGGCCAGTGAGCACGTGAAAAGATGTCCGACGTCCCTAATCCTTAAGGAAATGCAGATCCAGACCGCAGTGAGACGTCCCTTCACACCTGCTAGGAAGCTGCAATCACGGGGTGACAGTGACACGTGCGACAGAGATGTGGCGTGGCTGGAACCCGCAACACGGCTGGCGGGAATGCAGAATGGGGCAGCAGCTGCTTGTGAGGTTCATCACGGGGCCGCCGTAGGACCCAGAGGACCCGGCAACCCCACCCCCGGGCACAGAAAGCGGTGTCCACACGAAAGCTTACACGAGAGTGTTTGCGGCCGCACCGTTCACAACGGCCCAAATGTCCACAGACCGATGAACAGACAAGCAAATGTGGCCACGCCAGGGAACATCACTGGGTCTTGAAAAGGAACGGAACCTGGTGCGGGCTCTGGCGTGGGCCCCTGGACGCACCCGCAAACACCGTGCTGAGGGACAGGCCAGCCACAGGGGCCCCTCGGTGACGCCGTCCACCCCCAGGGTCCAGACCCAGCAAATCCAGGGACAGAGAGTGGACCGGCGGGTGTGGAGGGCGGGACGGCTTAACGCACCAGGGGTTTCTTTCTTGGGTGACAAAACGTTCTAAAACAGGCGGTGCAGAGCTGCGCAGCCCCGTGAACGCACCACGACCCACCAAACTATACGCTTCAAAAGGTAAATTTTAAGAAAACCACGTCACGACGACATCACTCATCCGCTCTCGGGGTGCAGGCTTGATACGGAACAACCTCGGGGGCAGAATGACAAGCGGGAAAAGGTGACGGCAGAGCGGGGGCCACAATCCACCGCTGGGGACTTCCACAGATGTAAACAACCACACGACGTGACGGCAGCTCGCTCACGGAGCATCTGCGTGCAGCAGGCAGGTGCACAAACCTTCACTGGGTCTCCCATCCGGCCTCCGGGAGCCCCCAAGGGGGGGCTCGTGACCCCGGACCTGACGGCTGGGCTCGGTCCCACCTCATGTGAGTCCGTTGCTTCTGGAATCCAAACCTTCCAAGTGACTCGGGAAAGTCACTCCATCCCCCAGCCTTGGTTTCCTTGTCTGTGAAATGGCCTCGTGGGGTGGTGGGGCCATAAGGAGACATACTGGCTGCAAGGGGTGAACACAGGGCTGGGACAACAGTCCACGTCCTGTCTCTGTTCCTGCTGTCCTCCGCACCCCCACCCCTCAGGGCCACCTGCCTCTCGGCCCGTCTACATCCTCCACACCGTCCTCCTTCTCAGGCCCGATTCTGATCCTGGTGCTTCTCGCCTCCGGTGCCACTCTCTCCTGACTTTGTGCCACCTCCCAGCGGACGGTGCCCCCATTCAGATCAGACGCACAACCCCCTGCTCCCTCCACCCTCACCCAGCACGCAGCCTCTCACGCCACACACCTTCCACACCAATTCCTGCCCCCAGATGCCGTCCCGGGCACCGCGCACCTGCCCAGCCACTGCCCCCACCCAGACCCTGGCCATCATCTCCCCTCCCCCAGACACGAGCACCCTCTGGGGGTCCCCAGCTTCCACTCTGGTCCCCATTTCCTTCCCCACCCAGCAGCCAGCGTCATTACCCAAAGACACTGGCACAAACAGCAAGGGCCCAGCAGTTGTATCGCAGAGAGATCAAGGCTCACGTTCACGTAAGAACCTCTCCATGAGAGTCTGCAGGCGCTGTGTCCATCATAGCCCCGAACGGGAAACGCCCCGGAAGCCCCTGAACCGTGATGGGTACGAAAGCCACGGTCCAAGCACACGCACACCCCGGACACTGGTCAGCAGTGAAGAGGAACGAAGTCTGGGCGCACACAACGAGCTGGATGGGTCTCCCGAGAACCACAGTGAGTGAAAAAAGCCAGTCCCCGTAGGTTGCATACCCCACGATTCCGTGTATAGAACATTCCGGAAATGAGAAAATGACAAGATGGGGAGCAGAGGAGTGGGTGCCAGGGATGAGAGGGGGGAGGGTGTGGCTCTGAAAGGGTGGCAGGCCGGGGGGCGGAGGGGTCCCTGCTGCTGAAACCCAGTGTCCATGTTGATATCCCGGCCTCAACGCTGCGTGGTCCTTCCGTCAGGTGTTACTTTGGGGAGACAGGGTGGAGGACACAACCGCGGGAGTCTAGGGGCATCTTGAAATTAAAACTTAATTATTCAAAAGCAGGAACACCACGGGGTGCTGCTGACCTGCCTAAACCCTTCAGCACCCTTCCTGCCCTGGCCTGGAATATGTGCTCACACCCTCCCTCCTCTCACCCTCTTCTTCCAGTTCAGAACCACACCTGTTCCAGCCTCAGGGCCCTTGCCCTGCTGTTCTCCCTTCACACACCGCCCCCCCCCCCGCCCCCTGCCCCCACTGCTCTTGGAGGGACTGTCATCCATGCATCAGCCAACCAGGATTTCTGCAGCTTTCCCTGCTACAAGGCCACAGGGAGGAACCCGCAGGAGCCAGTCTCTGCCCCCTCAGAGACTCCAGTGCATGGGGAGGGGGACAGGACAGCCACAGAGGCCAGTAATTACAGTGCCCGGGAGCACGCACGCACAGAGGCCCAGAGGCACTCTGGGGGTCTGAGGAGGGGCGCCCCGCACCATCCTCCCCAAAGTGCGTTTCAACCACAGCTCCCCAGATCCACCCACAGGGAGCCAGGCCTTTGAACTCACCAACGAGCAACCAGCTGGCTGGGGGCGGGGCCCCAGAAAGGTCACGCATGGTCCCCAGGTGGACAGTGGGGCGCCAGCTCGCGGCCCCTCGAGGACCAAGAAAGCCTGCACTGGCTTATCATACAGGCCTCCCAGGGAGGCCCCCACCTGGTGCTCCTGGGAACATCCCACTGAAAATCCCTCCCGGGCTCCTTACGGTGAGACCTCCCCTCAGCCACCTTCAGGGGCTCCTTTCCTGCCCTTGTTTGTCCCCAACCCACAGAGGCGGACGGGGAGCGGTGGGTGATTCTCAGGTCTGGTCCTCAGGACCCCGGCCCTGGATGGCCCCAGATGTGTGCCCTGGGCTAGATTCCCTCCTGGGGAGTCTATCCAGGGGCCTTGGGTGGGAGGTTTGAAGTGGACCAAAGATGTTGAGACCGTGTCAGCACCCCAACTTCCTAGGACTCGCTGGGCCTCAGTTTCCCCTGCAGAACGGAGGAGTCATGACTTCCTCCCAGAGGGACCGAGTGAAAGAAGGCACAGGTGGCTCCCAGCTCATGGCCAGACTGCTGACACCAGGCCTGTGGACCTGGTGGGGAGGGCGCGGGATGAAGTTCTAAGGATCACATGCTGCCTGGTGGGGCAGATGGCCGAGTCCCGGCAGGACAAACTCAGGACTCTGAGGCCTTGGAGAGAGAAGGGGTGTGTTCAGGGGAGGGGAGGTGGGGAGGCCAGCTCTGCCCCCTCCAGCCTTTGCTCTGTACCCACAGGTCAGAGCCTGCTGGCTCCGGCCTTCCTCCCGTGTCCCACCTGCCGTGTGCGGTGATGGTCACGTCCGTGTGTCTGGGCACCTGTGGAGAACGGGAGGGTTCCTATCCTGGGGTCCACAGAGAAGTCTCAGGGAGTCCATGAACCCCCACAAGTACCGACAAAATGCCACATGTGTGCAGGGCCCTGCGTGTGTCCTGGGAGAGGACCCTCAGCCTCGCCATGCTCTCGGAGGAACCGGGAGAACCCACAAGTTTATGAAATGCTGAGCGAAGGGTCACCGAAGGCCGGAGTTCAAGAGACTGGGCCATCCTTCCCTACCTCTGCATGACTGTGAGACCGCGGGCGCCTCCCTGGGCCTCAGCGTCCTCAACTGGAGAGCCAGGGGGTGGCCGAGATGACCGTCCCGTCAGGAGGCACCCTCAGCGGATGCTGCAGAGTGCTCTAGTGTGCCCCCTCCCCTCACCGGCCCTGGGACCTCGCCAAGCCGGGCCATCCTATGAGCATCCCTTCTCCTGTCTCACCTGGGAGTGCACGCCCTGCTTCACGGCGCTACTTTAAAAACTAGAAGGAGCAACGCTGGGGCGCCTGGGTGGCTCAGTCGGCTAAGCATCGACTCTTGGTTTCGGCTCAGGTTCGCAGGATCAAGCCCCACGTTGGGTTCTGCGTGGACAGTGCGGAGCTTGCTTGGGATTCTCTCTCTCCCTCCCTCTCTGCCTCCCCATGCTCTCCCATGCTCTCTTTCTCAGAATAAATAAGCTTAAAAAAATAAAATAAACAAAAGGAGCAAGGACTCTGGGAAGGCACACAGGCCAGTACCCGGAACAAAGCGGACGTTCAAAAACTGAGAGTGTCCTTCTTGCAAAGGAATCTCCACGGCTCTGGGGTTCGACGTGAGCATGTTTGTGCTTCGGAGCACTTTCAAACGGAAGTCGGTGAGACCCCGTAGCAGGTTGGCCAGTGTCCCCCAGACAGACACATCCACACCCTAACCTCAGTGCCTGTGAATGTGTGCTCACACGGGTAAAGGGTCCCTGTAGGTGCAATGAAGTTAAGGATCTCGAGAGACCGTCCTGGATTTGGGCTGGACCCTAAATCCAGGGACTGGTGTGGCCGTAAGGAAGGAGGAGAGGGCAGAGACAGGAGGGGCTACATGGCGACAGGCCGGCACGCGACAGCTCTCCTCCTTGCTGTAACATGGGCACAATGCTTAAAAATCTGCAAGTCTATTTGATTTTTTTTTTTTTTTAATGAAGCACAACATGTACTTCATGAGCCACTTGACCCGGAGTTTGAAGAACTGTCCAGAGCAGCGGCTCTCGGCCCTGACGGCTCCCATCACGTTCCTGGGCCAGGAGGCCACCCTCCCAGAGCCAGGTTGCTGAGGTGCCAGGCAGAACCCCAGCAAGGCTGTTCACGGCCACCCTCTCAGTGATGCCCTGGATGAGTGGCCCCCCCACCTCAGCTACGCATTAGGATCTCCGGGACAGTTTTAAAAGAATCTCAATCCCAGACCACCTCAGTCGGCATCTCTGGGTGGGGCCCAGGCATCAGCATTTTCCCAAGCAGCCAGATTCCATGTGCAGCAGAGATTAGGAGCCAGATTAGGAGCTCCCGCATGCGAGCCACCTGGGCGTCTGGCACACATGCAGCTTCTGGCCCTGGAGACCCCCGTGCAGGGGTGGGGAAGAGGGACCAAGATTCCAGGGGTGGGAGAGAGGGGCCGAGATTCTGCATTTCTAAGGGGATGATCTCAAGGGGACCATCCCAGGGATTCTGCTGTGCACCTGGGGTTAAGAAGCACCAGCCTTGGGGCGCCTGGGTGGCTCAGTGGGTTGAGCATCCAACTTCAGCTCAGGTCATGATCTCACGGCTCATGAGTTTGAGCCCCGCGTTGGGCTCTGTGCTGACAGCTCAGAGCCTGGAGCCTGTTTTGGATTCTGTGTCTCACCTTTCTCTCTGCCCCTCCCCCACTTAGGATCCTGTGTCTCCCTCTTTCTCTCTGTCCCTCCCCCACTCACACTCTCTCTCTCAAAAATAAATGGACATTAAATAAAGAAGCACCAGCCTCCAGCCGTGCTCCTAAAGGTGCAGTCCCCAGACCAGCAGCAGCAGCACCCAATGAAACTTGTTAGAAATGGACATTATCAGACAGCATCTCCGGCCAGAAATGCAGGGGTGAGGCAACAATCTGCTTTCTGCACCTTCTGGGTGGTTCTGACGCAGAGTCAAGTTTGCGAAGCACTGGCCTCGAGTAGCAACAGTGGGGGACCAGCAGCCTGCCCAGCCAGCAGCGCAGATGACCCTGGGTGTTCCCAGAGGCCTCCAGGAGCACCAGGGAGCTCCCTGGGTCACCCCCGGGAAGGTGGGAGCCGGCACATGTTGACAAGGAGTGTCATGATTCCATCACAGAGAACATGCCTCCTGCAGGGTCAACAGACTCGGGGCAAAAATCCCCTTCCCACCATCGGAGCTCAGAGGACCCCTCCCCTGGGATGCCTCTGCTGCTCAAGGACACAGACGTCCCCCTTCCCTTCTCAGAACCCTCACCTGCAGTGTTTCTATCAGTCCCCAAACTCTGGAATGAGAAACCCCTGATTATTGTACACATTTTTGTCTCACATCCAGACTTTTTGGTACAAGTCACATCCCCCCGTTTCTTGTACATTCCTGACTGCAAGCTATGTTCGGCACACTGGCTGCTACTGACTGAATGTCTGTGTCCCCTAAATTCAGAGGTTATAAATGAGATGGTGTTAGAAGGTGGGACCTTCAGGGGTGGTGAGGTTATGGGGGTGGGGCCCTCATGAATGGGATCAGTGTCCTGATAAAGGAGCCCCCAATCGGCCAACGTCTTGATCTCAAACTTCCCAGCCTCCAGAGCTGTGAGAAACACACACTGTCATTTAGAAGCACCGCCCAGACCTGTGGTAATTTGCAACAGCTCGAACAGACAAAGACACAGTCAGACTCAGCAACTATTTCCAGGTTGATTCACTGAAGGTCGACCTGAACTGTTCTGTCTTTGCACCTCGAACGTAGTAGGGGCTCAGTAAATGCTTCTCAACAACCCAACAAATCGAGCCAAGGCAACTGTAGCGGTAAAGAGAGTTACGACACGGGTAGATAAAGGGCTGCTTGTTTTTCTGCATCCTTTCCAGCACTTTGGAATGCTGCTCGCTACACAGTGCTCCAGCCGTGTCCTCCAGCCATGGCTGCATCGCAGCCTCACATCATGAGAACACCCTTGGGACGGATTCACTTCATTCTATGCCATCCGCCTCACTCATGGGAAACACTGGCAGGGCCTCTTACCAGCAATGACAGCACCAAGAGCAAAACAAACCCCGTCAGGGACTTGTAACAGTGATGCCTTCAGAGAATTTTCAGTGAGGCTGACCTTTCAGTGAGGCAGGAGGGTCTCAGGGAACATTTTCCCTTTACCTATCAATGCCCGGGTGTAAGTTCTTGTAATGAGATGGACGTGTGGCAGGATGGTGAGTGAAATTACCCCGTATACGGCCTTGGCACACTTCATTCACTCCACAAACAGCATGCTGGCACCATTGTAGTCACTGGACACACAGTGGTGACCAGCATGGACCCACCCCTCCCTGCGTGAAGCTCACACTCTAACAGAACCTTCTGTGGCGGTGGACACATTCCGCATGGTCCATGAGAGCCGCCAGATCCGTGTTGCTATCAGACGCTTGGAATGTGGCTGCTGAGATCGAGGCACTGAATATCTAACTTTCATTTCATCATAATTAATTGAAATAGCCATATGTGGCCAGCAGCCACTGTGCTGGGCAGGGTTGTTCTAGATGAGTACTCCAGTGGTGCTGATTTAAGGAGGAAGGTGGCCCAGTAGTCTTTCACGGGTTGATACAGACAAGACCATTCCTTTGCCTGCCTCTGGCGCACCTATAACCATGCACAGTCCGTGAGAACTGAGACACACACAACCTGAGGTAGAGATGAACCTCAGACTCAGAGCACCTTGTACAAGTCTTACCAAAGACCTCACCTGGACCCACCCCGCTAGCCAGGAGATGCTCTCTCAGGTCACCAGCAGACACCTGGAGGCACCCAACTTTTTTGGAAAACAGGACAGTATCGAGATGCAAACAGCCAATGCCCCCGGTGGTGGTATTCCTTGGAGTGTGGCCCCCAGACACCAACAGGGTGGGAACGGGCAAACTTCTCATGGCCAAATGTGCTGGACGGGTCAGGGCCAGGCAGTCACTGGCCGGGAGGCTCAGTTGGGCACCCTGGTTGTTAGAGGTGGTGTGGGGGAGGAAGGAGAGCAAAGCCATGGCGGCATGTGTGTGGCGCTCTCCAAGGTGCTGAAGAGACCGGCCGCTCCCCTATCCTATGCAAAGACTCGGTGGACCCAGAAAAACCCCTGGTCTGATGCCTAGAGCCTGTTTGAAGCACAGCCAGGACCCCAGGCGGCCCTTGCCTTCACCCACCACGTGCCTCACACAAGCCAGGAGACTACAAATTGGCGAAGTGGCTGGTCTAAGAGAGGGTGACCACTGTGGAAATTCCAAACACACATCGCCCCCTGTGGATCCCACGAATCCACATATCCTGCGATATGTGGTCATCAAAGGACACTGTGAGTGTTACATCCACAGCCATCAGCCCATAATCGATAGCCAGCTGTCCTTACGGTTGTGCAGGCCCGGGGGGAAACTGGGGAGGGAAAAGAGCCCCGAAGAGAGGCAGCAGAGGCTCCTGGCCCTGCCCGACAGCTGTGTTAACTGTTTCCGTCAGCCAGGGCTGCTCACTAACTACCTGGTGGGGCAGCTATTTCCAGAGGGTGCTGACCCTGGCCTCCTTGCCAGCTTGGGTAGAGCTCCTGATATAAAGCGCCCAACTCTGGCTCCAGGGCTATGTTGGGTGAGGGGTGCTCTGTAACACTTCTTCCTCAGCTATTATTGGCAACAAAGAACGAGTTATTTGCTTTTTCTTCCTGCTTTCACCTCCTGGAGCCTTTTCCCTTGCCAACGTGGCTGAACCAGAATCTCTGAGGAGATGCTTTTATCTCCAATAGCTGAGTGCTTCTTTTGTTTCTGAAACGAACTCCCATTGTCCTATGTCTGGTGTCCCCGACCTGCTTCCTCCCTAACCTGGGACCTGGCACTGGGATTTTCTTTTTTAAAAAGTTTGCCTTCACATATTCACGGCCTAGCATCAAAAATATGCCCAATGGTCATTTATTTTGTTTGGATATGGGCTTCTTCCCCCTTAAAAGGGGGCATGAACTGCATAAACATGTGTTTAAAGTGGAAACTAAGCCTCCCGCTCCATCTGTAACCTGAGCCTCGTCGTGTAAGGCTGGCACTCTCCCCGCACAGGCACAGGGGCTCCTGGAGCAGGAGTCGGGAGGGGTTTGGAGGGTACACGTGGCTGTGTTTTGGGGGACGGGGTGGAAACATCTCCGGGTGACAGGTGTATTGTGCGTGTGTGTGCGCACAGGCGCAGAGGGCCTGGGATTTTGACTGTGGGCGTGTGTGATTTGTGTGGGCCGAGGGATCTGGGCCAGTGAACGGAATCTGCATTTGAGGGGGGAGGCCTGGTACGTGAGATGACTCACATCTTTCGGGCTGTGGGAGGGTTTATTTGTGGGGGTAACTTTGGTCCGAGGGGTCCTGTGTACATGGCACCAGGAGGAAATGTTTACCTGTGTGGCCAAGAGCAGGGGTGTAGAGAAGTGGAGAAGGGGCAGTGCGCGCGGGCGGGGCAGCGGGGGGAACACCCGGGTGGGCGCCTGTGCCTTTGCCTACAGCTCCTGGCTGCCGCGCCCAGAGGAGAAGCAGGGTGCGGAGGAAGAGGAAGGAACGAGGAGGTAGTTTTGCACAAGGGAGTTTAGAGAACGTGTTCCACACAAAACCACAGGCTCTGGAATCGCTGTCCTGAGTGCGAATCCTGATGGCACCCTGCACCCACCAGCCAAATCATCTCCTCTCTCCACGCCTCTGCTTCCCAGTGTGGGAAATGGGAAGGACAAGAAAAGCAACCCTGCATCAACCCAGGTACGGGAATGAAGTGCTATCATCCTGCAAACACTGGCCACCCGGCTGGCACACAGTTAGTGTTTAATGTCGCCACTGATCATCATTTTCGTTATTACCATGATCACACCTGGCTATCGGTCCTGGTAACGGTCACTGTAAGCGACGCTCATTGCACGTGTGCTGTGATAAAAGAATAGTGATAAGTAAAAGTCAATGCTCACTACATCCCTGGCACAGCCACACACGCCACCTCAATTAATCCCCACCTACTTCACAGGTATTATTACCAGCCCTTCATACAGATGAAGAAACAGAGGCTCAGAGAAGTCAAGTAGCTTGTCTGAGCTCACAAAGCCCAAATGGCTGCAACTCTATACAGCACGTGCTCGTGCCGCCCCATGCCCCAGGGCCTCACCCTCTCCACAGGGTCACCCCACAGACCACAGAAGTCACTCAGCCCACGTCCACAGAAAACGCCTGCCTTGCACTTGGGGGAGGATAAACCTGGAAGGGGAGGAGTCGACAGAAGCGGCCCCAGTTGAAATGGAGTCCATACCAATTGCAGCCAAATGTAGAATATGTTTGCCATGAGTGCATCATTCATGAAAATCGCCGTTTCCCCAAGTCAGCACTGGAACCTGTGCTGAGGTTCAGGAGCTGTGCTGATACCTGCCCCGTATTCCCACCCCTTGTGCAAAGGAAACGTCAGACTGGAGTCGGGACCATGAACTCATTAAGCCTCCGCCTGCCCTCCCTAGAAGCATGAGCCGCCACACCCACCGGCATCCAGACCCAGAGCTGCGACACCCCCACTTTGGTTCTGCTGGCCTGACGGACTGCTAGAGGGCACACATTCTCCACAGTCACTTCCTTCCTGATGAGAAGCACAGACTGCGTTGCAGAAAGGTGGCCCCAGATGTCTGGCCTGATTATCCCAGGCCAAAAGGGTCAATTCGATTTTCCATCACGCCATACCACCAACCAGAAGGGAGCAGTCAGCTCTGGCGTCCTGTGCCTGTAAGCCTGCCTCGGTTGGCCTACAGGTGGTGTAATGTGGGGACACATCAAGGTTCCAACCGTGACTCTGCTGTCGCAGGCTGGGGGGCTCTGGCCTGTCCCATGGGCCCCTGGGTCTCTCTGGTGTCATCTGTAAAATGGACATGGTCCCCCCCCCCTCCACCGTGGGAGACTCCAGCGGGGCAATGTGGAGGGAGGGAAGTGCTTTAGGGAGCAGAATCCTGTGTCGCTGACTGGATAGGGGACAGAGATCCAAGAACACTGACCAATGGGAGGAAGCATTTCTCACATCAACATATTGAACCCTAAACTCATGGCCAGCCACAGCATCAGATCCTCTCCCCCTCCCCGCACCCCCCCACACCCGGTAAACACAATGGAATCATCACCTTTCCCTCTAAAGTGGAAGCTTTCTATTTTTTTTTTTTTAACATTTATTTATTTTTGAGACAGAGAGAGACAGAGCATGAACGGGGGAGGGGCAGAGAGAGAGGGAGACACAGAATCCGAAACAGGCTCCAGGCTCTGAGCTGTCAGCACAGAGCCCGACGCGGGGCTCAAACTCACGGACCGCGAGATCATGACCTGAGCCGAAGTCGGCCGCTTAACCGACTGAGCCACCCAGGCACCCCTAAAGTGGAAGCTTTCTGAGGGCAACAATTTTTGTCTGCTTCACTCGCGGCTGGTTTCCCAGAGCCCAGAGCACCCACTCATAGCAAGTGCTCAGTAGATATCTGTTGAACGGAGAACGGATTTCTGTGGGCCACCCAAGATGTCTGGGGAAGCTGGGCAGCCTAGAGAGCTGGACCTCACTCTTAGATATTCCAGGGAGTTCCACAGAGACAGGGGCTTGGCTCATCTCCTCCCCAGGCTCCTATGTGAGGCCTAGAAACCGCTTTCCTGGCTCAGGCACAGCTGGGAACACCTCTGGAGGGACTGATCCGCAGAGCAGCATGGGCAGAGCCCCCAGGGTGACAACTACCCTTGGGCTCCCAAAGAGCCCAGCTGGGAGCGCCAGGCTGCTGAGCCGCCCACCTCAGCCACCCACATCCGCTGCCCAAGCCTCGCCGTGTGCACGCGTGCGCGCACACACACACGCGCGCATGCACACACACGGCCTAGAACCCAGAGAGGGCTGTCTGCTCGGTCCAGCCCCTGCACTCCAGGGTCCAGAAGGCTCTCCAACCTGCTCCATGAAAACAACAACAGCAAAGAGGCCGCCTGGGACGGGGCTGGGCACGGCTTTGACAGGCAGGAGCATTATATAATTAACTGCCCCCCACGCCTCCTCCCCTTTGAGTAATGATGAACCCTGCCTCTCAGTTGCATAAGCCAAAATAATAATTACTCTCCAGCCCTCCATCACTCCTGGATGTGGCCAGGGAGCAGGTGTCTAGTGCCTGCTTCCTAAGATGTGGAGGCAGCAAGCAGGCAGGGAGAAGACCACACGTCCGTTCATGATTTCCATGCCCAGCAGAAGCACACAAGTCACTGCTGCGCCCCACGCCTTTCCCAGGCATCCATGCCTGAAAAATTAGCAAGCCGCCAAGAGGGAGGCACAGAGCCACTTCTGAGGATAAGCTCCCAGGTGGGGGAAGGGGGCATCTGGAGAGCAGGCTTGTTTGGGGTCTGGCTTCCAGGAACAGAAAATGCTCCATGCCCGTCGGATGCAAGGAGGAGTGGACACTGGAGTGTCCGGGACAGGAGCACAGCTGCAGAGGAGCCCTGGCCGAGGCTCCCTGCACGGAAACCATCTTACAGCCAGGACAGGCGGGCGGGCTCAGCCCTGAATGTGGTGGCATGTTAGAATGAAGGCACAGAGCATTCCCTAAACTAACGGCGAAAATGATTCAGCCACTGGAAGGCGAGATTCCTGGGCCTCCTCCTCCCTCCCTCCAGCAGCCTCTCTGGCTGCGCTAGCCCGCGTCCAACCACCTAGAAGTTTATTGCCGTGTTGTGTTGCTTTGGGTTTGTGCTCCTCTCCCAATCGCTCCCTTTCCATTGGCTTGGGTTCATGAGGACTAAGGGAGGCCTCTCAGCACCGCAGGAAAACAAGCAGCAGAGCTGGGGCCTGACTCCCGGAGGCCAGCACTGAGGGAGCTCTGCCAACAAGGGGGAGGGGCCCTCTCCCAGCTCCCCTCTGCCCTTGGTGGGTCCCAGAGGAGGCCGTGAGCCCAGGGCCCAGGGCGAGTCTGGCCTTTCCAGCAGGTCTCTGGCCTGCGCTTGGATGATGCACTGACCCTCTACTCAGCTCCACGGCTCCGGGCCTGGCTCTGCTCCTGGAAAGCCCCCAATACCCTTCCCCTGGCACAGGGGCGCTGTCCCCCCACCAGGCCATGGGGCAACCTGTAGCCAGGGCAACTGTGGCCTCCAGGAAGCCCCAGGAAATGCCCCGGGTGCTCAAGGCCCCCCCCCCGCTGGAGGGAGAAGCTCAACTTCCCCAGAGGTAAACAGAAGAGGCAAGAGAAGAAGGTCCCTCCTCCTCCTCCCCTCAGCCCCTGGCCCGGCCCCCCCACCCCACCCCACCCCACCGGGCGGCACCTACCTCCATCTGAGTAGGTCTCCGTGCCATAGCCGTCCTGCAGGCCGTTGCTCCAGGTCCCTTCGTACTTGGCCCCGTTGCCCGTGCACTCCCGCACCCCGTAGCGCCCCTTAAATCCGTGCGTCCACTCGCCCTTGTACACCCACTTCCCCTTGCTCTCCAGGCCGATGCCGTGGCGCTTGCCCTGCGCCCAAGTGCCCTGGTACGTGTTGCCGCTGGGCCAGGTGTAGACGCCCAGCACCTCGAAGCCGTGGCTCCACGAGCCGGTGTATTCGCCTTGGCCCTTGGGGCCGGTGCAGACGCCATGGCCGTGCGCCTTGCCGTCCTCCCAGCCTCCACAGTAGGACCCTCCATCGTCAAAATTAAACCTACCCCCACTGGACATGCATGTAACTCGGTTTGCAAATCCCGCAAACGGTGAAAAAAAAAAAAAAAAAACCAAGGCGATCAACAAACCGGATTCTTGGTTGGCTGGCTGGCTGGCTGGTTTTGTTTTGCTTTTTTTTTTTTTTTTTTTTTTTTAAGGAAGAATAGAGAAAGCGAAAAAACACAGCGAGCAGATCCCGGGCGGCGGGAGGCCGCGGCGCCGGCTTCGGCGGAATTTAAGTCAATTGGGGGCGATTATTCCTTTTCGAGCTGCGCCGCGGAGCCTGACCAGCGTCTCGCGCTCCCGCTGGAGACAGGACCGGAGGGGAGGAGGGAGGGGGAGGGGAAGGGAGGGGAGGGGGAGGGAGGGGGCAGGAGCAGGAGCGTCTGGTGCAAACGGCTCCACCTCAGCGGCAAGTGCCCCTCGGAGGCGAGCCCGCCGGGCTGGCCGCGCAGGCCGGGGCGGAGACGGCGGGCGGCTCAGGCCCGGGGCGCAGCCCCCCACCTGCGGCTGCCGCGCTGCGGGCGCCCGAGGGCGGCGGCGGGGCCCGCGGGCGGCGGCGGCACGGGCGGCGGCGCGGGCTGCTGCACCATATTGGGGGCCGCGGGCCGGGCCGGGCGGCGGCGGCGGCGGCGGCGGCGGCGGCGGCGGCGGCGGCGGCGACGGCGGCGGCGGCGGCGGCGGCAGCAGCAGCAATGCGGCGGGGCGGGCGGGCGGGCGGGCGGCGGCGGCGGCGGCGGCGGCGTGCGCTCCGGGCCCGGCTCGCGCGCTCGGGCCGGCGCGGCGCGCGCGCCCGCACCACACCCGCGCCCCCGACCCGCGCGCCCCCGGCCCACACCCTGCCCGCGCGCCCCGCACCCCACCGGCGCTCCCTCACCCCCACCCCCGATCCGCTCCCCTCCTGCGCCCGCGCGCCCCCGTCCCGGCTCCCCGGCTCCCCGGCTCGCGAGTCGCCCTTGCGCGCCCCCGACCGGGCCCTCCGCCCGCGCACCTCCCCACCCGCCCCCGACCCAGCCCGCTTGCCCGAGCGTCTCCCACCCGCGCGCCCCCGCACCAGCTTCCCGCCGGCGCGCCCGCCCCACCCAACCCCGACCCGCGCGCGCCCGAACCGGCCCCCTGCCCCGGGCGCGCGGGCGATCTGGAGAGGGGCGCTGCGGCGCCGGGGCGGAGGGCGCAGGGCGCGGGCGGGGACCCCCGGCGCCCGCCCTCCCGCACCCCTACGCGGCGCTCCCGCCCGCCCCGCTTCCCCCTTGCCGGGCCGGCCTGGAAATTGGGGTCCAGACAGGTCGCCCCAGCACCCCCCCTTTCCCGGGACTTAGATTTAAAGGGACAGGAACTGCGTAACGGGAAGGCGCCCAGCACCCAGGGCGCTCTCTGCCCCCTCCCGGGAGTCGGGAGGTGAACCCTGGCAGAGCAGGCCTGGGGCATTCTGGGGTGCCCTTCGCGTTTCCTCTCTCCCACCCTGCACCTCGCCCCTGGCGCCTGGCTCCTGGCTCCTATCTGCGACACCTGTCCCTGGCTTCACTGGAGAGGCTCTTGGCAGACCACAGGTGGTTGGTTTCCCCTAGGACAAATAATCCATCATTCTTCCTTACAGTTTGGGGGCCACATGTGGGAGGAAGGGAACCAGCTGCCCCAGAGAACATGTAGTTGATGAATGTCCCCTCCCCATAAATTAACAGAAAGTCGAGCCACACGCATGTCTGGGAGTAAAGACACCCAAATGCCGTCCCTTCCCAGCTCCCTGGCCAACAGGTAGCCCCCAACTCCGGGAGCGGTTGCGCTTTGGGGGAGCAAAGTAGGATTGTCACTAGGGCGTTACTTTCTCCACAGATACTCCCCCCACCTCCACCCCCAAGCGATGGTGTCTGATTCCTGGATCCGAGTATCCTGGGACCAATTTAAAATGCATTTCCTGGCCCATAAATCTGCAGGCAGGAGCCGGGTTCCCAGCTCCCCCGGAACGTGTGCGGCAAACGGCAGCGCCTCTGCCGCCCGAGTGCTGCGGGGGGAGGGGGGAGATTGCACGGGGTCTGGGCTAATTGCAGTGCGCCCGAGACTCCGCCGGCAGGGAGACAGAAACTGCCAGCCAGGCGGTGGAGCAGGAGATGTAGCCCACGGAAGAGGCGTGATTTGAAGCCTTCCAATCAGCCAGGGGCCCAGCTCACACCTTCTCGTGCCTGCATTGGTCCCATCTTTGGCTAAACAGGCTCCTGCTGGAAAACTAGCCGCCCCCCCCCCCCAAGACTCCCAGCGTTCAAGCTCAAGTTTCTGTCTTGCCCTGGGCACCAAAGCCCCACACCCCACCTAAAGCTCTAAGGGCCTGGCCTTCAGAGCAGTCACCTCCTCATCCACCCCACAAGCAGAAGGGCATTTAGGGAGTTTCCAGTTTTGCTTTGTGATTTGCAATTACAATGATTCAATGCGCCTCTGGTTGCTGTCTGCCTCCCTTGCTACCTGGAAGGTTTCTCTACATGCCTAGGGGTGGAATTGTTGGGTAGAGCACATCTTGGGCTTAAAGAGGTTGGAGCTGGTCCCTTCTCGCCCTGCTGTGCCTTCCCCTTCTGGCTCTCCCAGCCCTGGCCACCCGTTGGTTATTACCAGACTTCCTACTATGTTTCCATTTATTTTCTTTTGTTAATCTAAATGGAAAGAGGCAGTGTCTCGGGGCTGTTTGGTGTAAATGAAAAATTACATATTGTGAACGTGTAGACAAACAGGCTGCAGACGTTCAGGTTCAAAGGATGCCTGGGTGGCTCAGTTGGTTAAGCATCTGACTCTTGATTTTGGCTCAGGTCATGATCTCACAGTTCATGAGATCAAGCCTCAGGCGTGTGCTCTCTCTCTCTCTCTCTCTGTCTCTCTGTGTCTCTCTCTCAATAAATAAATAAATAAACTTAAGAAAGAAAAAAAAAAAGATTCAGGCTCAAATCCTGCCGCCAGGGCTGGCCAGCTGTGTGGCTTGGGCAGTCACTTAATACTGCTGAGCTCAGTTTTCTCATCTGTAAAATGGGCAGATACTAGTTCCCATACGGTTGCCATGAGGATTCAAGGACCTGACCCCCCAGCACGTAGTAAGCAGTGAAGAAGGAAACGGCGGTGCTATTAAGGAGTCCAGCCGCTCCTTGAAGGTTGTGGATTCCCACCTGGGGGCCCAACCTTGTGCCGGCTCCCTCCAAACCTCGTTGACATCAAATTGCTGTCCCCTTGTACACTCTGCACTTGCTTTCTTCCATTTTATTTCCAAACCGGTTTTTGCTGATTCAGCAGCCCTTCCTCACATAAGCAGTGGATTGCAACTGAGATCTTGCTGGAAAATGGTGACTGGTTTCAAGCAATTACTGGCCGGCATCTTATGCCTCTGGCTCACGCATACCCTTCCCCCCAGCAATTCCAACAGACCCTGTTTCTGACCTCCCCTAACCACCCCTCCCTCCTCTCCTAGGCGTGGTCACGTTTAGCTCCAGCAGAGACGGACTTTTTTTTTTTTTTTTAACATTTATTTATTTTTGAGACAGAGACGGACTTTATATTCTCTGAAATGCAGATACAGAGGCATTCCTTTTGGGCCATTTGGAAATCCTTCCCCCATAAAGTACGGCTGGTGGTACTGATTTCATTTTGGAGGAAACTCTCTAAGGCTATAAACACAGTACCACCCAGCAATTTCAAAACAAAATCCAGAAATGAAAACAAAAGCCATAGCACCATGCAGAATTTCACAGCTCTGTGCACCAGGCTCTGGGATGAGGACCTTGCCTTAGTGACCTCGCGGGCACTCCTCAGGTGACCTGGGCTTCTGTACTCACCTTTCAGAAAGACCGACTTGGGGACCGCCTCTGTGAACTGCCTGGCTGAAGGGAACAGAGCGATCGAGCAGGATTGCTACCCAAGCTGACTAGTCTTCCAGCCTGGAAACTTCCTGGCCTTCAGGCACATGCCCTGACTTTCCGCTGCCTGCTCCCTCTCCCCGCGGCCACAAGTTTTTAGATTTCAGATCCAGAAAGTCTCCTGGGCTCCCCATCTTAAAGGCCCCCCCCCTTCCGTCCACAGAAGCCTGTTTCGTTCCCTCAACGAAGTGAGCTGCGACAGACCTTTGTTTGTCTTTTTGGCTGTGCCCATGTTCGCCAGGACCCGGGGATGCCCCGTTCTGTGTGCCCTCGACTCTCCTCCCGCTGCTGAGTTCAGCCCAAGTGACACAACGTCACTTGAAAGGTCAGGTACATGGCAACACGGCCTCTGCCCTGTGCTTGAGGGGCTGGTGCTTGAAACCGTGGAAGCCCGTGCAGCCCACGGAGGGGCACCCAGGGAGAGAAACGGGGCTTCCGGCCCATGTCCGCAGCCGGACCCCAGCCCACAGCCGGCACCGCTGATGGCTGTGTCAGAATACCATATCCGCCAGCTCCAGGCCGGTCACCCCAGCTGTGGCCACGCCGAGCAGGGACCTCACCCATGGGGCTTTCCTCGTCATGCCTGGTCGTAATTGCAATTTTTAAAAATTGTTGTTTAAGATTATTTATTTTGAGAAAGAGAGAGATCAAGCATGGGAGGGGCAGAGAGAGAGAGAGGGAGAGAGAGAATCCCAAGCACAGAACCTGAGGGCTCCCACTCTCGAGCCATGAGATCATGACCTGAGCTGAAATCGAGTCAGATGCTCCACCGACAGAGCCACCTGGGCGTCCCATAACTGCAGTGTTTAAAACTTGAGGTACAGGGGCGCCTGGGTGGCGCAGTCGGTTAAGCGTCCGACTTCAGCCAGGTCACGATCTCGCGGTCCGTGAGTTCGAGCCCCGCGTCGGGCTCTGGGCTGACGGCTCGGAGCCTGGAGCCTGCTTCCGATTCTGTGTCTCCCTCTCTCTCTGCCCCTCCCCCGTTCGTGCTCTGTCTCTCTCTGTCCCAAAAATAAATTAAAAAAAAAAAGTTGAAAAAAAAAAACTTGAGGTACAATGCCATGCAACACGGTACTAGTCTCGGGTGTGTGACGTAACGATTTGACATATGTACCCATAGGACGGCCGGGAAGTCTGGTTAACGCTCATTGCCACACATAGTTAATGGAATTTCGCTTTCTTAGGATGAGAGCTTTTCAGATCTATTCTCTTGGCAACTTTGAAATATGACAGTATTATTAACTACGGCCATGATGCTGTTCATTAGATCTCTGTGACCTATTTCTTTTGGAGCTGGAAGTCTGTGCCTCTCGAGTCCGTTCACCCATTCAGCCCACCCCCCACCCCCACCTCAGGCAACCACCAATCGGTTCTCTGTATCTATGAGATGAGTTTGTTTTGTTTTGTTTTGTTTTGTTTTGTTTTTGGATTCCACATAGAGGTGAGATCATATGGTACTTGTCCTTCTCTGTCTGGCTTATCTCACGGAGCAAGATGCCCTCAAGGTCCATCTATGTTGTCACAAATGGCAAGGCGTCCTCTTTATGGCTTAGTAATATTCCATTATAGACATGAACCACATTTTCTTTAGCCACTCATCCCTCAGTGGACACTCGTCTCCATCATAATTTCAATTTCTGAACAGAATAAATGATTGCTATTATGTTAAGCCAGGCAGAGGGCACGCAAACTACAGCTCAGGGGCCAAAGGCTGGTCTTCAGAGACCAAGTGTGATTAGAACCCAGCCATGACCATCCCCAAACACACGGCGACAGCTGCTTTCACACTACAGCGGCAGAGTTGAATAGTTTCGACTGAAACCACACGGCCCATAAAGCCTAAAATACTCCCCACCTTTTCCTTTAGAGGAGAAACGCGCAGAGCCCTGTGTCCTCGTCTGCTCAGGCTGCCGTAACAGACTGCCACAGACTGAGCGGCTTCAGTAATGGGAATGTATTTCTCGAAGCTCTGGAGGCTGGAAACCGAGCTCAGGTTCGGGGAGGAGCCCTCCTCCTGGCTTGCAGGTGACTGGCTGCCCGCTCACTGTGTCCTCACATGGCAGTGGGGTGGAAAGGGAGAGAATGAGAAAACTCTCTGGTGACTCTTCTTATAAGGACACTAATCCAACGGGATCAGGGTCCCACCCTTATGACCTCATTGAACCTCTGGTACTTCCGTACCCCAAAGACAGCCTCACTAGAGGTTAGGGCTTCGATACGTGAATTGAAGGCACGAGCATTCAGTCCGTAACACCCTGTTTTAAGCCACTAAGTTTTGGGGTGGTTTGTTACGGAGCAGTGGCACCCAGACCAGCGCTTCTGTGCTTCTGGCACATGGCTCTGTGCCCCTCCCTCCTCATCTGTAAAATGGCACCAACGCCTGTTCCTACTGTGCAGGGAGGGCTGGGGCAAAGAGGACACGGCTCAGCCCACGTGAGTAAGGTGGTTTGGGGTCCCTACTGCCTCACTGGTCCCCGATAACTCACAGCTGTTATTCCTTGCCCCCTCAGGGGTGGTCATTCCCAGGAACGGAGATGACCCCGAGGGTGCTGTGCCCCCTGTCCTCCTCCCAAACCACCTGATTGTAGGACTTCACCTGCCCATGCTATGGTAGGCCAAGTGTGCCCTACCATACAAGATGGCGGTCACTTGGAGGCACCCATGAGATTGTGCTGGGGCTCCCGATTCTCCCAGACCAGAGGCAGAAAACGATGCCAGCCCTGGGTGGGAGGAGGACCTTGAATGCCTTATTTCATCTGAGTCCTGGCATGGGATCCAGTCCTTTGGGATCCAGACTCTGACCATCTCTTTCTTCTTAAAAATGGGGAAGCTGAGGGTCAGGCAGGTAAAGCGAGTGGCCCCCGGTGACATATAGCTAGCAAGTGCCAGCGTCGGGGCTTGACCCCAGAAGAGCCAGGTGAATTTTGAGGGGAATGTCCTCCTGCGGTGCTGCCCGCTGCCAGCACCTGGCCCTCTGGGCAGGCATCCCATCCCCAGAGATGGATCCACATGGACATGATACAGAAGAATCCTTTGTTCTCGATTAGTTGATGACCACCTCCAGAGTCGGAAGTCTGCTAAGGAGAAAAGTTGAGAAACCTAGTCTGAGCTTTGCAATTGTAGTCTCAGACCCCCCGCTGGGAGCGTCTTTTTTTTTTTTTTTTTTTTTTCCTTATGCTGCCTGCCCCGCATCTTAGTCCCCGGCAATGCAGTGGTAACAGTGGCTAACAGGGGTGCTAACAGAGTGCCAGTGGTTAATTCATTTATTCCTCATGACAACTCCAAGGCGATGTTGTTACCCCCACATTTCAGACGAAGAAACTGAGGCAGAGGGCAGGTAAATGCCTTGCCCAAGATCCGCAAGTCAATTCTCCAGAAATCGGTTCTCCAAGCTAGGCATTCCAATTCCAGCTGTTTCCAGACTCATCCAAACCAACGGTCCTCCCAGCTGGAGTGCCAGGAACCCGGATCCCTGGCCGTTCTCCCAGCTGGGCTCAGTGTCCCCAAAACCCGACCTCCAAGACACGTCCGCTGTAGGGTGGCCGCCACTTTACAGGTGAGGAGCCAGAGGTTAGGGCCAACGAGCGAACCTGCAGCAAACAGCCGTCTGGGTTCCCAGCAGACACGTGGCCACCTGCTGACCTGTGATGTCCCCTCCCCCGACACAGCCACTGGAATGATGGCATCAGGAGCAGCAGCAGTAGTGCTCTGTCACTGCAGCCACTGCTCTCTCTGCCTGCCCCCCCCCCCCCATGCAGGTGACAAGCACAGGGGCGATAATAGCACCGCCCACTTCAAGATACAGAGCGTTTCCCTCAGGTACGTCCTACAGTATCCGCCCCCCGCTCCCCCGCCAGGGAACAGCTATGCTGACTTATATCACCATAGATTAGTTCTTGTCCTTGGACCTCATATCCGTGGACTCATACATTTGTGTCTTGCTTCTCTCATTCAACATTATATCTCGGATTCATCTGATTGGCTCTGGGTAACAGCACTTTGTTCTTGGCAGTGCTGTATAGGATTCCATTGCACGAATATACTACAATTCCTTTCTCTCTTCTCCTGTGGATAGAATCCGAGCTTCCAGCCTGGGGGTTGTCTTGAGTGGAGCTGGTCTGAGCACTGTTGTATGTGTGTCTTCTGGCAGACACCCATCTCCCCTGGGCATATGCCTAGGAGTGAATTTCCCGGGACCTAGCCTAGGCGTATATTTCATTTTTAGAATTCTGTTCTCCAAAGTGGTCAGGTCAGTTTGCAGCCCCCTCCCCCACCCCCAACAGAGGGTGAGGATTCCAGCTGCTTCCCGTCCGCACCAACACTTGGTGATATCAGCCTTTAAAAGTTTAGCCAAGGGGCGCCTGGGTGGCGCAGTCGGTTAAGCGTCCGACTTCAGCCAGGTCACGATCTTGCGGTCTGTGAGTTCGAGCCCCGCGTCGGGCTCTGGGCTGATGGCTCGGAGCCTGTTTCTGATTCTGTGTCTCCCTCTCTCTCTGACCCTCCCCCGCTCATGCTCTGTCTCTCTCTGTCCCAAAAATAAATTAAAAACGTTGAAAAAAAAATTTAAAAAAAAAAAAAATAATAAAATAAAATAAAATAAAAGTTTAGCCAATGTAGTGTGCCTTAGTGGTATATCATTGTGATTCTAATTTGAGTTTCTGAAACACTTTGTAAATTAATTAGGCTTGGTTTTTTTATGTATAGCTCACTACTTAATTTCAACTTAATAGATATAAACATATCTTTTCTTATTTCTTATTTGCTCTGTTTATTTTTACAGTCTCCTTCTCAGAGTATCATATGCCACTGATTTTCTATTTAGATTAGTAATGTGAAGTTTTCTTTGAAGATAAATCCATCCAAGTTTTTAAAAAAAGAAAGGAGGTGAGGGGAGATCCAATTAAAGAGAAATAGTATGCAACGAATAGACCAGCACGGATGGGAACATGGCAATTGTTGAAGACATAGAGACCTCTCCAACCCTGGGGGTAGAGTAGAGACCTCCCCAACCTTGGGGGTAGAGTAGAGACCTCTCCAGCCTTGGGGGTAGAGTAGAGACCTCTCTGCCATTGGAGGTAGAGTAGAGACCTCTCCAAACTTGGGGGTAGAGTAGAGACCTCTCCAACCTTGGGGGCAGAGGAGAGACCTCTCCAACCTTGGGGGCAGAGGAGAGACCTCTCCAACTTGGGGGTAGAGTAGAGACCTCTCCAGCCTTGGGGGTAGAGGTGAAAGCAGGCTCTAGACAGAAGCCAGGGGCTGAAAAGTCAGAACCCAAGTGTCTCCCTCATCCTGGGCCCCCCGTCTCTGCTCTCGCCTGACTGCCCTCTGTGTCTGCTCTTCACAGTCTGCACACTCTGCTCTTTCCTTTGCTCTCAGTCCCTGACAGTCAATAAACTGGACTCTATAGATCCAGATTCCTGGGTGAGACTCAGCTAGGGTCAGCTTGAGTCAGGCACCGTTTCTGACCATAAGCCGTGGTCAGGGAGTGGGGGCTTGCCTTGCGATGGCAAGCAAAGGACATGGTTGGCCTTTCTAGCACAAGTGGAGGAAGCACATTCCGAGGCAAAAATTGGGATGTTCCATTGATGGGACAGATGATTTGAAATTAGGAATGGAAGAGCTTTGAAAAATGGTAGGCGTAATTATACTTCTTTATTTACCAAGATCTACAACTGTCTATGATGCCAGGGAGCACTGTCCTGGCCATTCAATTTCTAATGAAAAAGAGAGAGGTGGAGGAGGAAGAAGGAAGAGGAAAATGAGGATAATACAGAAGTGATATGGATGGATTAGCAAGAAGAAAAGGGAGGCT
Source organism: Neofelis nebulosa (assembly GCF_028018385.1). NCBI lineage: Eukaryota > Metazoa > Chordata > Mammalia > Carnivora > Felidae > Neofelis > Neofelis nebulosa. Next base: position 60,280,990 of record NC_080798.1, on the reverse strand, counting down.
GTGATGAGGAAGGTGGTGATGAGGAGGAGGATGGTGACAGTAATGATGATGATGATGGTGGTGATGGTGATGATGGTGGTGATGATGTTGATGACGGTGGTGATGGTGGTGATGGTGGTGATGGTGGTGGTGGTGATGGTGATGATGGTGGTGATGGTGGTGATGGTGGTGGTGGTGATGGTGATGATGGTGGTGATGATGTTGATGATGGTGGTGATGGTGGTGGTGGTGATGGTGATGATGGTGGTGATGGTGGTGGTGGTGGTGATGGTGGTGGTGGTGATGGTGATGATGGTGGTGATGGTGGTGGTGGTGATGGTGATGATGGTGGTGATGATGGTGATGGTGGTGGTGGTGATGGTGATGATGGTGGTGATGGTGTTGATGGTGGTGGTGATGGTGATGATGGTGGTCATGATGGTGATGATGACGATGGTGATGGTGATGATGATGGTCATAATAGTGGTGATGAGGAGGAGGATGATAGTGATGATGGTGACGATGATGACTAATTTTCACATTTTTGTGCCTGGCTCTGTATTGAGCACTTTACGTTCACTATCACATTTCATCCTAAAACAACTTTATGAGGCTGCTACTGTTATTATCCCCATTTTACAGATGGGGAAACCTGAGGCTGAGACAGGTCAAGTCACTTGCCCAAGTAGAAACGAACCCAAGCAGCTGCCAGCAGAGTACGGCATGTGACAACCATGTTCCTCTGTCTCAAGTGCATCAACGTCCCCTCACTGGGGAAGATGACCTGTTGTCTGTGGTTGAGCCACATATTTGTATAATTTAATAAATGGTTAGACAGCAAATGTCCATGAGCAATCAACCACCCAGGCCCACGAACTGAACATTATTCCCACCCCAAAACCCATTTTGTGCCCCTCCCCAGTCATAACCCTCTCCTCCTGTGGGACGGAACCATCCATCCGAACTTACACGATCGTCCTTTTTTCCCTTCTATTGTTACCACCTGTGACTCTGTATCCTGAAACACTGTAGTTTCATTTTGCCTCTTGTTGAATTCTATGCGACTGGAATTGGACTCGACTGACTCATACTTTTTTGCCCGAAATTATGCTCGAGGCTCATCCTCGCAGTTGTGTGTCTCTGGGGTCCTTTGTCCCCTTGGCTGTACAATATTCCATGGTCTGGATGTCCATTCCACTGTTATTGGACACTTGGGTTGTTTCCAGTTCGGGGCCATAGTCCGTGTGTTCTGAAATGTGTGCGCAGGAACACTCACTGCTCTCGGGACTCGCCATAGACCCCCCTCTCCGGGGATCCCCGCCCAGCAGGTGCCTCCTCTCTGAGCTGCAGTAGGACCTGTGCTCCCCCCATTACAGCATATGTCACTCTGCCAGGTAGCTGTCTTTTGATTCAAGGCCTCATCCACTCACGTGGGGCGGGGAGGCGTGCGGCCCAGTGGGACCCTGTTGGGTTCCTCTCCTCCCCACCCAGCGCCCAGCACAACGTCCGGCACTAGGAATGTGATCGTAGAATTTCGAGTAAATGGTGAACGAGAAAACCAATAAATGACTGAACAGCCAGCGTTCCCCTAACATTTGTCGAATCGGAGCAGGTCACGGAGGTGAATGGTAAAGCCCGGAGGCGCTGTTAAGACGCAAGGCCGTGGCTGTTTCCGATCTGCATCTTGACCTTGTTGGACACCCGCTGATATCACCGACATGGCACTTGGGGACGTAGTCCACAGTGGAGGAGCGGGGAGAGAGCCTCACTCTCTCCCTGCTCAGCAGATGATGTGTCGGACATAAAGACATCCAGAAAAGCGCTTCCCGGCCGGAGTGCTCGCCTCTGCTCCTCCTCTGCTTCCCAGGGCTAATAAGTGGGATTAGACCTCCTCGGAATGAGGCGGCTAGTGGTTCCCCATGCCCCTTCCTTACCCACCGCGTATCCGACCCGCCCATCCCCAGAAAATGAGTGAGCTGGGTGGCGGCAGGCGTCTTCACCGAAAAGGAAGACAAAGGTTGTAGAGTCTGAGCGAGGGCTGTGGGCAGGGGGCTGAGCTCCCATGGGTTAGGGGTGTCCCCGAGGGCCCAAGGCAGCGTGGAGAGGCTCAGAGGCTGGGGATATGCATCCAGAAGTCACAGTAGTGGATTGGAGCCCCGGCCAGTGTAGACCAGCTTCGTTCCACACACAGGCCTGGCCAGGGGCGTTCACGACTGTCCTGTTAATGACAGACTGCTGGCCTGCAGATGACGTCCAGCCTCCTTCACACGGTTTACAAGGCCTCCCTGACCGGCGCCTGCCAACCCCTCTGCCTCCCCGCTCTCCCTCCTCCACTTCACCCTGCCTAGGCTGGCTCTGCCCTCACTGTTTCTGCTCCCCTGCGTGCCACAGCTTAGTAACTGCTTCTTCTAGGAAGCCTGCCTGACTCCCGCCCTGTCCAAGCCCAGGACAGGTGCTCCCAGACCTTCTGAGTCATAGCACCGGGCACAGTGTACGGCCCGGGCTTGTTTCCCTAGCACCATTCTCTATGAATGACTTACAACAGGCACTGTGGCCATGGCATTCACACCCTACCCCGGCTCTGTCTGTATATAACAGGTGCTCAATAAATACGTTCTGGGTGACTGAATGAATATGGTGATCGAGTATTCGCAGAGCATCAGAGAGTGACTCAGAGGTAACCAGGTGTGGGGACAGATTCTGCCCTCTTTCAGCCTTGTCCCCCAACTTTGCCTTCCTGAGAGGCGAGCCAGGAGGGCCTCCCTCTCCGCCCTTTGGGTGGCTACTTTCTGAACAGAAAGCCTCAACGGATAGAAGGTTGCTCGGCATCCATCACCCCCCACTCGGGCGAAAGCATTCACGCCTCCCCCCAGTTCTCAGCCCCACTCTTAGTAGGTCTCCACCCAGGTGCTGATGACCTCTTTTACCCCCTGAACCACGCAGAACCGGAAGCCAGCCTGTGTTTGAACCTGGCCCCTTACTGATGCACAGAAGCTAACAATCCCCTTTCTGGTTACATCACTTGGAGCTGGGTTTCCTTTCCTTGCAAAGGGGGTGCGTGGTTTTTTTTAAATAGTTTTATTGAGATGTGATTCACATGCCATGTAATACACACGTTTAAAGTGTACAAATCAGTGTTTTTAGCATAATCATAAAGTTGGGAACTACCGCCACAGGGTGATGTTACCATCTCATCACCCCAAAGAGAAACCTCAAGCTCCTGGCGGTCACTCCCCGGCGCCCACCCCCCAGCCCTGGGAAAGCACGGATTGGCTTTCAGTCTCTATGGATGTGCTGGCTCTGGACATTTCATCAAAACAGAATCATCCAAGAGGATGTCGGACATCTCTCACCCGGCACAATGTCCTCAAGGTTCATCCATGTGGTGGCAGGTGTCAGAACTCCCCGTCTTTTCACGTCTGAGTAGTGCCCCACTGTGCAGATGGGGCACATTTTGTCCGTCTGTTCCTCAGCTGCTGGGCATTTGGGTTGCTTCCACCTTGGGTTCCGGTGGATAATGCTGCCTTGAAGTTCAAGTCTTCATGTGCGTTCTCATTTCTCGTGGGTGCAAACCTCGGGATGAAATTGCCGGGTCATGTGGTGACTGTATCACCTTCTGAGGGGCCCCCAGACCACATTCTGGACCAGCTGCCCCACCACCCAGGCTTAGTGACACAGAGCCTCTTTGCAGGTGTTTGTTGGACATCTGCATGCCTCCCGAAGAGATATTCATTCAAACCCCTTTCCTTTTTGCAGCTCGTGCTTTTATTATGAGTTGTAGGAGCTCTTTGTATATTCTGGATACAAACCCCTTCTCAGATGGATGATTTGCAAAAAATGTCTTCCTTTCCGGGACTTTGATTTTGGTCACGCCCGGTGTCACTTGTGCTGCTGGGGTCGTTGCTAAAGAGTCTGAACACACCCACCTTCTGTGAGAGGACTGTTCACCCCTGCCCTCTGTCCTCTCAGCGAGGCAGCCTGGCCTCCCAGTGACAACCTGAGGAGGGGGTGTTTCTGAGCCCACCACATCGGGGTCACCTGCTCCCGCAAACAGCGTGTTCTCAGAGGAAGCATCTCAGGCACCCGGAATGACCAGATTCTGAGCCACACCCCCCCACGGTGGCTGGAGCTGATGGACATTCCAGGGCTTCCCGAAGGAAGGGCAGGAAGGGAGCAGCGGCAGGAAGCCGGACAACCACAGAGCGTGGGCGCCAGTCACACTCTACCCCGCTGGGGGCTGACGGGCCTGGAGCTTGCTGACTCACGGGCTCTCCCGGCCCGTTACCGCTCCTGTGAGCTCTATCCACCCCAGAGAACACGCGGCCTCAAGCTAGCGCTAGCGGGAGCCAGTGTCTGCCCTCTGCCACCTGAAGAGTGGAGCAGATCGGATACTTCCTGTGCCCCGCTCCCTCCCCACCCACCTTCCTGCCTCCAAAACACAGACCTGTCACCCCGACCACTCAACATGCATTCGAGAAGCCGAAGGCTAGGGTCAGGGATACAGAGAGCAGAGCAGGCGTGGTCTGGGTCCACGTGGCCAGAAAGCGATCACACTCGAGGCTCCACACGCCCTGACGACAAATGGCAGTTAGGTCTGGGTAGTAAGGAGTCGTGTCCATCAAGAAGCCCCCCGACTGGGGTAGTAAGGAGTCGTGTCCATCAAGAAGCCCCCCGACTGGGGTAGTAAGGAGTCGTGTCCGTCGAGGAGCCCCCCGACTGGGGTAGTAAGGAGTCGTGTCCATCAAGAAGCCCCCCGACTGGGGTAGTAAGGAGTCGTGTCCGTCGAGGAGCCCCCCGACTGGGGTAGTAAGGAGTCGTGTCCATCAAGAAGCCCCCCGACTGGGGTAGTAAGGAGTCGTGTCCATCAAGAAGCCCCCCGACTGGGGTAGTAAGGAGTCGTGTCCATCAAGAAGCCCCCCGACTGGGGTAGTAAGGAGTCGTGTCCATCAAGAAGCCCCCCGACTGGGGTAGTAAGGAGTCGTGTCCATCAAGAAGCCCCCCGACTGGGGTAGTAAGGAGTCGTGTCCATCAAGAAGCCCCCCGACTGGGGTAGTAAGGAGTCGTGTCCGTCGAGGAGCCCCCCGACTGGGGTAGTAAGGAGTCGTGTCCATCAAGAAGCCCCCCGACTGGGGTAGTAAGGAGTCGTGTCCATCAAGAAGCCCCCCGACTGGGGTAGTAAGGAGTCGTGTCCATCAAGAAGCCCCCCGACTGGGGTAGTAAGGAGTCGTGTCCGTCGAGGAGCCCCCCGACTGGGGTAGTAAGGAGTCGTGTCCATCAAGAAGCCCCCCGACTGGGGTAGTAAGGAGTCGTGTCCATCAAGAAGCCCCCCGACTGGGGTAGTAAGGAGTCGTGTCCGTCGAGGAGCCCCCCGACTGGGGTAGTAAGGAGTCGTGTCCGTCGAGGAGCCCCCCGACTGGGGTAGTAAGGAGTCGTGTCCATCAAGAAGCCCCCCGACTGGGGTAGTAAGGAGTCGTGTCCGTCGAGGAGCCCCCCGACTGGGGTAGTAAGGAGTCGTGTCCATCAAGAAGCCCCCCGACTGGGGTAGTAAGGAGTCGTGTCCGTCGAGGAGCCCCCCGACTGGGGTAGTAAGGAGTCGTGTCCATCGAGAAGCCCCCCGACTGGGGTAGTAAGGAGTCGTGTCCATCAAGAAGCCCCCCGACTGGGGTAGTAAGGAGTCGTGTCCATCAAGAAGCCCCCCGACTGGGGTAGTAAGGAGTCGTGTCCGTCGAGGAGCCCCCCGACTGGGGTAGTAAGGAGTCGTGTCCATCAAGAAGCCCCCCGACTGGGGTAGTAAGGAGTCGTGTCCGTCGAGGAGCCCCCCGACTGGGGTAGCAAGGAGTCGTGTCCGTCGAGGAGCCCCCCGACTGGGGTAGCAAGGAGTCGTGTCCGTCGAGGAGCCCCCCGACTGGGGTAGCAAGGAGTCGTGTCCATCAAGAAGCCCCCCGACTGGGGTAGTAAGGAGTCGTGTCCGTCGAGGAGCCCCCCGACTGGGGTAGCAAGGAGTCGTGTCCGTCGAGGAGCCCCCCGACTGGGGTAGCAAGGAGTCGTGTCCGTCGAGGAGCCCCCCGACTGGGGTAGTAAGGAGTCGTGTCCGTCGAGGAGCCCCCCGACTGGGGTAGTAAGGAGTCGTGTCCGTCGAGGAGCCCCCCGACTGGGGTAGTAAGGAGTCGTGTCCATCAAGAAGCCCCCCGACTGGGGTAGTAAGGAGTCGTGTCCATCAAGAAGCCCCCCGACTGGGGTAGTAAGGAGTCGTGTCCGTCGAGGAGCCCCCCGACTGGGGTAGTAAGGAGTCGTGTCCGTCGAGGAGCCCCCCGACTGGGGTAGTAAGGAGTCGTGTCCGTCGAGGAGCCCCCCGACTGGGGTAGTAAGGAGTCGTGTCCGTCGAGGAGCCCCCCGACTGGGGTAGTAAGGAGTCGTGTCCGTCGAGGAGCCCCCCGACTGGGGTAGTAAGGAGTCGTGTCCATCGAGAAGCCCCCCGACTGGGGTAGTAAGGAGTCGTGTCCATCAAGAAGCCCCCTGACTGGGGTAGTAAGGAGTCGTGTCCGTCAAGAAGCCCCCCGACTGGGGTAGTAAGGAGTCGTGTCCGTCGAGGAGCCCCCCGACTGGGGTAGTAAGGAGTCGTGTCCATCAAGAAGCCCCCCGACTGGGGTAGTAAGGAGTCGTGTCCGTCGAGGAGCCCCCCGACTGGGGTAGCAAGGAGTCGTGTCCGTCGAGGAGCCCCCCGACTGGGGTAGTAAGGAGTCGTGTCCATCAAGAAGCCCCCCGACTGGGGTAGTAAGGAGTCGTGTCCGTCGAGGAGCCCCCCGACTGGGGTAGTAAGGAGTCGTGTCCGTCGAGGAGCCCCCCGACTGGGGTAGTAAGGAGTCGTGTCCGTCGAGGAGCCCCCCGACTGGGGTAGTAAGGAGTCGTGTCCGTCGAGGAGCCCCCCGACTGGGGTAGCAAGGAGTCGTGTCCGTCGAGGAGCCCCCCGACTGGGGTAGTAAGGAGTCGTGTCCATCAAGAAGCCCCCCGACTGGGGTAGTAAGGAGTCGTGTCCGTCGAGGAGCCCCCCGACTGGGGTAGCAAGGAGTCGTGTCCGTCGAGGAGCCCCCCGACTGGGGTAGTAAGGAGTCGTGTCCATCAAGAAGCCCCCCGACTGGGGTAGTAAGGAGTCGTGTCCGTCGAGGAGCCCCCCGACTGGGGTAGTAAGGAGTCGTGTCCGTCGAGGAGCCCCCCGACTGGGGTAGTAAGGAGTCGTGTCCATCAAGAAGCCCCCCGACTGGGGTAGTAAGGAGTCGTGTCCGTCGAGGAGCCCCCCGACTGGGGTAGCAAGGAGTCGTGTCCGTCGAGGAGCCCCCCGACTGGGGTAGTAAGGAGTCGTGTCCATCAAGAAGCCCCCCGACTGGGGTAGTAAGGAGTCGTGTCCGTCGAGGAGCCCCCCGACTGGGGTAGTAAGGAGTCGTGTCCGTCGAGGAGCCCCCCGACTGGGGTAGTAAGGAGTCGTGTCCGTCGAGGAGCCCCCCGACTGGGGTAGTAAGGAGTCGTGTCCGTCGAGGAGCCCCCCGACTGGGGTAGCAAGGAGTCGTGTCCGTCGAGGAGCCCCCCGACTGGGGTAGTAAGGAGTCGTGTCCGTCGAGGAGCCCCCCGACTGGGGTAGTAAGGAGTCGTGTCCGTCGAGGAGCCCCCCGACTGGGGTAGTAAGGAGTCGTGTCCGTCGAGGAGCCCCCCGACTGGGGTAGCAAGGAGTCGTGTCCGTCGAGGAGCCCCCCGACTGGGGTAGTAAGGAGTCGTGTCCGTCGAGGAGCCCCCCGACTGGGGTAGCAAGGAGTCGTGTCCGTCGAGGAGCCCCCCGACTGGGGTAGCAAGGAGTCGTGTCCGTCGAGGAGCCCCCCGACTGGGGTAGTAAGGAGTCGTGTCCGTCGAGGAGCCCCCCGACTGGGGTAGTAAGGAGTCGTGTCCGTCGAGGAGCCCCCCGACTGGGGTAGCAAGGAGTCGTGTCCGTCGAGGAGCCCCCCGACTGGGGTAGTAAGGAGTCGTGTCCGTCGAGGAGCCCCCCGACTGGGGTAGCAAGGAGTCGTGTCCGTCGAGGAGCCCCCCGACTGGGGTAGCAAGGAGTCGTGTCCGTCGAGGAGCCCCCCGACTGGGGTAGCAAGGAGTCGTGTCCATCAAGAAGCCCCCCGACTGGGGTAGCAAGGAGTCAAGGGCACACAACTGTAAGGGAGCCTTGGCGTTGACCTGGCGGCAGGTGGCGACAATCCCTCCGTCTATGGAGAGGCATTACTCCGGAACTGTGCACAACCCCACGTGGGAGGGCCCCCAGAAAAGGAAGCAGACACCCCAGCGTGGGAGGCGCAGAGCCTCCGTGCTCGCTGAGCTGGCTGTCCCAACCTCACTTCGCCCTGCAGCGGGGCCTCGGCTTTGGGGGCACGAGACAAGGCTCCCTTGTGGAAAGGGCTGGGGACCCTTGAACTATAGCATCCTTTCTGCAGAACAGATGTTAACAAGGTGCTTGGTCCCTGTGTTAGCCGTCACACTCACTACCCACGTTCTAGGGAGTGTGGAAAACCACACCCAAGAAACGAGAACCACTCCCCCAGGGCCCAGCAGTCACACAGGTAACGATTTATTTCCTTCAAGTTGTTTCCTTCGGTGCGCAGTGAACACGCATCTACTTTACCAACTCAGTGTCACGTGGAAAAGGCTGTTTTGACCTTCGCTTTTTCTTCAGGTAGCAGTAAGTCCCGGACATTTCCCTGTTTCATTAAATTGTCTTCTACAGCCCAGCTTAATAGCTGCTGGTGTCCGTCTGTGGCCGTTAATAATAGCAAACGTTTACACGTGTGTGTTTATATTGTGCTTTTGAGGCCTTGGCTTACCTCGTGCTCATATGTTCTCAGTGCTTTTCGTATACCAGCTCATTTAATCCACACAGCACCTGCATGAGCTAAGGATCCTCTTAGGACCCATTTTACAGAGGAGGAGCTTGAGGCGCAGAGAGGTAAAGCCATTTGCCCAGGATCACACAGCCGCTAAGCGGCGGGGGCCAGGATCTGAGCCCAGGTGTCTGGTCCCAGAGTCTACACTGCCTCTAAAGCTCCCTCATCGTGGGCACGAACGGGGCAGGGATGGTCCCGGGGAGTCAGGGCGGGCTGTCTCCTCTTTGGAGCTCTGGAAGGCATCCTGACAGGGGGCAGGAGGGCCGGCTGACGGCACGCCCAGCGTATCACCGATGCTAGGCTGTCTGTGCCCACGGTTCCCGGGAGCCTACGGTGGGGAAGGTGGTTGCACCTGTCTGTGTGGCCACATGCGCCCTCTGGCACCTGTGAGAAGTGCTGGAAACCCCTTTACCATGGAGCTGCTGTTAGCTTCAGCAGCATTAGCTGCAGTAATGATTCCCGACCCCTCTGGTCTCAAGCGTCATGTTCCAGAATGCCCCAGGCTGCCGATAGTGATGCTGGCCTGTGTTGCCTCAGACAGGGGCTTCGCTGGTCATGGAAACCAGCAACTCCAGGGGCAGCCACAACAGCAAGGGCCTCGGCTGGCAGAACAGGCCCTCCTTCCCCTGGGAAGCCACATAAGCCCCTGAGGTTCTGGGACTTTGTAAGGGAAGAAGGGAAGAAGGCATAGGCTGCAGGCCGGTATGGAAGGGTGTTCGCGTGTCCTTGCGGGTCCCCCAAACTGGACAGTAGGACCCCCAGTTCTATAGACAGAGTGCATCCCCCCGGCCAGCCCCCAGCACTGGAGACGTACCGTCCTGCCCTCGGGCATAGATAACACGGCTCACACAGTGGGGCTGCTGGGGGGCTTGGGGGTGGAGAATGGTCTGCCGACTGTCTGACCCGAATTGCTAACCCTGCCCTGTCCTAGGTGGACGACTCCAGCCTCCTCAACATTCGTGGGCCCCGGAGAGCCACTGCCCAGGTTGCTGTGAATGGGACACCCACAGTAAGAGCTGTGCCACCAGATCAAACGTGTCCACGTGTGCCCTCCGCTCGCTTCTGTTGAATAGATTCGGAAACGTACAAGGGCCAGGTCAAGGGCATTTTGCAAACCTGCTGCTGTCGTCGGACGGTCCCCTTTGTCACGGCGCTGCTCAACCCTCCACAGCACCAGAGTCACCTGGACTCTTGTTAAACGGCGGCACTGGTTCAGCAGGACTGGGCGGGGCCTGGCGCTCTGCATTTCTGATGCGCTGGTCCAGGGGCACCCTCTCAGCTGTAGGGGTCGCCCGGGCGCACATGGGCTCTCTGCCACCGTCCTCCTGCAGGAAGCCTGGTGCCCCTGGGGCCCCACAGACCACAGCCCCAGGCAGGGTGTTAATGTCGCCGCGGGGGGCTAGAGAAGGCTGGTTCTTGGCAAGCTCCCGCCAGCCCCAAGGAGCCTGAACCTCTGCCATTAGCCGCCGGTCCAGCCGGGCTGTTTATGCAGCCAATTTCGGCGAATCTAATCCACCCCGAGAGGATGGGAGAGACCAGCCCTCTGCACCAAGGCGCGGCGGGGCCTACAGGCTTCCGGCAGCAGCTAGCAGGTCCGGAGAGGATGGCGGGCCGAGGGAGACCCCGTCTGGACGGGAGCGGCCGTGCAGCGCGGAAGCCGGCTCTCTCGGCCGCAAACCCCGGCAACAACGGGGAACCAACCGGAGACGGAGACACAGGAGTAGATGCCGTTTCCCTTCTACCCCACCAGGCTGCAAGCGCCCGTTCCTTGCACTGGGGCCGGGGGAGGCCAGAGGCAAACGGACAAACAAGCAGATAACTTGAATCCTGGTACAAGTTGGGCAGAGGGCACAAAAAGAGTGTTGGCCACACGAAATTGCCGATTTGGGCCATTTTTGTGCTCCCGAAGGGCCGTTTCACGCAGTTCGGTGTTAATCCCAAGAACAAATTCAGGGTTGTTTTTACAGTCCCCCCCACCCCCTTCCTCGGAACACGCAAAGCTGGGATATTTGTATGCAATCACATATTTCGCACATATTGCTACCAACAGGTGCCAGGTGCTCTGTGTCCCTCTGTCCCTCTGACAGCGGAGAAATTCTGGACGAAGCTCTGGGGACTTTAGGGAGCCAGAGCTCCTGTTTCTTCTTTCCAGCATAAGAGCGCTGCTGTGCCTCATGGTATGCTTCTCAGAGCCACACGCCGGTGAGGGGCTAACATGGGGGAGAGGCCCCGGGGTGGGGGGCGCTGGCGTCTGTCCGTGTCGGCGGGGGCCCCTCCTCTTCCACTTTTCTCTCCCACCGAGATGCTGAGGGTCAGCCCCAGGAAAGACCAGCAGGTGGGGTGGGGAGGGAGGCCAGACGGAGGGCTCCTCGCCCCCTGAGAATGCTGACCCAGGGTAGGGCGGAGCCCTCCTGCTCCAGGAGACAAAAGCACCATTATGCTCACACGTGGCCAGATTCCCGATTCACCTGGCCCCAGCCTTCCAGAATCTGGAGGTGGGAACTTCCCAGGGGTCGCTGTGCTGTGGCCACGCTGGAGGGACAGGGGGAACCCCCACCAAAGTTGGGTTTGGACGTCAAGAGTGATGAGGCACACACACGCTCAGAGGGCGGGAACAGGTTGTCACTCCTGTGATGGGGCTTTCTGGGGAGAGCCAGGCAGCCCCCTAATTGCTGCAAAAGGGCTGGAAAGAGCAAGGGAAGGAGACGGGCCTGGGGCCTTACTGCGGCTGGAGGGTGGGGGCTCTTCCCCCAGGAGAGGAGCAGCCGGGGCGGGACGTGGGGCACAGGGAGAGGGGATAGGGCTCGACGGCCACCAGCAGCGCAGAGTCTAAGATGGAATCAGATGCCAGCGCACGTGGGCACGCCCGCCTCTGGTTGCGAGACACTCGGTCACACGCACACCCGTGTGCACATATGACGCACGGGCAGCGTGATGACCCCTGGGAGTCTCGGCGCATCAGCAACTGTGGGGGTGAATTCAACCCACCTCTCCAGAGCACCCCCAGAGCGGCTCCATTGTCAACACGCACCCCAGATCCAAATTACGAAGAGCTCAGCACGTACCAGACGCCTGTGTACCCAGGTCGAACAAATGCTAATTTTGTTCTTACGTGCTTTGAGTGTTTTTTGAGGGGATCGAGGTTAGAGTCGAAGCACTCTCTCTCCTCCTCTATCTCCCCCCCTCCCTCTCTCCCTCTCTCTCCCTCCCTCTCTTGCTCCCTCCCTACCTCTCCCTCCCTCTCCCCTCCCACCCCCCACCATCACTCACTCTGGGAAGCCAGCTGTTATGTTGGGAACTGCCCTGTGGAGACACATAGCAAGGAGTCAAGGCCTCAGTGAACAGCCAGCGAGGACCTGAGGCCTGCCAACAACCGCGGTTAGCTGGGAAGTGGACCCTTGTGCCCGAGTTAGAGCCCCACGTGACCTCCCGACCACCGCCAAGGGAGACGCCGGGAGCCAGAAACACCAGGCAGCTCCCGGATTCCTGACCCACCAAAACCATGAGCTAATGCATGTGTGTTGTTTTAAGTCCCTGAGTTTGGGAGTGTTTGTTACGAGGCAACGGCTGACTCACACCCTCGGGGGCGGGGTGTAGGACACGGGCGGATTCTGGCATCCACCTGGCTTCACCACCAGCAGTCTCCAGGTATGTCTTCCTCATACTGTCCTGGTGTCAGAGTGTGATGACCCAGGAGTCACCAGTGCGGCCCCCTGACCCAGCATGCTGAGCCGTACCCGGGACAACCGACCCCAGGAGCACGTCTGTGTGAGCACCCACGGCCAACGCCCCCTCCCGGTCCTGTTTGTTCAGCCACTGCCCTCCAGCCCACCGTCTGCCCTCCAGGGACTGTATCGCCACGGGATAAACTCAGACCTGCAGCTCAGTCACCTGGCTGAGCTTCCTTCCCAGTATCACAGAATCCAGCAATCCTTGCCACAAAAAGCGTTTTAGAATTTTTCCCCATGGCAAGAGATTTTGGAATCGGACAGACCTGGGTTTCTTTTTCGTTTTAATTTTTTTTAATTCGTTTTCTTTATTTTTGAGAGGCTGAGAGAGACAGAGCGCGAGTCGGGGAGGGGCCGAGAGAGAGGGAGACACAGAATCCGAAGCAGGCTCCAGGCCCCTGAGCTGTCAGCACGGAGCCCGACGCGGGGCTCGAACCCACGGACCGTGAGATCATGACCTGAGCTGGAGTCGGATGCTCAACCGACTGAGCCACCCAGGCGCCCCCAGACCTGGGTTTCCAACCTCCTCCCACCACGCTGCCTCCGGGCTCACTCCCCTCATCTGGAGAGTGGGCTCAATAATCAATCCTGTCTCCAGGACGGTGAGAGGATTGAGGTCCGAGAGCAGGGCCAGCGCTTGGCAGAGAGCGTCACTGTATTAATAAGATGACAGGAGGCGCTTGGGGCCAGCCCCTGAGGAGGGCTGGCCTGTGGCTGCCGTGGGTGGAAGGTGGTAGGGTGGGGCAGGGAGGTGCTCCAGAGCAGGGACGGTCCCTGCTATGTCCCACCTGGGCCTTCTCTGGGCTCCATATGGAACTGTGCTGCCTCCTACCCGCTGCTAATGCTGTTTTTTCTTTCCTTTTTTATCGAGATAAAATTCACATAACATCAAATTAACTGTTTAAAGTGAACAATCCAGTGGCATTTAGCACATGCACAGAGCCGTTGTAACTGTCACCACAATGCAGTTCCAGAACATTCCATCACCCAAAGGAAACCCGCCCCCTCTCTAGCCCCTGGCAACCATGACTCTACTTTCTGTCTACACATTTGCGTCTTTGGACGTTTCATTTAAGAGGAATCCTGCTCTGTGTGACCTTCTATGGCTGGCTTCTTCCCTCCGGAAGACGTTTCCCAGTGCGTCCGCGTTGCGGCCTGTGTCAGAGGGACATGGCGCTGTTCGGGAAGGCCACCTTTGTTTACCCGTTCCTCGGCGGACGGACATCTGGTTGTTTGCACGTTGCGACTATTAGGAATAACGCCGCTGTGACCACGACGCACAGATTTCCGTGTGGACCTGTGGCTTCGGTTCTCCCGGGGAGACGCCTGGGTGTGGACTCGCTGGGTCTGTTTGCTTTCGAGGACACCCGCCCCCGCCCACCGGCCCCCCTTGTGCCCTCAGAGCGCACGTTGTCCAGGGGTCACTTTCCACGTGGCTTTGGGGCAAGGTCCGGACAGGGGTCTGCGAGCCCCAGGTGAGCGGGGAGGGGCTTGCTCACCCCGCGCCCAGGCCTGGTGCACGAAGACACCCAGCGAGCAGCTGCAAATGTGAGACTGGAGCGCGGGCGTGAGCCGCCGGGCCACCAAAGCTGCTGCCGGGAAGCCCGAGAATCCGGGAGCAGGGCCACCCGGCAGGTGTGGTGCACGCTTGGTGCGGCACCGGGGAGGCTGAAACGCTGGGGTGTCCGCACAGGGGCGGCCCTCAGAGAGCGGGCGACAGGGTGGAGGGCCTCCACCACGTCCTCCCACCACTGTGGTTAGAACGAACTCAGGGTCTGCTTCCGGAACCCCGTCTAAGACGGGAAGCTGTGCCCTCTGGTCCAGCTGAGGACTAGCGTCGCCATTATGAGGAATGACTAATCACCTGGACTCACCCAGGATTAACCGGAATCAAGAGGCCTTCCCAAGGCTGCTGCTCCAGGCACAGCCACGTTCTGGTTCTGTGGGGCTGCAAGCTGCTGCATCACCTCTGGAAGACGCAGGTCAGGCTGGGGCCAGGGGAGGCGAGCAAGGCACCAAGGGGGCACAGGTCAAGAGGCGCCCGCACTCAGGGTCCCACAGTGCAAGCTTACACCTAGAGGGGATCACCCCTCGTCCTGGTGGCCCTGGTCCTGATCGTAGAGAACGCTCCTGTGTGCACATGTGCACACGCATGTGTCAGGATGTCCATGTGTGTGCTTGTACGTGTATATGCAGACACGTGTACGTGTATTGTAGACTGTGTGTTTGCATGTTTCTGTTTGTGTGGGTGCGTGCACATGCATCTGTACACACGTGTGTGTATACATGGGTATGTGAGTATATGTGTTGGTGTGTGTTGTGTGCATGTGCGTATACATGTGTATACATGGGTGTGTAGGTGAGTATATTATGTTGGTGTGTGCATGTGCATGTGTGTGCGTGTGAATGAATGAACTGTGCGTGTGTGTGTGCACGTGCATGAGTGAAGTGTGAATGTATGTGTATGTGTGTGTGCATGAGTGAACTGTGCATGTGTGTGCGTGTGCATGAGTAAACCATGTGTGTATGAGCGAACTGTGTGTGTGTATGTGTGTGTGCATGTGCATGAGTGAACTGTGTGTATATGTGTGTGCATGAGTGAAATGTGTATGTGTGCATGAGTGAACTGTGTGTGTATGTGTGTGTGCAAAAAGAGTGAACTGTGTGTATGTGTGTGTGCATGAGTGAAGTGTGTGTATAAGTGTGTGTGCATGAGTGAAGTGTGTATGTGTGTGTGCATGTGCATGAGTGAAGTGTGTGTATACGTGTATGTGTGTGCATAAGTGAACTGTGCATGTGTGTATGTGCTTGCACACCTCACAATACTATTGAGCATCTATCCCAGGCCCAACATCATCCCCAGGGCCTTACATTTATTAGCCCATTTAATCTGCACAACTCTTTATGGTAAGTCTTACCATTATCCCCATTTTGCAGATGGGGAAACTGAGGCTCGGAGAGGCAAAGTGGTTTTCCTCAAGCCACACAGCTGGTAGATGTGGGACCAGGACACAAGAGCAGACAGCCTGACTCTGGAACCCACATTCTGAACCCCTGGGGCACGTATTTGAAGACATAAATCTATTTTTCCCTTCTGAGCTATACGTCAGTGATGATCTTTCCTTTTTTCTGGCTCCTTTGCAGCCCAGACGAGTAAGAAATCCCAGAGTGTATCCGGTGCGTATGCTCACTCGACAACCGAGAGGAAGGACTCCAGGGAGACAGTTGACACAGCCCTAAGAGACAGGTATGGGTCCAGACCCTCCAGGAGCCCGGCGGTCCCAGAGGAGAGGCGGACCCCACGTGTCGGCCAGACTGCAGGACCACGTCTGGCCCGCACGAGCTTCGTCCTTTCTCTGACGACGGCCGTCAGGACGAGCTCTGTCACTCTCAGGTGAGCCTCTGCCCACGGCACACGGAGCCGTGCCCACTCCCCGCGGCGGCTCCCGCCTGGCCGCTCATTCTTCTGGAGGGTGGGTCCCCTTCTCTCCTCGCCGCATGCTTGGGTGGGAAAGAAAAAGGCCAGGAGAGACCTGAAGGCTGGGAGCGGGGCCTCTGGCGCGTATATTTAGCCGGGCGGAGGAGCGAGGCAGCCTCCTTCCTGGCTTCAGGCCTCCTCTGCCTGCCAGGGTCGGGTCATGGGACCGGAGGAGGACGTCGCCTGTGGTGACAGCTGCCCGCGCTCCCCCCCATTTGGCCGCCAGACAGGCTGGCCTTGGCCAGAAATTATATGTTTTGAAGCTGTTCCTGAACCAGAAGCCCCAGGACAGTGCCGTTTTTGTTGTCGTTTGAATTCTCCTTGAAACCAATTTGCCTTTCCCCCCTGCTTTGATTTTTAAAAATGTGTTTCATTATGTAATGTATATGCATTGTAGAAAAATGGCAAAATATAGATAAGCATGATGAAGAACGTAAAACCTCCCGACTGCACTGCCCAGGGAGGAAATGAGCTGCCCTGATCATGCACACAGCGGTGGCCGACCCAAGCAGGAAGCCAGACGCGCTAAGGCTCCATGATCCGCACCCAAGTTCAAACAGGTGAAACTACCCTGCGGCACCAGAAGCTGGGGTGGTGGCCCAGCAGGGAGGCTGCGCGTCTGTGCTTGTCTGACTTACACCTTGCGTGCTTTTCCACGTGCACGCTCAATCACACCTTGACCAAATAGAGACTTACTGTTTCTGTTCCCAGGGATCGCCACTATTCCCCTCTGCGGTGTCTCCTTATAGACCTTCTCGCGTGCATATCGGCGTGTGTTTTTCTCGTGGAAACATGCCATCTGCCTGCCTCCCATGTCTTCGCTGTTCAGACTGCGAGTGCGCACGGGTGCAGTCCCACCACGAGCCCCCTGAGCAGGTCCCCTGGGACGTCGAGGGAGGGCAAGAGCCAGCGGGCAGCCACAGGAACCTCTCGTTCGTCAGCTTGCCCTTTCCACCTCACCTAGGGCAGACCTCTTTCCCAATCAAGAAATCACACCTGTGCCTGGATATAAGGGAGCCTCAAATCCGGGGAAATGCCTAGTATGGGACCCTCCAAAATGGTTTTGGGCCAACATGAATATACAAATGTTTTGGATGTCCATGAAGTAGTCACAGGAATGCTTATAAAATCTTAATTAAATTAGAAGTGCATTTTTATTTTTTTATTTTAAAACATTTTTTAATGTTTCTATTTGAGAGAAGGGGGAACAGAGGATCCGAATCAGGCTCCGGGTTCCAAGCTGACAGCTCAGAGCCTGACGCGGGGCTGAGATTCACCAACCAAGAGATCATGACCTGAGCCGAAGTCGGATGCTCAACTGACCGAGCCACGCAGGCGCCCCTCAGGAAGGCAGTTTTAGAATCCTTAGTGAGATCGCATAGAACACGTGTTGGAGGCTGGCGAATTGTCCAGTGCACGGTTCCCTCTTACTCCTGGGGACACAGGCTGACCCCATTTCCCAGCCTCCCTGGCAGGTAGCACGGGCACTCAACAGTTTGCCCGGTGGAAATCGGGCAGTCAGGTCGTGCGTGGCTCCAGGCCTGGCCTCAGAAACCCCCACGTCCAGCTTTCCCAGCCTGTAGACCATCTGCTGTCTGGACACCCCAGGGGACAGTGGACCCACTGCATGAAGGGCCCTGGGCCTCTGAAGGCTACCCACCAAACACCCGACTACGACTAATCTGAGAAAAGGACGAACCCACGTGAACGTCTCAAGGGCTCCATGCGGTCCTTGACCAGCTCTAACTCAACACGTTAACTTAGAGGTAACGCTTGGTCCACTCACAGTTTGTGAGTCAGTTTTATTCAGATTCATTGCACGTGTGGTCGACATCGGCGTCTTCGTCAAGAGCCGCTTCCTGAGCCGTCATCCTCGGTTTCCCAAGATGCCGTCTCGTTCTCACCTCGAGGTGTGAGGTTGAGATCCATCCCAGATGCTGTTGATAATCGCTTTGCCAGGACACACGTCTCCCCCGACAATGTATCGGGGCGGGGCTCTCCCAAGCTGACTTGTAGGTTTCGCTGCTCGGTCTTCACAACCTAAGCGCTTACATATTCCTCTTGAAAGATCTCTGGAAGCCTTATTCACTGTGACACCTACCCTTGGGAGGTCCTCCCTACAGGAAGATTTGCTAAATCCCTGTGAACTGCTCGTGTCCTTTTTCATCGCTTCCCTCCTGTTACCCCCATGAGGGCCCGTGTCTAGCCTCATTGGAGGTCGTTTCAGAAGAAGGTGCGTTTTCCAAATAAGCTGGCTGGTTCAAAGTAAAATAATTGAAAGACTGACCTACAATGACATAATTGTTAGGCGACTATTTTTAGCCTGATATGTTTTACATGTATTATTATTTATTTTTTTAGTTCGGAAATTTTCATATAAAAAGTGGAGTGAAGTGCACAATGGCCACTCATGTGCCCACCACGCTTGGGACAATCAAATACCGTCTGCCTTCCAGAAAAAGAGGGAATCCTTCTCTGAGCCAGTTCAAGAAGCCACTAAGTAACTCAGGTTCAGGAGGGAAAAGCTCCTTTCCCTCTTTCTTTGTCCTGCAAAATGTGCAGCTCGGGGCTTAGCCAACTTTTCCTACGAAGGGCCAGGCAGTAAATATTTTCGGTTTTGCAGACACACGGTCTCTGCTGCACCTGCTGGGCTCCAGGGTCGCAGAACCAAAGCAGCCGGAAGTAAATGAACAGGCGTGGCTGTGTTCCAATAAAACTTTATTCACAAACCTGGCAGTAGTGCGATTTGACCTCTGGGCCGTAGTTTGCCAACCCCGATATAGCTCATCTAAACTTAGAGAAACAGGGGCACCCGGGTGGCTCAGTCGGTCAAGTCTCCGACTTCGGCTCAGGTCACGATCTCACAGTGCGTGGGTCCGAGCCCCCGCGTGGGGCTCTGTGCTGACAGCTTGGAGCCCGGAGCCTGCTTCGGATTCTGTGTCTCCCTCTCTCTCTGCCCTCCTCCTGCTCATGCTCTGTCTCTCAAAAATAAATACACTGTTTAAAAAAAAAAAAAAACAACTGTAAACTTAGAGAAACAGAAGTGTCCACCTCCATCCAGCTGCTCCAACCATCAGTGAAAAAAAGACCCCACAGCCACGGGCGTGAGCATTAGACCCTGCTGTGGTTTGAATCCTGCCTCGGAGCTTAAACAGTGGCATGTGCCTGGGCCCGTTACTAAGTCCTCCAAGCCTGGTTGGTGAACCGTCCCTGCCTCTGGGGAGAGTTGCAGCGTGCCAACCTGACCAGGGGTCAGGGGGCACAGCCCAGTGGCTGACGTGTGAATACCCGGGGGCCACTGGCATTAAAGCAGGGGATGATGGCAGGTAGCGGAGTGCTTCTGAGCACTGGAGGCGGCGGCTCGGGAGGGAGGCAGAGGTAATTAATAAGTCAGGCCCGCTGGGGGCAGCAGGGAATTGAGTTGAGAGCAGGTAGGAGGAAGCGGACTGAAGAAAGGAGGGCTGCTGGTCCTTCTCTGTGTGAGCAGCTCTTCTTTCTGAGGACATCTCTCCACTCGACGTGCTGTCCACACTGGCAGGGACGAGGTGACTTTAACTATAGCCCCCCAAGTGCAGGTGGGCCGATCACTGTGACAAACAGCTCCTTCCAGAGACTTCCGACTCAGCCCCCAGGGGAAGCAGCACCCACTGCATCGGGCAATCTACCAGGCCTTAGGGGCGCTAGCTAGGGCAGGTCAGCCAAATGGCCCACTCAGTGCCTCTCCCCCGTGATGGCACCAGCGTCCAAGCCTGAGTGGGTAGAGACCACAGTGGTCACCCAAACTGGGATCTCCCGGGCCATCTGTGCCCCCGAGAGCCGTAGATAATCAGATGGACCTGGCTTCTTCCCGGGAGAGGAGGCAGACGGTAACCGGGGCGCAGGCCGCAGGCTGGGGAGGGGGGGGCAGGGCCACACCAAGGCCTGCTTCCGGCACGAGGCAGCAGATGGCCGTGGGACGAGGCAGTCCCTCGACCACTCAGTGTGGTGGTTGTTACCAGTACTGATGGGAAGCGAAAGAGGTCAGAGGTTAGAGGCCACGACAAGGATGCTCAAGGGTCGGTAGGGAACTACCGGAGACAGAGATTTCAGAGTGCAAATCATAGAAACCTTGAACTTGGCAATTAATGTGGCCTCAAGGGGGCCTGAGTTTGCGTCCCGGGCCCAGTGGGACCCTCCCGGTCCCCACTGTGGGTCTCGCCCCAAGAAATGATCTGCACCCAACTTCCCGTGCCATCCTCCGACCCCACTTCACCCATCCTCCTCTGAACCGCGGTCCTTCTGGTTGCCAGTAATCCCGCCCCCGGAGCTGAGCGGGCCTGCCCCACCCACAAGGCAGCGCGTCCGCCGGGTAAGAAAAGATCCCGTCCCGGCTGGGGACGCGGCCCCAGAGAGACACAGCCGCGCTGGCTGCAGCGTGGACAGTGTTCAGATGCCTGCAAGCCACAGCCACCACCCCGGGGGCTCTGTGTCCCCAGTGGGTCTGTCTCTGTCACTGGACAGCTTCTGTGCCAAGGCCTCTCCCTGAGGGACGAGCTGCCCCCCGTAGCCCGCCGTGAGGACTCGAGTCCGAGGAGAACCAGCAGGGGGTTTTCCTTTGGTGGCCTTGGCTGTGAAGTCCCCTGAGCAAGTCCAGGCTGAGAGCAAGAAGCACGTTATTGTCCCTTGTCAGGAAAGGTGCCTTTGTGAAGGAGGGGAGGCTAACAGGGGTCACGGAGGCTGTGGGGTCCTTCCAGAGGACGCCCGGCTCTCTCTGACTTTGTGTCCCACGCCCTCCAGCCTGCCAAGAAGTGCACAGCTGCACCCATTTTGCAGATGCCTTTCAGTGTCAGGAACTCACCCACAGCCAGCCCTGGGACTGGGACGAAGGCTCCGGCAGCTCAGGAGGCCCATCGGGGACAAGTGAGGTGGAGGAAGGGGGTGGTTATAAACTGGGTGCGAGCAAGGGCTCCTGCCGTTGGGATCCCCAGGCTCCCTGGGGCCTCACCTTGGGGTCACTTCTGGCTCACTGGTGCCCTGAGAGAGGGGCGCCTGCTCTGGGGCTCACCCTACACGACAGGAAGAACAGGCCATGACTCTTGTGTTTCCAGATCCTTCTCTGGCCACCTGCAGTCTCTGTCAGTGGAAAGGAACAGTATAGAGCCGCATTTCCTCCTGGGGTTCATTATGTCACTGTGGTCGGCTGGATAATAGCCTGGCACCACGCCCACGTCCCAGTCCCTGCACTGTGGCTATGTGACCTCGCAGGGCAAAGGACGTGTGCCCAAGGGACTGAGGATCCGGATGTGGGAGGTGAGCCTTATAAAAGGGAGGCCAAAGGGGGTCTGACTGCAGGAGAGGCAGACGCAGCATGGTGGGGACGCAGGGAGAGCAGAGGCCATGTGGTCCGGGGCCACGAGGCGAGCAGTGCGGACACCTCGGCAGCTGGAAGATACAAGGAAACAGTCCCCCTGGAGCCGCCAGGAGAAGCCAGTCCTGCAGGCACTTGGACCAGCGAGGCCACCCCTGACTTCCGACTTCCACACAGAACGAGCTGTGTGGTTCTGAGCCACCAAGTCCGTGGGCGCACACCACAGCAGCCACGGACGCCCACACAGCCACCTACCCGCCACTCTCACAAGGCAGCGGAGGTTTTGGTGGGTTTGGGCTCCAAATGCTGGGGTTCTCCTCAAGTCCCTACCCAGGAGCTACTCGGGTCAGAGCCCTGGTGCTGTCGGGACATGCGGGTCCCGCCAATGGTGAGTGGTGCTGTTGTCCTCACCGCTAAACTATCTCAGTATCACCAGCCCCAAGACCCGAGTCCCCCGGCCCCCTCCCATCTACAAAGTTAGCGGCCCAACGTGACCTCTTTAAATGGAGCTAAATGCCCAGCATCACGGCCACGGTGCAGATGGCCTCTCCAAGTCACCAGTCCACATCTGGCCATCTGCAGGATGGTCCACAAGGTGGCCTGCTCGGTGCTGCCTTCCCCACTCTCCTCTGGGCAGAACGGACCCCTCCCAGCTTTTCCAGAGCACACAGGGGTCCCCATAACACCGCCCTGGCTTGGGCCAGGGTCAGAGCACAGGCAGGTGAGGATCACGTCCTGGTTGGGTCTGGGGGACGGGCAGTGTGGAGCAAAGAGAGGTCCTGGGGGGCAGTCAGTCCTGGGTCCACAGCCTGGCCACTCTGCCCCTGGCATTTCCTCCTTCGTAGGGGAGAGAAGGATACCGGCCTCTCGAGGACTCCGTGGAGGCCACACAACGGTGCGGTGCAGGCCTGGCCCAACTCGGCCACCCCAGCAGGCAGGTGACAAACTAGTCCCCACTGCCTCTGCAGCCACAAGCTTAGACTGAGCTTAGACTCCAACATTTTCACAGCGTCAATGAGCGAGTGAATTGACCAAATGCACACCGAGTGTAGGTTGTTGAACAAAAAGCTACTTAGACGAAACCGAGGAAACAGAATCTCACTGCTTTGGGCAAGTTCCTGACTCGGTTGAGATGGAAATGTCTGGGGCTTCCTGGGAGCTGTCCCTTCTCCCTCCTGCCACTGGGAGGCCCAAGGGCTCCACGGAAGCCGGGAGGTCCCCAGCAGACACGTGCACTGGCCAGGGCGGCCAGCTTCCAGGGACCAGGCATTCCTCGGCTCCAGAGTATAAACACATTCCACGCGGCCTCCAGGAAGGCCACAGGCCCCGTGAGCCGACCGGGAGGGTTGCTGTCCAAAGACACTGTGTACCTGGGCCCGCTTCCCAAGAGCTGGGAGAGCCCAGAACGTCACCGGGGTGACCCCGTGCTCCTGCTGATGGGTAAACTGAGACCAGGACGGCCAGTGACCTGCCCAAGGCCACTAGGGAATTGGGGGCAGAGTCCAAGCCCCTGCCACTGAGCAGAGCCTGGTTTCCACCAGACTCTGTGCCCTGTTTGAACAAGAGGCACAGAGCTCAGGCGAGGATGAGGGCCTCCTCTGCGGGCACAGCGGTGATCACTGCCCGGCACCCACTGCCTTCATGCCGAAGCCGAGGCCCCCGCTGACCAGAGCCCGTTTGGACCCCTCCATGCTTCTGTCCAAGTGGCACCTGCCCGCCGGCAGCCTCGGTGTTCTTTGCAGTCACAGCAGCCAGAGCCCCTTCCTCTGTTCCAAGGCATTTCTCCACGGCAAAGGCAACTTCTAGAACTTTCTGCGAGTGGCTGAATACCAAGGAGCTGTTTCAGTCCCACCTTCCCCGACAAGCAAAAGCTGGGCTTTGGCCAGACGTGAGCATATGGGACTGCCAGTCAGGGCTGGACAACATTCCGGCCAGGCCTCTGTGGAGTTCCCTAGAAACAACAAACTTAGCCAAGGCTGCCCCCCGCCTCTGGACCTGCGTGGGGAATTTGCACCAACAGTCCTTTGTGGGAGACTCCTGACACCAGAGAAGCAGAACAGCTCAGGGGGCAGAGCTGTGGCCACGGGCAACAAATCCCACCGTTGACTCTAGGCCAGATGCCGCCTCGAGACACTGCTGACCCCCCAGACGCCAGTCTTCCTGGGCTGTCCACACCCCTGCGGCCGGCACCCCTCCCCACCAGCGTCCACCTGGCTAGAAATGAAAACCCTGCGTCCACGCAAAGACTTGTACCAGAATGTCCACAGCAACATTACTCACAGCGGCCAAAAGGTGGAACCAACCCAAATGACCACTGACTGCTGAGTGGATGAGCCAAGCGTGAGCCACACCTTAGTCCACACACTGGAATATCAATCGGCCAAAAACAGGAATGAAGTCCTGACACGGGCCACGCGTGGGGAAACATTCTGTCCAGTGAAGACAACACAATCGGGGGTGATTGCATTTATGCAGGAACAGAGGGTACATCAGGGGCTGCCTGGGCCAGGCGGAATGGGGGCTTGTGGGTGTTACTGAGGCCACACAGGGTTTCTTTTCAGGGTGATGAAAATGCCCTAAAACTGACCGTGGTGATGGTCGCACAGCCCTGTGAGAACACTGCCGCCACCAGACTGCACATTCGACACAGATGACTTGCGCGGTCTGTGACTTGTATCTCAGTAAAGCTGTAAACACAGCAGACGTCAACAGAGGGCAAGGACCTGGGGTTGCTGGACCTGTCAGACACTTCTGGAATCTTTCGTTACACAGCTTTGCGGGACCAGCCATCTCTGTGGAAGCTGAACACGTGCATCCGACGGTGGACATCCACAGCAACACAGACGGGGACAGCCTTAACCTGGAGCCACTGGCTGTGCATCGACAGCAGGATGATTAGTAAATGCGGTCTAGCCGTACGACGGAATACGACGCAGCAGTGAACAGGAACAAACCAGAACTGCACAGGGCAGGGCTGCATCTCATATCACAGCATCTGCGTGCGGTCTCCTTTCATTTGTGCAAACCTCAGAAACCAGTCGTCCGTGCTGGAGGGCACACTGATGCTTACGCGTGGGGGGTCGGGGGACAGTGTCAAGGGGGACAGGAAAGGGGGCTCAGGGGGCCGGTGATGTTCTATTCCTTGATCTGGGTGCTGTCCCATGAGTGTGTTTGTTCTGAGAAGCCAACGCACATCACATGGAGGATATGCATGCTTTTTGCCAGTACATCGTATCTCAATAAAAGGTCTGCTGATAAAAATATGTTTCAGAGTTAATGCAAGGAGACAAGCCAAGTGTCCATCAACTGAAGAATGGATAGACAAGGTGTGGGAACGACAGAATGTTATTTGTCAGTAAAAAGGAACAAAGTGCTGACCCTCCTGCCACAACAGGGAGGGGCCTGGAAAACTTAACGCGGATATGCTGGCCACATCCTGTATGAGTCCATCCACATGAGCTGTGCCAGGGGGTGGGGCACCTCCAGAGACACAGAGCAGGGTCGTGGTGGCCGGGGGCCGGGGAGGGGAATGGGGAGTGCCTGCTGATGGGGACGGGGTTTCTTTCTGGGGTGATGAAAAGTTCTGAAGTACGTAGTGGTGACAGTTGTCACAACTCCCAAGAATGTGCTAAACGCCACTGAATGCACACTTTATTTTTATTTTTTTTTCAACGTTTTTTTTTTAATTTATTTTTGGGACAAAGAGAGACAGAGCATGAACGGGGGAGGGGCAGAGAGAGAGGGAGACACAGAATCGGAAACAGGCTCCAGGCTCCGAGCCATCAGCCCAGAGCCCGACGCGGGGCTCGAACTCACGGACCGCGAGATCGTGACCTGGCTGAAGTCGGACGCTTAACCGACTGCGCCACCCAGGCGCCCCATGCACACTTTATTTTTAATGTTTATTTATTTTCAGAGAGACAAAGAGAGAGAGCACACGAGCAGGGGAGGAGCAGAGGAAGAGGGAAAGAGAGAGAGAGACATTCCCAAGCAGGCTCCTGGCTGTCAGCGCAGAGCCGGATGTGGGGCTCGAACCCAAGAGCTGAGTCGTGACCTGAGCTGAAACCAAGAGCCAGACGCTCAACCTACTGAGCCACCCAGGCACCCCCGAAGGCACACTTTAAGCGGGTGTGTAAGAAAGTAAGTGGGACCATCAAGTAGGAGCTGGGACTTGCAGTCAGCACGCCCCGTCGGTGGTCCCTGAGCGTGTGCTTCGCGTCCTTGCTACGTGCAAGTTCCAGGGCGAGCCCGTGTCCTACTTCGTTTTCAAAACCATCCTAGGGAGTAACCACTGTCATCGCGCCCATGTCACAGATGAGGAACCAGTCTCCCCGAGAGGCCGTGCTTCCCGTCCAGCCGGGCGAGCAGCAGAATGGGGCTCGCGCGGTCTCTCCGAGGCCACACCTGCAGGCAGGTGGGCAGAACTCGTACTCACGCCTGGCCTGATGTGGCCCTTAGGTGAGGTGTTTGTCGGCGAGAGCACGGTGGGAGGGGACGGCCTCACTTCAGCGATGCCCGTGGCAGGACCGAGGGAAGGCTGGCCCCTGTAAGACGGCACGGCAGCGATGACGGTGACGGTGTTGGCTCCCGGGCGCCTTTCCACACGTCAAGCCTCCCAGGGCCCGCAGCTTTACCCACTGGGTTCTCACAGCCACACAGTGCGCTCTCCCTTGACAGCTGAGGACACAGCTGCCGGCGCAGAGCAGAGCAGGTGCCCAGCTGGCCCCGGTCTACACTTGGCTCCCTCAGCAGGGGAGCAAAATGGAGCCCAGGACTGAGGCCACAGCAAGAGATGGCCAGCAGGGCAAGGGCTGGCCTCGGACACGGCAGGCTTCTCCGTGTCCAGGCTGATGCCCGTTAAAGAGGAATCTGTAACACGATTGGGCCTTCCTGGCCCTCACGGGCTTCATTTATTCATTCGACAAATATGTACTGGGCACTGTGATGTTTGATTTTACGTGTCAAGGTGCCTGGGCCATGGCGCCTAGATATTTATTCAGTCAGACCTTATTCTGGATATTTTTTAGAGGAGACTAGCATTTAAACCGGTGGATTGAGGAAAGAAGGTTGTCCTCCATAATGAGGGTGGGCCTCATCCGATCAGTTGAAGGCCTATAGCTAGAACAAAAGATTGACCTCCTCCAAGTTAGACGGAGTTGTGCCAGCACACAACACACCAGAACTGCAGCTGTCTCTGGGCCCCCAGCCTGGGCCAGGCCACCCTGCAGATTCCGGAATGCCAGCCTCCATAATCGTGAGAGCCAAGTCCTTCTTAAATATATATACGTGTGTGAGGGCACCTGGGGGCTCAGGCGGTTGAGCATCCGACTTCGGCTCAGGTCATGATCTCACGGTCCATGAGTTCGAGCCCTGCGTCAGGTTCTGTGCTGACAGCTCAGAGCCTGGAGCCTGGTTTGGATTCCGTGTCTCCCTCTCTCTCTGCCTCTCCCCTGCTCATGCTCTCTCCTCTCAAAAACAAATTAACGTTAAAAAAAATTTTTTTAAATATACATGCATGTGTGTGTGCCTATACACAGATATATAAATACACAAAATATAAGTATATATGGGAAAGATTTATGAGTATATATATGTGTACACGTGGGTATAATGTGTACATACATAAACCTACATTGGTTACGTAATGTTAATTCTATGTCTCTGACAAATACAGGCGCCTACTGTGTGGCAGGTCTGGAGCTCCCAGCGGGGACACAGCCCAAGGCCTCGGTCTGCCGTTCTGTTATGGAGCAGCAGCCGTGACATGCCCTCCAGAACGCTGGGACTTCACGGGGCAACACAGGTACGGGGTTTTGCAAGGCTTTGCCTGCTCCTGAGAGCAAGCCGGTCCACCAGAACAGACGCTCCTCTTGGACAGCTGCAGGACCTTGACCAGAGGACTTCATGTCCTCGGTTTCTAGTTCCTTGTCTGTGAAATGGACTAATGACAGTGTTACCCCCTGGGTGGTGATCCCGACGATTGGACAAAACTTAATGCATATAAAGGGAGCTGTGTTCGGCCCCCCATGGGCGCTCAGTAAACCTCTGGATATGGTTCTCAGGTCGAGCCAGGGACTGGACTGCATCAGAATCACCCGGGAGCTGGGGCGCCTGGGTGGCGCAGTCGGTTAAGCGTCCGACTTCAGCCAGGTCACGATCTCGCGGTCTGTGAGTTCGAGCCCCGCGTCAGGCTCTGGGCTGATGGCTCGGAGCCTGGAGCCTGTTTCCGATTCTGTGTCTCCCTCTCTCTCTGCCCCTCCCCCGTTCATGCTCTGTCTCTCTCTGTCCCAAAAATAAATAAAAAAAAAACGTTGAAAAAAAAAAAAAAAAAAAAAAGAATCACCCGGGAGCTTGTCTAAAAAGGCAGGTGGCTGGGCCACTCTGATTCACCAGATCTTCCTCTCTGGGCGGAGGAACCCAGGATCTGCCTTGGAAGCACACCTGTCTCTAGGTAGCAGATGTGGGAGCCCTGGCCCATCACAGAGGGGCATCGCAGGACCCTGTGCAGGCAGACAGCGCTCTGCCTTCTCTAGACAGGGAGGGCCAGGTCCAGACCTCACCTCCCTGGGCTGAGTGAGTTACCCTGGAGCTGGGCTCTCAGCCACCAAGAAAAATTGCCTGATAATGAGCTACCTCATTACCTTGCAGACTGCCACCCCCCTCGGCCACCATCTGCCATCTCACCTGTCCCTGGCATAGCCCCATCCTCCCGCTGCAGGAAGGGGGAGCCCATACTGCCTCGAGCCTCCTCTCTCCAAACCATGCCTGCATCCTGCTCCCATGGGGGGCTTTGTGCTGAGGCCAAGGCTGCGGGACAGACGTGAGCTGGGGGCCGTGGGGGCAGCTGGCACGTCCTCACACAGTGCTAGAGTTTGTTTTACACAGGCGACAGAGTTTCCTAGCACAAAACTCAAGAGGCACACAGGGCGCCCATCCTGTCTCCATGCCTTCCTTGGTCTTTCCCACCAGGAAAGGTCTCCATGGTCTTTCCCACCAGGGCCCCAGGTCCATCCAGGGCACCAAGGTCCCTGCTGAAAACCCCCATGTCCCAGCCCTCCCTGCAGCGGGGTTGGGCTGTGGGACCCAGCACTGCTGACTGCACATGCATGTCAGGAAGAGGCTTCTGGAAAAGCCCTTCCCACTCAGTGGCTTCTGCACTTTGCACCACCCTCCTTCCTGTGTGGAGGCCACAGCAGCCGGTGGTGTGGCCACTGTTGCAGCCACGAAGGCAGGAGCTGGATGAGGTCGCTGTTGAACGTGGAGCTGCGGCTGCAGCCAGCTCACCCACATCTGCTCAGCTCTGGGTCCTGTGCTGGAACATGCTTATCCACTGTGCCTGAGCCTGGTTCTGTTCCCTGCAGTGCGCACATGCGGTTCCCACCAGCTCAGCAATAAGCGAGGAGGGGGGGGGGTGTCTTCTCCGCCCCATCACAGGACCCAGCCTCCCCAGAGGCAAACGGTATGACCAGTCTCTTGGGGTCATCCCAGAAATCTAGATGCACACACAAGCCCGTGTCATTACAGGTTGCTGTTCTCCCCCCGAGTGGTGGCACATGGCACACGGATCTGCACTCTACAGGGGCGCCCAGACCCTCCCAGACCACGCTACGGGAGATGTGCGTGCTTCATGTGTGACATCATCTGAGGTGATGTAACCAGAACCCCCACCCATGGACAACCAGGATGTCTCCACGCACTTTGGCAATGACTTCTAAAGGTACTATGCGGCCAGATGGCTAAAGCTCTGATGGAAACAGAGAGGTAGCCTGTGACAAACAGGCTGGGAGGCAGCCAGAAGGCTGGCAAGGAAAGCACCTTTTCTGTTTCCCTCCTCCAGCCAAAGGCCTGGCTCCCAGGATATATGGCTCCACCCCCAGGAGACCTGCCCCTCCCCCCCCAGGAGGCCTGGCCTCCTACCCAGGAGGCCTAGCTCCACCCCCAGGAGGCCTGGCTCCACCTCCAGGAGACCTGGCCCCACCCCCAGGAGGCATGGCTCCACCCCCAGGAGGCCCAGTCCCACCCCCAGGAGGCTTGGCTCCACCCCGGGAGGCCCGGCCCCACCCCCAGGAGGCCTAGCTCCACCCCCAGAAGGCCCAGTCCCATCCTCAGGAGGCCTGGCCCCACCCCCAGGAGGCCTAGCTCCACCCTCAGGAGGTCTGGCTCCACCCCCAGGAGGCCTGGCCACGCCCTGAGGAGGCCTGGCTCCACCTCCCAGGAGGCCTGGCTCCACCCCTGGCTTTTCATGCTCCTTTAGAACCTGCTTCTCCCTCTGTTAGCGTTCCTCCTGCCCAGCCCCTCCTCTGGTCATCACACTGGGCCCAGCCCTCATTGTCTAATTCCAGGACCGCTGTAACCGCCTCCAGCCTGTCTCCTAGCCCCTCTCCCACCCCCTTCTCCCTCCCAGTATGTCACTCACCCCTGCTTAAAGCCGCCTAGGGGCTTGTTGCCCCCAGGGGCAAGGACGACCCGAGGGCAGGTCTTTCTGTAGCGACAGCACACTGTCAAGCCTGCCACCTCTGCACATTCACCCCCTCCCCTCACTTCCGGTGGGATGTCAGCACCCCTCCCCTCCTCTGGTCCGCCACCCCTCCCACCAGCGCAGACTCTCGTCCTGATTCTGGGAGTCGACAGCCCTCTGCACACTTTACCGGCACCACTCCCTTATCCTCCCTGACTCCATCCCGGGAGGTCAGAAGACTGCTGCTCCCATCTGACAGAAGAGGAGACTGAGGGCTGTCCCCTGGGCTCTGCACACAGGCTTTGAAAGTGTGTACATGAGGTGGGCAAGGAGATAGAGAGGCTAGAAAATTCCCAGTTTCCATAGCAACGGACAGGCTGCAGCACTGTGAACAGAGAGGACTGAGGGGGTTGTCCCAGGAACAGAATAAATCCTGAGATTTCAGGACAGAAGGGACCTTCAATCCCCT
The DNA here is from genome assembly GCF_028018385.1 of Neofelis nebulosa. NCBI lineage: Eukaryota > Metazoa > Chordata > Mammalia > Carnivora > Felidae > Neofelis > Neofelis nebulosa. The sequence continues at coordinate 60,250,616 of NC_080798.1, read as the reverse complement.
GTACCCCAGGGCTTCTCCACAGGGTGTGAGATCCCTGCAGGCATGCTGGGCCATCACTTGGGTTGGGTGGGAGGTGCTACTGGCATCTAGTGGACAGAGACTGGGATACCGAGAAACAGCCTTCGGGGTGCAGGGAGGCCCCGCAGCAGCGTTATCCAGCCCAGAACCTCAACTGTGCGGAGGCTGAGAACCCCTGATGCACTTGAAGCCCCGTTCCCAGGTTTCCATCTACTCTGTGACATCTTCCCACCCTGTCCAGAGCTTATTTCAGTCTTTCAGTCTTTAACTGCTTCCAGTGACGGAGGGCTCACTACCTATGGGAGCACCCGGTCCATGGTGAGGGGCTCAACATCAGCGCCACAGCTGGCAGGATATCCAAAGAAACAAGTTGCACATCGTTATCCACGGCGGAAAGGCGGCCCCTGGGCTCGCACTGAAGGCTTCAAGAGGAACGAGCCCCCAGCAAGCTAAGACCCCTGCTTCTGTCCTCAGATTCCCCAAGGAAGAGGGTCCTCCAGCAACCGGGGGTCTAGGAGGAATTCAGAGGGTCCTTCAGGTTCCCGGCCCAGGTCTCTCAGCCTGTGGCTGGAGGGTGGAAATGGGGATAGGAAAGAAGGAGGCAGGACATCTGCATTTGCAGAAGTAAAATTAAGTGTCTGAAACACTGACGCCTTGTGTGATATGCATGTTGAAGTATTTAGGGAGAAATGGACGTACTCTGGAATGTGTCAAAAAATAAGAGAATGCATGGGTAGGAGTGGTCAGACGGACCTGCGTTCAAGTTCACAAGCTTGAGTAGTGATGTCGCCCTGCCGACCCTTGGTTTTCTCATCTGTAAAGCGGGGACGATCACAGCACCTGCCTGGAAGGTTGGAGGTGAGGACAGCGTTACTCTGAGATGCCCTGACTCTGGCTGACATGACTCCCTCTGAGATCTCCATGGACAGCAAAGTTGCCTCCCGGCTAACCCTGCTGAGGCTGGGGGCTGCACGTATCAGTTAAAGATTGGTGGGAGAAAGGTGTAATTTCTTCTTCCCATCTAAGTTTACAGACCCCTGAGTCTCTCTGTGAACCCCGTAGGAATCCCTGTTCCAGTGGGAATCAGGCCTCACTGCTGGGCTGCCGGGGACTCTTGGCCCTCCCGCGCAGCGGGAATCATGAAACTCTGAGAGCCCAGGTGGCGGTGGGGATGTCCAGGCTGTTGGAAGCAACGGCCTCTGCCCCGCACCCCATCCCACCCCAGTCCCAGCCTGGAAACCCTTGGGGTCACAGGCCGACTCCGTGCTTTCAGTTCTGCCTGGAGGGGAAACAGGACCAGGCCAGAGCAGAGGACAGGACTGGCAGGCACTTGGGCCCTGAGCCTGCAGCTGAGGAGGAGCTAGGCTACCTCTGTGCCCACCATGTCCCCGGGGCCCAGCCGGCCAGGAAGGCCACTCCGGGCCAGGCCCCTCCAGTCACCAATGAGTCACCACTCATTTTCCAGGAAGTGGAGGCAGGATGGGGAAATACTGGCCGGCCGGGAGGCGGAGATGGTACCCAGCTGTGAGTAAGCGGCCGCTGGCCTGGGCAGCTGGGTGTGAGGGGCATGGCCCAAAGCTGGTTGGCAAGTCATCGTGTGTGGGAAGGGACATGGTCCACTTAGCCCAGCCACCACCCCCCGGGGCAGAGTGGAAACGTGAGGGCATTTCAGGCAAGGGGAACGGCCTGGGCGCAGGCAGGACGGCGGCGGTCAGCAGTAAGGTCTGAACCGTGGACCCGGGGGGGGGGGGGGGGGGGCGAGCCCTTCCTGGAGGCGGCAAACGCGGAGCTGGTGGAGTCTGGCTCTGGGATTCAAAGCCTGCCTCTGGCTGTGCGGCCTTGGGCGAGTTGCATAACCGCTCTGTCTTTTTCAACGCTATGGGGATCATAAGAGCATCTTGTCGTAAGAGCTCTTGCGGGGAGACAATGCAACACAGTGAGCGAGGAAGGAGCGTTAGCCCCTCTGGGCCTCGGTCTACCCTTCTGGAACAGGGACAGAGGACTCTGTTCTGCCTTACAGGACTGTCTAGATCCGACGTGACGCCTTCCTCTTATCCAGAAACAGAGTTCAGCTCCCTTCCTTGCTGCTGAGCCGTCCCACCCTCTTTTTAAAGCCTGTTTGCTTCATTTTTGTGCAGGAATCTTAAAGAAAAGCTGAGTGCAGACAGAGGGCGGACGCGGCCCCTTCCCAGCAGAGGGCCACCCTGCGTCTCCTTTCCCAGGCAGGGTGGCTTGAGTCTGCGTCTGTCACACACTGAGCACACGCAGGCAGCCTGCCTTCTAGTCCCATCCACCGAATGTCGGCAAGAGTCTGTCCACACTATTTCGTAATCCTGGTGAACACTGCTTTTCCTTGCAACGTTTATTTATGTATTTATTGCCAAATAGCTAGTTTTCTCGTGGTAAGAGCAGTACGTAGCCATTGCAAAATATTCAGAAGTGAAAAACTGTAATGAAGAGAGAGACGAAGAAAAGATCACCCTTAACCCTAATATCTAGGGGTTGTCACTGATAACCTTTTGCTACTCACTAGGCCAGACTGTGAATTTTATTTTATTTATGTATTTATGTATTTATGTATTTATTTATGTATTTATTTATTTATTTATTTATTTATTTATTTTTAATGTCTATTTATTTTTGAGAGAGACAGAGACAGAATGCGAGTGGGTTAGGAGCAGAGAGAGAGGGAGATACAGAATCCGAAGCAGGCTCCAGGCTCTGAGCTGTCAGCACAGAGCCCGACGCAGGGCTTGAATTCACAAGCTGTGAGACCATGACCTGAGCCGAAGTCGGACGCTCAACCGACTGACTGAGCCACCCAGGCGCCCCAGACTGTGAATTTGAAAAACCATCTCTGTATAAATTTGTTTGCTTATTTACAAACCTAAGATCATATCTACATATGTGTTGCTGTTATATTTTTCACTTTAAACATATGTAGGTATGTACAAATACATAAAATATACGTACATATGTATATATGCCTATATTCATACAACGTCGTTTGTGTAGTCTCACCCGCACCCCCACCGAGAGAGGAGAGCAAAGACACGAAAATACATCACATTTAGTTCTGGATATACTCATATACACTTTTTTTTTAAGCTCATTTACTTATTTAGAGAGAAAGAGAGAGAGAGAGAGCAGGGGAGGGGCAGAGAGAGGGAATCTCAAGCAGGCTCTATGCTGTCAGTGCAGAGCCCGAAATGGGGCCCAAACCCACAAACTGTGAGGTCATGACCTGAGTCGAGATTAAGAGTCTGATGCTCAACCAACTGAGCCTCCCAGGCGCCCCTCATATACGTTTTTTAAATGTTTATTTATTTTTGAGAGAGAGAGGGGAGGGGGAGGGGGAGGGAGGAGGGAGAGAGGGAGACACAGCATCCGAAGCAGGCTCCGGGCTCTGAGCTGTCAGCACAGGGCTCGAACCCAAGAACCGCGAAATCATGACCCGAGCCCAAGTCGGACGCCCAACCGACTGAGCCACCCAGGTGCCCCCCTCATATACATTTTTAAATGCTGTAGCTGCATGTCTGGGGACCCGGACCGGCTGCTCTGCAGGCCCTGCACCACGGGGCGGGGGGGGGGGGGGGGGGGGGGAGGGGAGGCCCTCCCTCCTCCCCCAAGGCGGGCTGGGGCTGCGTTCCCCGGAAGGCTGGGGCCGCTGGCTTCGGCAGCCTTTGTCACCCACCGTAAGCCCCGCACGCACCTTCACAAACCGACCCTCCGCTACGTCCTCTGAACGTGCCCATCCGTTTCCATTCGCTCTCCAAGTGTGCAACTGCGTTCAAGCACGTCTCTGCTGGGTGACAGGGAGGCGGATTCCCGCTTTCATAATGATCGTGAAACACGTGTGCTCTCCCTTGGGGGTGTCTTTGAGACGGATTCTGGGAGGTCAAATCGCTGGGTCTCGGAGGGCGTGTGCTAACATCTCTAGCCGCCTCTGTGTGTCCCCGGATGTTCTGTCTGGGGCAGGCAGCACTGTTCACGTTAACTGTCCCCTGTTGTTGGACGTGTCCACTGCCTCCGATATTTTCCAGGGTAAAGAACGCCGACAAGAACATCTGCTCGTGGGAAGTGGCTTTTGTGTCTGGGACTGCTCTCTGGCCGGCCTGGCTTTACCCAGGTGGCTACAGAGAAGATGCCCAGGGACCCTGAGGCCCGCGTTTGACCGGTGGTTTCAAACAGCCACCCCCACCAAAGTTGGAACTGGAGTGACAGATCTGATACGAATAACCGCGTCATTTTGTGGTCTGTGTGTCCCGACATGGACAGTATGGCACCCCACCAGGCGCCCAGCAGGGGGCCTTACACAAATATCTAAGGTTAAAAAAGGCAACAATAGGCAAACCTGAACGTCTCTCCCCCGGGGCTCCTATTCCTGCTACGAGTGGAAGCGAACACTTCTGGCCACAAAGGGTGGTTCAGCGGGCTGGACCGTGCAGCCCCGAGACCTGACCCCCAGGGCCGCTGTCGGTGTCCCCCCCCCCACCCCTGCCCCGCTGGCCGGACTCCCAGCTCCCTGTCCACTCCTGCCCGCACTTGCTGCTGCCCGAGGGGCCATGGTGAGTCCCCATCTTCGCATGAATGGATTTTAAGGTCTCTGAAACTGGATCTCTGACACGTGTTGTCAGAAAATCACACGACACCACTCCCCCCCCCCCCCCCCCCCACCATGTGCCATTCGCTCTACCCCAACTTCCGGAGCCTTCTGGTTGGATTCAGTGCCTCCGGAGTGCTCATGTCCCACTCGGGAACCTCACGGCATCTGTTCGTCCATTTCCAAAGCTCCTCTATTGGAACCTCTGTGTTCTCTTAAATCCTCGGGTTTTAACCCACAAACCACGTGGGCGCTTTATGTGTGAATCCCATTCTCGGGTGGACTTTCTTCTCTCGGCCCTCTGGTGACGCCCTCCCCGCCCGAGCGCTTGCTCCCCCAGGTCTGCCCTTTCTGCCTGCCCCGCCAGCCGCCAGTGCCCCTGCTGAGGGGGGCCACCTCCCGGGGGGGAGGGGGATCAAGGAGCTGCCGTGCCCACCCCTGCTCTGCTCGGAGCAGTGCCCAGTACCCACAGAAGTGATTCAGCGTTTACCGAGCACCTGCCCAGTGTGCGGGACACCGGTGTCCAGTTTTGTCCCTAGCATGGCCCTGTGAGCCTGCTGTCACTAGCCCCTTTTATAGATGAGAAAGCTGAGGCTCAGGGCTGAAATCCCTGCTCGGCCAGTGGCAGACCCAGGACTCCGCACCGTGCTCAGTCTGGAGCAGCACTCAGGTGTGTGCTCAGAGCACGCATGGGCCAAGGACGGGGGACACACAGGGACACGTGCACACGAACGTGCTGGCTGAGGGATCTGCATGCAGCTTCTGAGCAGAGGCCTGGGCTGAGTCTGGGTGGGAACCGCCTGCTCCCCCTGCCCCAGAGGTGCCCCCCTGGCCCATGATCGGCGGCCGCCGGGACAGGGAGCCAGCCTGCGTGTCAGGGCTGCGGTGAGCCAGGAGGCTCCTTCCCAGTCCTGGGCATGCCCTCCGCACAAGCGCCCTGGGGCCGCCAGGGCAAAGCAGCGCAGGCCGCAGGCCTTAGAACAACAGAAGTCCGTTCTCTCCCATTCCCGAGGCCACAAGTCCGAGATCAAGGCTGAGCAGAGCCACGGTCCCTCTGGAGGAGGATCCTTCCCGTCTCTTCTCGTTTCTCACCAGCAGCCCAGGACGTCCCTCCATTCTGTACCTCTGTTGTCACGTGGCCTCTCTGGCGTGTGTGTCTGTCTCTGTGTCCCTTCCCATAAGGACACCTGACACTGAGGACTTAAAGCTCATGCTACTCCGTCCAACATGACCTCAGCTTAACCTGATGACCTCTCCAAAGACCGTATTTCCAAATAAGGCCACATCCACAGGTAACGGTTAGGACTTCCTTTGGGGGCACACAGTTCAACCCATCACACCTTCCAATAAAGCAGAGGGGTCCCAGTGCCTTTGCAGGGCAAAGGATGTGCATTGTTGTGCACTAGGATGAGCTGCCTGTCCCTGAAACACACAGGCATGAAGAGAATAGGGGCTGATGACAGATGAAGGTACAGAGTGATAAGTGTGAATCCCCGAGGGGGCTCAGGGTCAGCCGACCCTGGGGGGGGCAGCTTACAGGCAGACCGTGCGGAATGTGGGATGTGGGCACTGATTCAGAGTCAGGCGCTTCCCACTGGGCAGGCACCTGTCCTGTCTCAGGGACACAAGCTCCAGAGGGGGCCCTGACCTGCTCTGCTCACGGCTGTTCACGGCCCCCAGCACAAGGAAAGTCCCCATGAACACGTGGCACCTACAGGGATGAATTCCCTGCTGTGGAAGGAAAAACTTCAGGGGCAGGAGACCTCCTGCCTCAGTTTCCCCAGCTTGAACACAGGGGGTTGGCCGGGGACCCTGACATCCTGCTGCAACCTGCCTAGGCATCGCCACCTGCTGGACGGCCCAGGCAGTGCACGTGGTAGGAACCTTCCTATAAACCTGGGGGACACAAGGTCCCCCTGCCTGGGTCCCGTCACTGTGTTCCTCTGTCAAAGGCGACTCCTACAGAGGCCAGCGACCCTGTTCCGCGGGTGGCCCCCTCCTGGCCCCAGCTGGCACAGTGGCCCGTGCCCAGTAATGGGGACCTCGGTGATGGCCCAGGACTCACCGGCATTGGGGGGCCACTTAGGGTTTCACACCTGAGACCCCGAGACTCAGCCCCCCTTAGTACCTACTCATACACCCACAGTGACACACTGCTCACACTCATCACAAGGCACACATATTCCTACTCGCACTTCCTTTCACATATATTCACACGCTCATACATGCACACTCAACCTCACACAGTCACACACATGCATTCCTACACACCCACGTACTCATATAAACACACCCGCTCACTCTCACCCATATATGTGCCCATGAGTACACTCACACACTGCTCCACACCAACACTCACCCGCGCTCACGTGTACCTCCCGTCACCTGTGCACCTCTGTCCCTGCACGCTCACTCGCACTGACACGTACATCCCGTCGCCTCTGCTCACACACACCTCCCTGTCCCCCACGCTCCCGCCCTGGCCCGTGCAGAGGGCGCTCCCTGAGTGGGGGAGGGGGGAATCGCACTGCAAACAGCTCCCGGGAGACCCTGGACCACCTTTTCTGGGCATCCTTTCAAACTTCATGCCAGGGGCGCCACATCTGCCATTCAGCCGTTTTGACTCAACTGTGTTCGGAGGCCTATCAGCTTTCGCTCATTCAGGGTAACGGCTCCAGTGTCACGTTGTACAAATTTACCATAACTTGGTGAGTGATTCGTCCCCCCCGCCAACTGACCTTCCAGGTCGCTGGCTATTAGAAACAAGCGAACGTTCGTGGGTGTGTCTTTGCGCATTTGGGAGCATTTTTCTGCGGCCTGGCCTCAAAAGAGGACTGCTGCGTCATCACAGGGGCGTGGCTTCCCCTCTGCCGGGTGCTGCGCGCAGGGCCTCCCCCTGCAGCAGGGCGTCAGAGGCCCACTTCCCCCGTCCTCAGTCCTCACCGCGCCTGGTGTGGTCAGGGGCTTTCCGCCTGCTGAGCTGCCGGGCACGGAAAGGCATCACGCTGTGACGTGACTTGTGTGTTTCCGTGGACCGGCGAGCCCCGCGGTGTGCACGCGCACGTGGACCAGGCACGGTCTCTCTTCGACTCGCCTTGCTGGCTTGTGCCCTTTGCTCGTCTTTCCATCGCGTTCCTTGTCCTCTCCTTACAGATTTTCAGAAGCTCTTCAGATGTGGATGTTCCTCTTTCACTGGTTATTTATACCGCAAGCACCTTCTAATCTGCGACTTGTGTTTTCACTGTTTTTTACGGCCTTTCTTTCTAACAGAAAATTTTGCATTTTGAATGCCAAAGCCATCAATATTTTCTTCCACAGTTTGGGAATCTTGTTAAAGAATTCCTCTTCGGGTGCCTGGCTCAGTCTGTTGCGCACCTGACTCTTGATTTCAGCTCAGGTCGTGATCCCGGGGTCGAGGGATCAAGCCCTGCATCAGGCTCTGTGCTGAGTGTGGAGCGTGCTTGGGATTCTCTCTCCCTCTGCCCCCCTCCCCAGCTCCCTCTCTCTCTCTCTTTCTCTCTCAAATGAAAAAATAAATTCCTTCTCGACCATAAAGTCATGAGGATATGGCTTTCGCCCCGAAGTCGTGCACAGTTTGCGCTTGGCAGTCATAGGCCACCACCGTCAAGGCAGGCTGCCATCAGAGTCAGACTGCTCTTTATCCTGCTTCCCAGCCCAGCCTCCCCCTGGCTCCCTTCTGCCCTCCCCACCCCGTCCCTCCTCACGTCCTCCCTCGAGCCTGCCCCCCCCCCCAAATTCTCCATCTACAGAGCAGAACAGCTCTCCCCAGGCCGCTGTTGGGAGAGACGAACGGGCACAGAGGCTTGGGTACTTGCTCACTGTACTATTTGGGCCGCGTTCTCGGCCTGCCACAAACACGCGCGACAAAACGTGATGCAGACGCTGCACAAACACCCGCTCGGATGGCTGCCACCGCACAGTGTAAGCCAAACCGCCCTGCCTGTCCACACTCCATCCTTGTCCACCCTGCTCTCCGCCCAAGGAGCTGACCTGTACTTTCTGCAAAAACAGCCATCCTTGCTGTCTGGCTTCTGGTTGCCCACAGGGTGCCCTGGTGCGACAGGAGCCTGAAGGTGCAGAAGGAGGTCTGAGTGCTTCCCCTTCCAGATCCCTTCCCCCAGGGTCTCCTCTGGCCGGCTGTCCCTCACCTGAAGCTCGCGCGCCTCAAGGCTGTGGCTCCACGCGCTCCCCCAAGGGCCAGCACCACTCACCTCCAGGTGCTCAGTGTGGAAGCAGCTGTGCCCCTGTCCACGCAGAATAACCACGTTACCCTCGTGGGCCCCCTTCTGCCCACGTTGCTGTAAATCACACCCTGTAAACGTCTCCTCGAGCTGTCCTGCTCTGGGTGTGCGAAGGCCGCCTCCCTCCTTCAGAAACCCCGGGAAAAGTCAGAAAGGCACCAGCAGGTTCCAAGGACAATTTCGCAGTCGATGACGGTGGAGACAGGACGTCATAAAGATGTATGGTGATGGGCAACCTGCCACCAGAAGGTCAAACTGTCTCTTCCTTGCAGCGGCTGGGCCCTGAGCTCTGATGAAAGCAGCAAGGTGGGGGAAGGGGAGGGGTCAGTGGGAGGGCGTGGCCACAGGCCCAGGCTTTTCTCCAGCACTTTATCAAGGTCAGAGGAGGCAGCCTCTGCCCGCTCCCCCAACCTGCCCGCTGGAAAGTTAAACTCCATCAGAGAGCAGTGACAGCTGCCAATTAGAGATAGAGGGGACAGCGGGAAGGGCACACGCTTTGAAGTCGGGCCTGCCTCGGCCGAGTGCCCAGCCCGGCTGTTTTTTAGTTGGGTGGTTTGGGTAGGTCCCTTGGCCTCTCTGAGCCAGGTTTCCTGGCCCGGGAAGCAAGGGCAGCAATCCTGCCCTTGGAGAATCATACAGATGTGTGTGTGAGCCATTCAACCATGGCAAGTCCTTAGTGACTGTTAGCCTCCCCCCACCCCGCCGCCCCCAGCCGCGTTTGGGAACACTCCTGATTAACACAAAAGACAGCATTGCTAAAGATGCTCTCTGAACATAAGAAAAACGTGCATCCGTTTCAATGTTGAAACTACTGACCATTGACCTCTACCACTTGGTTGATGGATGAGGACACCGAGGCCCAGAGAAGGTGAGTAGCTCGCCTGAGGTCACACAGCAGTAGCAGAAATGGTCTGGAGCACAGGCCTTCTGAACTGTTTTCAGTCTTGTGCTGTGACAGACGGATCCTAGGGTGACTGGCAATGAACCACACCCTGTGTGATCCCCTCCCCTCAAGTGTGGGCAAGATCTGTGACGCGCTTCTAACCAACAGACTGTGGGATGCCACTCCCAGGATCTCATTTCGTTACATAAGGCTCTGTCTCAGCAGACGGAGGGAGAGACTCTCCTGCGGACCTTGCAGCAGTAAACAGCCATGCCAGGGAAAGCCCACGGGGAGGGCTGCGAGGCAGGACCTGAGCGTGGCCTCCAGGTGAGATCCAGAGATGAAGTGAGGTCCTCGGGGCTTCAGCCACAAGGATTAAAATACCGCCAACAAAGTGAGTGAGCTTGGAATCGGTCTTCCCGGCTGACCCTCCAGATGAGAGCACAGCCCAGCGACGCCGTGACGGCAGCCTGGGAGGTCTGGAGCGGACACCCAGCACAGCCAAGCCTGGATTCCTGACCCTCGATAGCTGGGTGTTTGAAACCACTCAACTGCTGGTAATTTATTATGCAGCAGAGAAAACGGACCCGTTTCCTTCTGAGTCCTCTTAAACATCCCACCTTCCCGGGGCGCCTGCGGGACTCAGTCAGTTACGTGTCCGGCTCTTGATTTTGGCTCCGGTCATGGTCTCATCGTTCGTGAGTTTGAGCCCCACATTGGGCTCCTTGCTGACAGCATAGAGACTGCTTGGGATTCTCTCTCTCCCCCACTCTCTGCCCCCCCCCCCCACTCGTTCTCTCCTTTCCTCTTTCAAAATAAATCAATAAACTTAAAAAAGAAAAATCTCACCTTTCCTACTTGCAGCAGGCAGTGAGCCCTTAATCTCTCCTTTGCCATCATTTATGTTCGGAGCCCTTGGCTCTGGGCTGGCCCGGGTCAGTGCAGGTGTCATGGCCTCCCAGCCGCTGTCACAGTAGAGACCCCTGGCTTGCAACAGGCTCACGGTGCTCACCATAAACACTGCACCTCGGGGCTCCTTGCAGCCACGTGACTGAGTTCTGGCCAGGAGTTGGAGCAGAGGTGATGGTGCGGCTCCTGAGTGGCCCCTTCAAGCCCGGGCAGTGCCCTCCCTCACACTGGGGCGCAGCCAGAGGCCAGCCCGCTCGGTTTTGTGCCCTAGTGAGGGCCAGGCCCCACTTCATCCTGCCTACGGCTGGGAGCCAGCCCTCTGCTCCCCACCTGTCCGGAGACACCATCAGCTGAGGACAGGGTCCTTGTCCACAGTCACGGCCCCTGGGGTCCCTGCGTGGAGACCAGGCCCGGCCCTCGCCCTTGCTCCAGACACCCCCACAGGGCCGTCACAGCCTCCGAGCTCCCTGCAGGGTCGGCTGAGACCCGTGAGTGAGGCTGAATGAGGGCGCAGATGTCCCCTCTGCCTGGCAGTGCCTGGGGACCCCTGCTGGGGAATAAGAACAACACTGGGAGACTCGGAGAGTGATCGTGAGGAGGTACCTGAACCGCACCGCCTTGCCTTTGATGTGACAGAGGCAGAAAGAAACCTCACGTCTGCTGCTCTGGTTTTCTCTCTTGGTGTCAATACACCAGGCCGCACACACGCACAGGCAGCCGGCGCACTGAGTCCCTGTCACCGCGTGCACCTTCAAGGCTACTGCACCCAGAGGGTCGTGCTTTTCTCACATGTGCACTAAGACATCTCACGGAGAGGCTCGTGCCCCACACGCCGCATGGCCTTGAACACTCGAGGGAGAAGACGAGGAGGGCCCCCGCCTGCCGAGGGCACGATCAGCACAGGGTTGGGAAGGCAGGTGAAGCTGGTCACAGCACGACCAGGTGGCCAGGAGAGTAGGAAGTCCTTATGTGGAACTTCCTACAGAAATGCATCTCGACCGGGAAGCAGGCGGTTCACGCAGGACCACTGCGGGCCTGCAGCGGCAGGGGGTTTACAGAGAGCACGCAGCGGGTCTGAGTGGGTCTCGGCACGGATGAACCCGGCGGCCGTTAAGAGGCCCTGGACATGCCAGCGTGTTCAGGATCCTGCTCATCTGAAAGACCTTGATGTTAGGGATCAGGCACCAAGTTATCACCAATAAATGTATTTCACACTGGTTACACAAACAGATACATAAACTGTGGCGACGCTGGAGCGATTTCTGCAACACTGCTAAGCGCGCACCACGGCCAGCAGGTGCAGAGGGCGCCTGATCTTGAGCACCTGCAACAGGGCGAAGTGAACGGGGCCAGCGTGTCTGATCGCCACCTGCTTGCTGGGCACCAGGCCTCGGGAGGGAAGAAGCATTGTTCTGTACCTGGCGGGCCCCTCGGACTCCCGTGTTCGCAGAGGTACTCCGTGAACGGGGATGGTCCCTGAGCTAGGGGGCGCCTCTGAGAAGCTGCCTGTCGGAACCGAATAGACCAGAACTGGCTCCGGTTCCGTGGACAGCGGTCTCGGGCTCCTCCCTGGTCTTGGGCGTCCGTTCTTGCCATTTCTGTGAACCTGAAGCTTGGGCGTGTTCGTAGCTCCAAAGGTCAGTGCTGTGGCTATCGTTCGGAGGATGCCTTTGGCTCCTGCAGCCACGCTGCCCTCAGCAGCGGGAAAGCCTGGGAGTTCATATCACCCCAGGCAGCCCTTCACCAAGATGTGGGCATCCTGTGGGGCCTCCTTCCCTCCTGTCCTGCCTCCCCCACACCCGTGCCTGTTTCTCCAGGGGACGGGCACTCCTAGTAATCACCTGCCAACAGATCTTCAGGTTAGGTTCTGCTTCTGGGCAACTTGTACCAAGAGAAAAGATCCAGGTAAGCGTCCGGGATGTCCACACAGAGGGGGCAGCTCTGTGCAGTTATAAAAAACCCCAGCAGCAGCAGCAGCTACTGATTTGGGGACACCTTGACAATACGTCGTTGAGTGAAAAACGCAGGGCGCCTAGAGTGGATACAGGCTCCCTATTTCTTGAAAGGGGAAGGCAGTACTTCCATGGTATGTGTTTGCATCTCCATCCAGAAAACCAGCAGGAATTAAGACGCTAAGAAAGGTGCCTAGGGCGGTGAGGGGCACAAGTGTGCGTGTGCGACTGTCTACAGGGTTGGATCACCGAGTCACGTGCGTTTCCACCAGCCCAGAAGGTAGCATACAGATCCCTGGGCCCCACTGACCAAGGAGCCCGGGTGAGGAGCCAGCCTCCTGAAAGGCTCCACAGCTGGCCAGTGCTCCGCCAGCCATGGGGATGCTGTTCGGGATGATTTCATCAAGAGGTCTGAACAAAACCCAACCACTAGCCAGCAGCTGAACACCCAGGTGGTGCTGTTTTCCGGGACACACGCCAGCCCGCGCTGGAAACGCGACTGAAAGCCTCCTTTCATTCCCGGTGACCCCCCGATGGCGCGTGTGAGCTGGGGGCTCCCGGCTGGAAATCAACCGCCTTCGCTGGCCCCCGTGGCCCCTTCAAGCCCAGGGCTTGCGCCGCATCCCTGTTGCCGCGGCAACAGCAGACACGATGGTTTCTGCGGAGTTCGGATCTATAAATAATTCCTACATCAGTCGTTGTGGCGTGAACGGGGTGGGCTCGGCAGGGCGGTTCGTGGTGGTGGCAGCCGGGTCGTCATTTGCGGGACACGGCCACGCTCGGGAAGCCAGGTCGCAGCCTGCCAGTCTGCCTGAAGCCCTGTTCTCTCCAGCTGGGCAAGGACAGCCTCGCCCCATCCCGCAGGCTTTCTGCTTCCGAGAACAGACCTGGGGCTGTTCCGTCCCCTCCGTGAACCCCAGGGATGTTCAGACCCCAACGGGCCGCACCACGGCAGGGTGGCGGGGTGCGTGTTAAAAATCCGTTCCGGCGATTCGGGGACTGAGGAAGGCTCAGGGGAGCACCCGCATGGATCTCAGTGTCTCTGAGCTGGCAAGGACGATATGTCTTTGTGCCTTGTGCCGGGGGAGCTCTGGCGGAACAAGGGGACTGGGGTCTGCGGGTGTGGGTTCTAGTCTGTCTGGCTCCCTCTGTGCCGGAAGCAACGCTGTCCGTGTTTTGAGGATGCTCTTCCCCACCGGCCCTCTTTTTTTTTTTTATTTACTTTTTTATTTTTTATAACAGTGTTGCCAGGGAAGGACTCACATTCACAAACCGGGGCTGAGGAGGTGGGGTTTTGGTTAAGTCGTTTGAAAATCAAGCCGATTCAAGACCTTTGCTCTGTGATGAGAGTGAGCTCCGCAGCGGGACACCTAAAGGCCCCGGGCACGTGGCCTGCTGCGTGGTGTAGCGGCAGGGCGCTGCACTGACACACCCTGGGCAGGTGCACGACGGCATGCTCCCGGGGGCGGTTCTGCGTCTGAGGCCCCTGCTGTCTGAGGCGCCGGCGTGCGTGTGCCAAGGCACATCCCATGGGCGTGCGGGAGCGCCGTTCCGCGCAGCTCTGTTTACTACAGTGAGGACCGGGAAGGGCCTCACGTCTCTCTGGAGCTAGGAGCGGATAAATCCAGCTTGGTGCCCATATACCAACAAGCAGCGCACAGTTAGAGGAAAGGAAGGCGGTGGGGGGGGTTGTCTGTCCAAGACACATGGAGGGCACCTGGGGGGCTCAGTCGGTGGGGCCTCCGACTTTAGCTCAGGTCATGATCTCGCAGTTTGTGAGTTCGAGCCCGGAGTCGGGCTCTGTGCTGACAGCTCGGAGCCTGGAGCCCGCTAAGGATTCCGTGTCTCCCTCTCTCTCTGCCCCTCCCTTGCTCACACTGTGTCTCACTGTTTCTCAAAAATAAATAAATGTAAAAAAAAAAATTAAGAACAAGACACGTGGATGCTTCTGTTCCTCTAAGAAGAAATGCGTAGTGTATTGTCAACACACACCTGTGTATGGGCACACACAGGTGCAGACACACATCCTACCTGTGCACGTACACACATGCACATGTGCATAGAGGCTACTTCTGAAAACAGACACAAGAAACATGACTTGGCTTAGCTCTGGAAAGGCGGGTCTGGTACCCTGAAGGTTTGTGGTAGAAGAAGGTCTTTTCCTTGCATACCTCTCTGCAGTGTTTGGGTTTTGTTTTGTCATTTGCATACATTAACTTTCCAATTAAAAAAAAAAAAAAGATGAATGGAAGAAAAAGAAAGAGAGTAGTGTAGGGGAGGCAGGAATCTTCATTCTGGCTTCCAGGGGTGTGTGGCTGGGAGGGCAGAGGACAGGGGCCCCAGCACGGTTTCAGTCTGGGTTTCAATCTGGGACCCAGCACGGGCAATGAAAATGCAAATCAGGTCTGAGAGTGTTTTTCTCGGCCTGCGTCAGCCCCTGGGCTGTTAGCAAAAGCTTCCTGGAGGGCAAAGAGCAAACTGTGAATTGGTTTCCCCCCTGACTGAGTGGAGTGGGGGCTGGGGCTTCAGATTCTGGAGAAGCTGAGTGAAGGGAGGCAAGCGCTCTCCACACGGCGGCACCAGGCACCTCCCTGCCCCAGCGCAGCCGCGGCCCAGGGGCCTGCACACTGACCTAGTGCCGGCGAATGAATGAACGGAATGAGGAAGCGTGTCCTTCACACTTCTAAAGTGAATGCAGGTCCCAGGTAGTCGGGCCTCAAGAACTAGTGTCTGTCTGACCCACTGGGCTCGCGGCGAGGGAGAACTCACGTCAGCGGTGAAGGCCCGAGGGCCAGAGTCGCCGGACACGGAAAACATGGGAAGGAACCCTCTTTACATGGAAGTGCAGACTTCCAAAATGCTTTTGCGTCTCCAGGAAAAAAAGATGGGAAGAGGGGTGGGGTTGGTTGGGACGTGGGCTCGGGGGCGTGGACCTCGTGGATATAAGATCTCCATGCTCCTCAGCCGCAGCGGTGCTGGGACAGGCCGGAATGACCGTGACTCAGGGTCCTCGTGCTACGAGGGATGTTCCCGGGTCTCAGGTGATTTCCCAGGAGGCAAGAGCAGTTTCCCAAACATCAGGAACATGTTTTTAAAATGCAGATATTGGGGGCGCCTGGGTGGCTCAGTCGGTCGTGCGTCCGACTTCGGCTCAGGTCATGATCTCGCGGTCTGTGGGTTCGAGCCCCACATCGGGCTCTGTGCTGACAGCTCGGAGCCTGGAGCCTGCTTCGGATTCTGGGTCTCTCTCTCTCTGCCCCTCCCCTGCTCGCACTCTGTGTGTGTCTCTCTCTCAAAAATAAACTTAAGGGGCGCCTGGGTGGCGCAGTCGGCTAAGCGTCCGACTTCAGCCAGGTCACGATCTCGCGGTCCGTGAGTTCGAGCCCCGCGTCAGGCTCTGGGCTGATGGCTCGGAGCCTGGAGCCCGTTTCCGATTCTGTGTCTCCCTCTCTCTCTGCCCTTCCCCCGTTCATGCTCTGTCTCTCTCTGTCCCAAAAATAAATTAAAAAAAAAAAAAAGTTGAAAAAAAAAAATAAACTTAAAAAAAAATGCAAATATTGGGCCCCACCATCTGAGAGGCAGATTCTCAGGTGGGCCTCAGGAAGCTGTGTTTGAAGGGCCACGAGTGACTGAACCCCCAGGCTAGCACAACAGGGCTCATGCACCCCAAGGCGTTCGCAGGATAATCTGCTGGCAGCGCACGAAGAGCCATCATCCTTTCCACTCTGATTCATCTCATCTCTTTGAGGCTTCTCACTCGTGTTTGATGACGTGCATACGCCAGCAGCGTAGCACAGACCCTCGCCTTCTAAATGATGAAGCGACAGCGGCCAGCCCTTACGCTGCCTGCCCTGCGCCAAGCCTCTCCCAGACACACGCTCCCTTACTCCACACAACTCGGAGAGATGTTACTACCCCTGCTGTGGACAGAACCGTGGCCCCACCCACATGTCAAAGCCCTAACCCCCAAAATGGTTGAATTGGCAGCAAGGTAATGACAAAGATGAGATGAGGTCCTACGGGGAGCCCTGACCCGAGAGGATCAGTGTCCTTGTCAGAAGAGACGTCACAGAGCACGCTTGCTCCCTCCATCGTGTGGGGACATGATGAGAGGGCGGAGGCCTGTAAGCCAGAGTCCTCCCCAGAAACCTTGATCTTGGACTTCTGGCCTCTAGAACGGTGAGACAAAGTCTGCTATTTAAATCACCCAGGGTGTGGTACTTTGTTAAGGCAGCCATGGACGCGAGCACCCCCCATTGTGCAGGTGGGGAAACGGGGGTATGAGGAGGTCAAGGAGCGTGGCCAGGACAGCAGGCTGGGGGTTGGGGGGGGGGGGGTTGGGACTTGCATCCAGAGAGTGTGGGTGAGGAGCCCAGGCTTTTAATTATATATAGTGGAGTATGCTCTCTCTCCTTTCTAATATTTATTTACTTATTTTGAGAGAGAGAGAGAGGCAGGGGTGGGGGGAAGAGAGAGAGAGTGTGACAGAGGGAGAGAGAGAGAGAGAGAGAGAGAGAGAGAGAGAGAGAGAGAATCCCAAGCAGGCTCCTCGCTGTTAGCACAGAGCCTGATGTGGGGCTCGAACCCACGAACCAGGAGACCACGACCTGAGCCGAAACGAAGAGTCAGACGCCTAACAGACTGAGCCACCCAGGTTGACGTTCCTTTTTTTTTTTTTAACCTCATATTGGAATATGTTAGAAAAAGTCTAGAAACTACCAGATTAGAAAGAAAGCATGTGAGAATCTGTACTACGCAGAATACCCTCCCCCAGTGACGCCCACATCCCAGGCTCCGGAACCTGTGAACATTTACCTCACTTGGCAAGACAAACCCTGTAGATGTGATGAAGGATGTCAAGGCGAGGAGACTGTTCTGGATGATTCAGGCAAGCCTTAAATGCAACCCCGATTGTCCATATGAGAGGCAGGCAGGGGGGTGAGATGGGGCCGCTGGCCAGGAAGATGGGGGCAGTGCACAGGCCAGGGAGCGTGGCACCTCCAGAAAGTGGGGAAAGCAAGAGAAGGAATTTTTCTCTAGAGCCTCTGGGAGAACCAAGGGCCTGCAGACCATTCTAGACTTGTGACCTCTGGAACTCTACAACAATTGTGCAGTTTCCAGTCACTAGGTGGGTGGTAACTCGTGACGATGGCAGTGGGAAACTCTTTAGGGTAAAGTCTGCAGATCTGGGGGGAGGTTATCAAGGGGAGCACACGGTTGGAGAAGGTGATTCTCAGCATGGAGCTGTGGCCTCTCGGTATGCTGGCCTGCGTACCTGCTCTTTGGCAACGTGACTGCAAATCTGCAAAGGACTTTGGCCCACACACTGCGGCGGACGTGATGTGCGACCTTTGACCTCAGTCTCAAGGGCCCCTGTGGTCCCTGTTCCCGCTCTCTCCGATGGCCGCGAGGAGACCCAACCTGCCGAGGGAGGGTGAAGCAAGGCCACGCAAGCAACATCACCCACCGTGGCCGCACCCGTCTCTGACCACGCAGATCGCTACAGCCACGTGAGGGGTCCCACACCGTCCCACAGAAGAATTACCCACTGCGCCCAGCCCAAACTGCCCTGCCTGAGGATAAGGAACACGCGAATGGTGGAACGAGATCCCACTCTGCCTCTTCCGCCCCCATAGCCTCCCTCGCTCCTACTAGGTTCAATAACAACGCCAGAGTGAACCCCCTTTCAACCCGTCCAACTTGACCACAACTCTCGAAGGTAGTTAATCGCAGTATCACCATTTTACAGTCAAGAAATTGAGGCAGAGAGAGGTTAACGGTCCTGCCCGAGATCCAAAAGCCAGTGAGAGGAGGGAGCGGGCTTTGAACCCAGATTTACCTAACACGGGACCCACTGTCACCGCGGCTTCTTGCTAGTTGTTCCACTCACTCGTTCATCCAAGACAAGTTTATCGAGAGTCTTCTGTGTCCAGTGCTTGGAAAGATGAACAAAAGAGACGCGGTCCCTCTGTGAATAGCTATTCAAATAAAGAGCCGCCGTCCATAGTGATCCTGGGCCTTGTGTTCCCTTCAGTGATGACCGTGGGGTGAATGTGACAGTGGCCGTTTGTTCCGAGGATAAACTAGGATTGTGCTCAGCTGTAACAGAAAACCTACCCCCATGGCTTGTCCAGCTAAGGTCTAATTTTTCTCAGAAGACCCTGAAGACAAGAGTCCTGGGTCAACACGGCAACAGCGTGGCATCATCTGTGTCCTTCTGCTATGCTGTCCATTCCCGACGTGGGGTTGACAGCCACGGGCTTGGCTTCTGCCAAGCTCGTTGAGGTCACATGCCCACGCCTGGCCTGATCCCCGTGGCTGGAGAGACAGTGCATTACAAGTGGAGCACGGGCTTCCTTTACGGACAGAGGATGGGTTTTCCAGACAAGGGGGGAAGCCAGGAGCGGGGCAGGGGAGTTACAGGTTGTGTTTCCCAACAATATCTCCCAACCACATGCTCTTCTTATAGTAGGATTTTTCCACTCATCCCAAAAGAAGTGTGGACTAGATCTCTTTCCCTTGAGTTGGAGTGGACTTGTGACAATGGTGGGAGCAACTCTATCCCATATTTGGTGCAGGGTCATAAAGGTGATGTACCTTCCACCTGGTTCTCTTGGGATGCCTGCTCTTGGAAGCCAGCCACCGTGGAGAAGTCACATGTAAGTGCCTGAGTGAGGTCCCATCAGCCCTGTGAATGAGAGAACCTTCAGCCGATCCTGGCTCCCAGTCGCTGAATCGCCCTCAGGTGCTGAGCTGCCTCACGTGAATTCACATGGAGCACAGATGTGCTGTCCCTGCCAAGTCCTGCTCGGGTCACAGATCTGTCACCATAACGCATGCTTTTGTCTTTCTTCTGGTCACCGGGTTTGGGATAGTTTGTTAGGCGGCAGCATAAGCAGAACAAGACGTGAAGGATGTGCGTGTTCAACCAGATCCTCCCTTCTGGGGAGGTGAGGGCGAGAGGGCAACAGGTAGACGGAAAGGGCAGCAGAAAGGTACAGAGACGCTTGCTGGCAGCTGAGCAAGGTCATCGGGTCTGGGTGTGCCTGTTCCTCGCGAACACGAAGGAATCTAAGCGGACCATTTGGTGGCAAGCTAGCTGTACTGGAAGAAACCCAGAGACGGTAGTTCTGGGAGCAGTAGAGGGTGAAGCAAGGGATCCGTGAGGCCAGCACCAGGAAAAGCTTGCTCCCCACCCGGTCGTGCCTCCTCTCCAACCAGGTGGAACCAGACCCACCCCCATTCTTGCTCCAGCTTTGGCCTTCGGCAGAACCCAGGGGGACAGGTGGCTCTGTGATGGGCTCTGTTCTTCCGCCTCTTGTCTAAGTCATGCTGCTCACTTTCCATTCCCTTGGCTCTAGATTTGGGTTTAATTACTGGGCATTGCCTTGTTAAACTCTTTTATCATTTCCGATTATTTCTTTTCTGTAGATTCAACGTTTTAATAATCGTGTCGTCTGAGAGTAATGATGGCTTTGTTTCTTGCTTTCCAACCTTGATAGTTTTTACTACTTTTCTCACTCCCCTATGCTGGTCACTCCCACCATACAACATCGAACAGAAACAAGAGTCGTCCTTGCCTCGTCCCTGCTTTTTAAAGACATGCCTCGAATGTGCACCGTGAAGAATTATATTTGCTATAGCATTTTGGTAGGTGTGCTTTATCATATAAGAAAATTTTTTTTTTTTTTTTTTTTTTTTTAAGTAGGCACCATGCCCAAGGTGGGGCTTGAACTCATGACCCTGAGATTAAGAGTCATGTGCTCCACCAACTGAACCACTAAAGCTGCTGTTTTCTTTGCAGGAGGATTTGAGTTGACTGATCACTACCATCATTGGCTATAGGACTGTTCAGACTTTCTGCTTCTTTGTGAGTCGGTTTTGGCTGATATGTTTTTCCAACAATTCTTCCATTTCCCGATTGCTGCCTGAACTGGGGGAGACTCCTTGGCTGGCCAGCTCTAGGGCACAGTTCTGCCTCCCGAATCTGAAGATAGTGTCTCTGAGTTGCCCCCAACCCTCTTCAGAACCCCAGTCTCCTCTCTGCCTATGTTGGCATCTGTATCGGGAGGATTCGGGCTGCAGGTAGCAGAATATTTGACTAAATATGGCTTGAACAACAGAGTGTCTTTACCGTTTAGTGGCCTACTAGTTAGGCCAGAGTCAGGCAACTTCGGGGGACAATACTGCCACTGAGGAGCCCGCCCCTTTCTTTCTGCCCCCGCACCCCATGCCTGGCACATTGGTCGACACACACAACATGACGGGTGCTATATAGTTGTAGGCATCAGGGCATCTCGTGCTTGGTGAGACTCTTTACAGGGGAGGCAAGCACCCCCACCCCAGGCCCTGTGGGCCACGGCCAGGCCCCTCCCTTCCGCCTCCACCGTGGGTGCCCAGACCCGAGGCTAGGAGCGGGAGGGGCTGCGGGGCAGAAAACCGTGTCTGACACAGCATCTCGGAGACAGACTGTCCCACCTGACCCCTCCTGACCCCTCTGGCCTGTCGCCACCCAGGCCAGTCTGCCAGAAAGCACTAGAACCTGTGGTGTGCCGGTTAATGGTTAACAACAGGCTCTCGGCGTGGAGGGAAGCCCTCCTATGAAGGGTTGCCGATTCCCAGGGTGTAAATACTCCCACTGGGTTGATTTCAAGCTACCAATCAGTGTCACTGACCACAGAGCTGGGAAGAGATGTGCACAAGCCAGTGCCAGAGCGCCTCTCCCCAAAACCCAGCTGGATCCTACGATTTTGAGCTGGCTTCTGCCCTGGCCAGAGAGGAACGATTAAGGCATCGAAGGGGCTGCCCTCAGACAAATGAGAGACCACACGTTGAATACCTACTATGGGCCAGTCACGTACAAAACACTCTCGATTCCTTGAAACTGCCCATCTGCTCGATGAGGACACAGATGCAGAGAGGTTAAGGTACATGGGGACTCATGGAATTGGATCCGAAGCCGGGCTCGTCCCATCCGTGTCCTTCCACCCCAGACAAAGGCCAGCTTCGGAATAGAGCCAGCTAGTTCTCATCCAGTACCTACCACGTGCTGGGGGTAGTGCTCTTACAGGGGAGCACCGTTTGTAATAGCCCAGGATGTGGGGGATCCATCAAGCGATAAACGGATAAACCAAGTGTGGTCTGTCAGAGCCGTGGAGTATCATCCAGCCACAACAAGGAAGGAGGTCCTGACAGGCTACGGTGGGGACGAGCCCCTGAGACACGATGCCGAGTGAAAGCGGCCAGTCGTGAAGGACCGGCTGTTCCAGGGTTCCACTTACGTGCAGTGTCCAGAAGGGGTGCATCTACAGAGAGAGAAAGCAGATCTGCTGTTGCCAGGGGCTGAGGGCAGGGGGTGGGGAGTGACTGCTGACGGAAATGGGGCTTCTTTCGGGGGTGACGAAAACGTTCGGGAAATAGGTAGTGACGATGGCTGCACGACTGTCTGACTATCCTAAAAGGCACTGAATTGTAAACGAACGAAGGGCAGGATTAACTGAAAAGAAATTCTCCCACTCCCACCCCCCGTCCCAGGCTGAGGCCCGCTACAAAGCTGTCGTGATCACCGAGCCGGACTTGCCTAGTCGCCCGGGTTCTGGGCCAATGAAGCACTTCACATGCATCTTTCCCACGAAGTACTCTCAACCACCTTACAGGTGGGTGACATTCTTAACCCCATTTCACAGGTGGGAAAACCGAGGCTCAGAGAGAAATTAAGCAACTGGCTTGATAGCACACAGGCAGTTGACAGCAGAGCCAGGACTCCGATCCGGGTCTCTCTGGCTTCAAAGTTTGTGTTCCCAACACTTCACTGCCTCAAAGTGAGGTCAGGGTTGCCGGGGGATCCTTCTTTCCTCCTTCCAGGATGTTACTTCCGGCGACTCCACAGCTCACGAGGCTGCTTAGCCTAGAAGCAGCCCCCTCCCCCCGCCCCCCGCCTTCTCAGCAGGAAGGACGGAGTGTTGGAAGGAAGGGCCCTCTGTTGCCAGAAAGCCTGTGCTAAGGTGACCAGGTATCTGCTCCGACACTCAGTTCAGTGGCCGTGTGACCCCGGTAAGCCTCATCCCATCTCTCAGCCTCATTTTGCTTACCTTAAAACATGAGGGACCCCAAACATCAGTGGCCCTCAATAGGGGCACTGCTGCCCCCTATGGAGCATTCTGGAAATTTGCAGGGGATCCATGAGTGGGACAGTCCCCCAAGAACCTCCTCCACTTCCCAGTGCCCCACCAGACCGTCATGTAGATGAACAATCCTCCTGTAGTTTGTGGGTCTAGAACCTGCCTCCGTTTTCTGTCTGTCTGTCTTTCACGGAGCTGTCAAGACGCTGGGTCATCTGGGACTGCGACGACCACGCGGTCAAGGGGAAACTGTCACCTCCATTTGGACTTTGCCGAGAGTTGCTCACCGTTTCGGAAAATCACATTTTCAGCAGCAATGCCTTCGTGGTGTTTGAGCCTCTGTGGGACACACCTGTGTCACCGACATTCTCTCTGTGGTGCAAGCCTCTGGCCATTACGTTGTCTAGTGTGGTCAGACCCAAACATTTACCTTCGAGATCCATGTTGTTTTATTTTAGATGACTTTTCCTTTATGTTACAGTTAAGGCCTCATATTGATTTTTTTTTTTTTTTTTTGCAACTGGTGTGTAGATAGATTACTTTTTCTATGAATTTCATTTCAGAATAAGAAAGGGAGCATGAAAAAAAAAATAGGTCTGGGGGCCACTGAGCTATGTCTGATTTCTTCAGATCCCTTCCAGCTTTTAAATAATTAAACCTGACCTCAGAACACTTTTTCCAGAATTCTAATAAAACCAAGTGCCTGGTGCTTTTTAAACATTTCCAAAAACATCACCGCATCACAGTGGCCCAAGTGCACCCAGAAGCTGACTTCAATTAACTGCCCTCGTGGACTCTGAGAGGCTGGCTGTCTTCCGTCCCCTGGCTGAAAACCACCCACCCCATCTGCAACCTGTGCTCACCGCCCATTTGACTCGTCTATTTGCTTTTCGCCCCAAGAGAGAAAAAAGCCAATACCCCAAACTCAAAATCTTTCTTTGTGCTTGGACAAGTCGGTGCTTAACCGGAATGTTTACTGAAAGAGCAAAATAAAATAATAAATAGAGCTCCAAGGAAATCTTTGGTGACAAATTTTGCTGTGCTTGAGTGAGTTCATGCCATGTGACATTCCTTCCTATTAACTATTTCTCTCAGGCTTATCTCCCCTCATCTCTTCTCGAGCTTATTATGTTTTAGCGGCAGCTAGCACAACGGCTTGGGTACCGCCTTTCCCATCTGCGTGGAACAGAATGTTCTCAACGGCCGGTGTCAGGGACGCCACGCAGAACCGGCAGATGTGGCAGGGAGCGGGGAAAAAAGCAAAAATGAGGAGGCGAAGAGCGGAATCGACCGAAGCCAGGCGGGGGACAGACTGCAGTGAGGGGATACCCTGTGTTGAACAGCGCCCCCCAACATCCGCCTCTCCCTGCGACCTCAGAATGTAGCCTTCTTTGGAAACAGGGTATTTGCAGGAGGTCACACTGGATCGGGGTGTGCCCTAAAGTGGGCCCTCGACTTGCAAAAAGAGGACAGGACACAGACACAGAGTGGAGGCCAGGTGGCAACAGAGGCAGAAATTGGAGAGACGCGGCCACCAGCCCAGGGACGCCTGGAGCCCCAGGAGCTGGAAGAAGCAGGAAGGACACACCCCTGATGCCTCCTGTGGGAGCCCGGCCCTGTCCACACCGGGATTTCAGACCCCAGCCTCTAGGACCAGGAAAATACATTTCTATTGTCTGAAGCCCTCCAGCTGGTGGCAATTTGTGTGGCAGCCACAGGAAACCCATCCAGGGCTCAGGTTGCAAAACCAGGAAGGTAAGTATCACGGACTGCATGTCTGTGTCTCTCCCAACTCTTATGTCAAAACCCCACCCCCCATGTGACGGTGTGAGGAGGCGGGGCCTTCAGGAAGGAGTCAGCAGGGGGCCCGCTGCCCCAGCTCTGCCCCCCCCCCCTTCCCGTGAGGTCACCAGGGCCCCACCATGCCGCACTCTGCCTCCATAACTAGGGGAAACACATGTGCTGTTTATAAGCACTCCCCGCCCCAGTTCGTGGTATTTTATGGTGGCAGCCCGAGAGACTAAGATAATAAGTAGCTGGTCCCTGTCCCCTCCACCTAGCCATCGACTGCAAAGTTGAATTTGAGAACACGAGGGGCGTGTGGGGTGGAGGAAGGACCTCCCGGCCTCGTGCCTTGCTGGACGATGGGTGCTAAAGCTGATTCCCTGAGCCCTGGGTGTTACGTCAGCCCCAGCTGGTTGAGCCCCTTCCGTCTCCCCACGGGGGATCCTTGACAGCAACAGAGGCTGGCATTTACTGCATTCTTACCATGATCCTGGCACTGATGGGTGAAAACTATGAATACTGACATCTGTATCTGATTGATAATTCTATTAGTAAGTAGATATGTATATTCTATATTTTATCCTCAAAACAAGACACCTGTAAGTTGTAAGACACACTGTTCTGTTCTATACTCTTTCGAATGAAAGACGCAGCCAGTTCAACACGTCCTCAGTTGCAAACACATCCCCATTTTAGAGACGTTAACACGTGAATCCTCGAATCGATGAAACGTGGTGTTATTGTCGCCCCTACTTTATGGCTGAGACAATCGCGACTAAGGTCACACCACTGGTAAAGAGCAGAGCCAAGATGAAAGCCGTTGGAAGGTTGGCTCTCCGGCCACACTGCATCTCCCACAGGGAATACTACCAACTCTACAGCTGAGTGTCTTAGGCTGAGTCTCCTGGCTATCACTCAGTAGCCATTCTCTCTCTTCTTTAGCACTACAAACCTTGAGTTTCAGTGGGCACATGGTCACTGGCTAAGAACTACATTTCCCAGCCTCCCTAGCAGCTAGCTGGGGCCATGTGACTAAGTTCCGGCCAATGGGATATAAGCAGAAGACATGAGTGAGTAAACCTTCTGGACTTTGTCCTTACAAGGAAGAGGGGGTGCCCTTTACCTCCTGTTTCTTCCCTCTTTGCCCTGGCTGGAATGCAGGCGCACTGGCAGGAGCTGGAGCAGCTGTCTTAGATCTCAGCATAGAAACTACATATTGGGGTTGGCAGAGAAACAAGATAATGACTTTTATTTTTTAAGATTTTATTTAAAAAAAATTTTTTTTAATGTTCATTTAGTTTTGAGAGAGAGAGAGAGAGAGAGAGAGAGAGAGAGAGGCAGAGTGCGAGCGGGGGAGGGGCAGAGAGACAGGGAGACGCAGAATCTGAAGCAGCTCCAGGCTCTGAGCCATCAGCACAGAGCCCGACGCGGGGCCTGAACTCACTGACTGCGAGATCATGACCGGAGCTGAGGTCGGACGCTTCTCCGACTGCGCCACCTGGATGCCCCTGAGATTTTATTTTTAAGTGATCTCTACACCCAACGTGGGGCTCGAAGTCACAACCCTGAGATCAACAGACTGAGCCAGCCAGGTGCCCCGACAGAGCAACAAGATAAAAACATCACCTAGAGTTGTCATAGTAGCCTGGATTGTTTCGTCTTGGGCAGTTGTGAAAGGAAAAAACTTCT
Source organism: Neofelis nebulosa (assembly GCF_028018385.1). Classification (NCBI taxonomy): domain Eukaryota; kingdom Metazoa; phylum Chordata; class Mammalia; order Carnivora; family Felidae; genus Neofelis; species Neofelis nebulosa. The sequence goes on along the minus strand of NC_080798.1, from coordinate 60,224,394 downwards.
CCCTTGTTTAAACCGCCGCTATTTTGGCCCCCATTCTAGCAGCCAAGAGGCAATCCTAATCACTACAGGCCATTACATGCCAGCTGCTGTCCTGGAGGCTCGGTCCTGGCCCTCCAGGAGTTTCGTGCTCACTAAGCCAGTGTGTAGACAAAACACCAAACACAACGCTAAGCACAGAGCAGGCCCTGGAAAGAGTCAGGTCCTCACGCAGGTGAGACACAGGTACCTCAGGTATCGGTTCGCATATCTTGGCGTTCTGCTTTCTCCAAACCCTACCAAAGTATGGTATGAAAAACTCTTTTTTCTGGGTTCCTCTCCCCAGCGACCCGCCACATACACCTTAACAAAGAAATCGCTTTCTTGGTAGGGAGAGCGATTCATAAGGGAGCTGCGGACCTGCCTGTATATGCCAGAACGGTTCCGTTTCATCCAATGGCCGCATCCCAATTTTCCTTCCTGAGCCACCGCTGGCCCACTCCCGGTGGTCCTGACCAGGCCGTCTTTGTACCCATCCTTCGCCAGGCCGGAGCATGGCTCGCGACTGAGCCTAAGCAACCAGGACTCCTGGCCCCTCCGGCCACAACAACCACATAGAGAGAAGACTCGTGCCCGAGCGGAATTAATCTGCATCTTGACTACGAACGGATGCTGGGTGTTGGCGGAGGGCAGATCTGGCACTCCTCGGCTGAGAGTTTGAGCTGTAGGGATCATGAAATCTACTGCAGCTGCTACGGCGATGCAACAAAATACCCCAGACCTACTGACAGAAGTCAACCGTTTACTGCACTTATGGATTTGGTGGGTCAGACTAAACACGGTGTGGACCTTGCTTCTCCACAACGTCCGGGGCCTCGACTGCAAGTCTCAAAGCTGGAGTCCGGAGTTAACTGCAGGCCCAGCCTAGCTCCTGTCGGCGGGGCCCTCAGGTCCTTTTCCACACGGGCCTCTTTCTGTGGTCTCCCCTCGAAAGCCAGCCTGGTACAGGCTTCCGTACAGCATGGTTGCTGCTTGCCAAGGGCGAGTGTCCCCAAAGAGAGCAAGGCAGCTGGAAGCTGCGTGCCTCTTAAGACCTGGTCTCTGGAATCACATGTAACTTCCACCACTTTCTACTGGTTGCGGAAGTTCAAGGTCAAGAGGAGGGACCACAAACCCTACCTCCTGCTGGAAGTGTGTTAACGTCACATTTTATTTTGCTTATTTTTTAAATGTTTATTTATTTTTGAGGGAGAGAATGAGACAGAGAGTGAGCGGGGGAGGGGCAGAGAGAGAGGGAGACAGAGAATCCCAAGCAGGCTCCATGCTGACAGCAGAGAGCCCGACGAGAGGCTTGTACTCACAAACTGTGAGATCATGACCTGAGCTGAAGTTGGGACGCTTAACTGCTTAACCCACTGAGCCACCTGGGGGCCCTTAATGTCACATTTTATGAGGGCATGTGGGATGGGATGTGTGCCTGGGTAGCTACAAAACGAGGCCGACACAGAGCAAAGCAGAGCAGAGAGAAGGAGAGCCCCTGGATCCAGCCGTACCTGAAGCTTGACTCACGGGGAGATTGTCTTTTCCAGTCAGTGAGCCAATGAACATTATTTCTGCTTTAGGCATTCACACTGAATCTCCATCACTTGCAGCCAAGAGAGTACCGAGTAACACACAGACAGGAAGCACTAAAGTGCTTGGCTAAGGCAGGACTCCAGCCGTCAGCAGCATGAAGGACTAGCTGGTGCTTTGAAATGACATGTTTTCCTCTGCTCTTGGCTAACCAAAGTCCCCAGGCCAGCATCCCCAGTACGAATTTGCCACTCCCTTTAGAGGGCAAGAATGATGACAGTCAGTTTTTTTGTTTGGCTTGGGTTTAAGCAGCCAAAATGTTCCCTTTTGCCACGAGTGCAATGCAGGCTAGCATCTGGAAAGTGCTATCCAAATGACCCAGATCAAGGTGACTGTCAGCACAAGAGAGAGCAACCCCGGGGCCTGGAACATTCCTCCAGGCTGGTCGGTCCTGCAGGGAGATGCCAGGCCTCGGGCGGAGAGTGAGCACTGTAGCCGGCGTCTATCCTGTGCCAAGCACTGGTGTTCGCCCACCTTACTCCCAATCTTTACAGGAATCCTGCAAGGGAGGGCTCGTGTTACAAAGGAGGAAACTGAGGCAGAGAGAAGCCACACAACTTGCCCAAGATCCACACCAGGAAGCTGTGAAGACAGACATGTGGTTTTCTGACTGCAGAGCCCGAATTCTTTCATGCCAAGCTGGTGGGGCTGGGAGGAAACCGGGGCAGGGCCTTCTAGGCGAGGTGGACCGCATGCTTGACTCTGTGTGGGGAGGGAAGGCCAGCGAGCCTGTCCCGTGGCCAGAACAAGGAGGGGAGGGGCCCATCACGGCAGCAGATGCTGGCGACTGGGCTCGAGGGTGGTCAGCAGAGAGGCAAGGACTGGCGTCCTGCCAAGGCCATCCTTTGGTGACCTCTGTGTAAGTCGAGGCCTGGCCACTCTGAGCAGGGTTTCGGTTGCTGGTTAGTGGCTGTGGACTGGCTCCTGTTTGCCAGCCTCTCTGTTTGGTACTTGGCTGGGCAGACAGAAGTGAGTCACACCCCGGTCCTGCCTGAGCACCCCCCCTCCTTCCGCCTCGGGCGTGGGCTGCCTGCCAATCCAAAATAAGCAATGTGTGGCCTGAGGGGTCAAGATCTGGGAGGTGAAGGAGCCCCAGGATAGGAGCTCCTGCTGTGACACCCGCGAGCTTTCCAGGGTGGGCCCTGGCGGGGGCCCTCGTCTTCATGGACCTGGTCCCGCTACACAGGACTGGCTGTGCCTCCAGCGAGCCACCTGGCCCTGTGCAAGTCCCTTCCTTTCCAGCTCTCAGTCGCTCATGTGCAAAATGGAGCAAACGGGCCCGCACCGCACCCTGACCTCCTCTCCCCCCAGGCGGTTATTGATCTCACTCCTGGATCCTGGGCGCTGTGCGGCTCCTGCCTGAGCCTTAATCCGTTATCCACCTTCCCTTTCTGTTCTGTAAACTAGCCCGTCTCCACCCAGTAACCCCCTCCCCTGAACCCCGGCCAGCAAGAGTCGATTTCTGTTGCTTGCAACCCCAAAACCCTGGGTGACAGACTGACCCAGCTGGGCATCACGCCCAGCCCTGCGTGGCCTGCCCCACACAACTGCCAACGTTCCGAACGGGTGCAGCCTCGCCTCAAAGCCTGCAAAACGCTTTACCCGCTTGTGGTGGTGGCCGGAGCCCATGCAGTCTCCAGAGCCGGGCAAAAGGGACACGTGGGGGGGGGGGGGGGCACGGACTCGACGAAGGAAGCAAGCGTGGCCTGGAAGCACCCTCACAGTCTGAGCGGGGCGCTTTCCAGAAGCGGGGCGTGGCCTCCTGTGTCAGAGCTGCTGGGGAAGGCAAGGCAGGAAGTGATTAATGCCGGCTGTGGGTGTGACAGCCGCCGCGGCTCATTGTTAGAGCAGAGCAAATGCAGCCCCCCTGCCCGCGCCCATGCCTGCTGCCTGCCCAGCCCTGCCCTGCGTCGAGTCCCCCTCCTCCCCTGGGGTGTACAAATCCACTGTGCCAGGCGCTTAAAAATAGCATCCTACCCAAAACGTAGGCATGAGACGGAACTCCAGAAAAGGAGAAAGCCTCTCCTCTCTTGCCTCGGAGCACGTGGACTCTGAGCGAGCTGTGCCTGGCGCTGACAAGGGGCCTCTCTCTGAGCCTTCTGTTCCGCGTGGGGAAGGGAAAGCCCCAGCCCAAAGCCAGCGCGGCGAGTCAACGGGACGGCTGCGCGGGGCATCACCCCTCTGACCCGGGGCCTCTCCGCACCCCGGCCACGAAGGAGCCACTCGTCTCCGACCTTCCTCCCTAGAAGGTCACTGGAGGCTGGCTGTGACCTTGACCTCTCCATCCCGCTTCTGCCCTGTAGGGTCAGTGACCCACTTGAATGGATTTCCTGCCGTACGTTCTCTTTTGCAGCATTGTTGTGTCCAAAACTGGAGGTCAATTAAGTTAATTATGGCAAAGGCACCAAAGAGAACCACGTGGCCTGTAAGAAGGCATCTTTCAGAACGCCATGCTTTTCGGAGTCTGAGACGCTGTCATTTGTCACACGGATCGCCTATTTCATAACCCCCTTCAGGGGAGAAAAAGAGAGAAGTAGCTGGGATGTTTCTTTTGACAACGATTCTAAAACACATCCCTATTTCAGAAACGTCAAAGTGTGGGAAAATATGCAACATGGTAAAATGTAATGATTTGCAGGAAATGGTCTTGATACATTTTTTTAAGTTTAAAAGAAGTGGGTTAAGCAACACCATGCCGGGTCTTAAGAAAAACTAGCACGCATATGCAGACACAGGCTGTGCTCATTCAGCAGTGATCTGAGCCCACGAAACACACACGCACACGTAGAAACAGGCTGGAGGGACACCTAACGAAAGCTAGCAGCGCGTGTCTCCGGGGACTGGGGCTGTGAACACCTTGGGGTTTCTTCTCCCTTGACGTTTTCTGTACTTTCCGATCTTTCGATTTCATAGTCAGGTGACTGAAATAGCGGTGGCTCCTGCTTCCGATCTCCCCTCCGTGTGTCCGGACTGACCTGTGCTGAACGCCCTCCAACGGGGACCCTTTCTGCTCTCACGACCACCTGTGGAGGCAGGAACCTTGCCACCACCATTCTGCTGGTTGGGAAACCGAGACTCCGACTGGGCAGTTTTCCTGAGGCTGCACAGCCTCTACGCGATGGAGCCCGGATTCAAGCTCCGGTCACACGATTCCAGAGCGGAGGCCCTTCAGCGTCTTCTGTGGACACTAAGCTCACCATGGGCCCTGCTTGTCAGTGCCACAGGGCATCGAAGGACAGCGCCACCTCTGTGCTCGCCAGGAGGGGAAGCCTTGATGTGGAGCCCAGAAAGGGCCCCTCGTGTCCACCCAAAGTCTAGAGCTGGGGCTCCCAGCCCCCTTGGTCCTGAGCCACGTGCGTGTTTTGTGACATAAATGAGCACAATCAGGCTGAGAGAACCAAGACTGAGACCACCAGCCCAGCTGACCCAGCCCCTCTCCAGGCAGACAGAGGAAACGGATGTTTCCACAGCACCGTGCAGGGAT